>NW_004444202.1:1088392-1097677 GCF_000243295.1 Trichechus manatus latirostris
ATTCGTTTCCCTTCCCTAAGAAAGGCACCTGGACATCAGAAGCTGAGTTGAGTTTCTGGATTGGATAAACATTTTCCAGATGCCAGGAAACATTTAGCACTGCACTACACTTATTTTCTCTTTCTCTCTTTTTAAAAAAACTGAGATAGCAATAACCTTACACAGCTTACGCACTCTACTTATGAAACTTCAAAAAGCTCCTGGAAAACCTGGACTGTTATTACCACACCTCCCTGCTAAGTGTTTATAGTGCAACATTCCTAGAAGCTGGCACGGTCCTGTCCTAACCTTCACGGGTCAGGTTTTCCTCGGGGCAGAACTTCTGCTTTCTGTGTTGTTAGTGTTAGTATTCAGCAGCTCTTCACCCACGGTAAAGCAGTTTGGACATTTACGATGTTTTATGAATAATGAACTATGACTAACCTTGCTAGAGCCATCAACCTAATGAGTCAAGCTTGGATAAACTTCCAAGTGTATAAACGTGTATGTGTGAGAGTGCCTGTGTGAGCCTGTGTGAGCATCTGTGAGTGTATGTGGGTACCCATGTGGTGTGTGTGTGTGAAGGTATGTGTTTGAGTGTATGCAAGAGTGGGTGTGAGTGTGTAAGCATGTGTATGTGTGAGTGTGTATGTGAGTGGGTGTGAGTGCGTATGTGAGTGTAGGTGTGTGTAAGCTTGTGTGTGTAGTCCTTGACAATCTATAAGGACAGAGCTACATATTTATAGCTGTGAAAAATTCACTCACTTCCTCTGGGTTCCCTTAGAGCAAGTCACCAGGTTCTTAAAAAATCGATTTTGTCTTTGTGGAAACTGTAGTCCTTATCATGGCTGTTTTTCTTAATCATGTCTTTTCAGGCACCAGAGTTTTGCCCTGATACTGCTCATCCTTGCTGCCATCCCCAGCTCGCCATCAGAGGACTCAGCACACTTTCCAGGCACTAGTGCATGAGGCTTCTCTCTCGTGGAAGCCCTCCCAGCCCCCTTGCTCCATCGCCTCTAGCTGTCTTAAGGGAATGGAGGAAATCTATCCACATTCGTTTGTAAAAACTACCATGTGTCTGCAGTGTGGCTAATGTCTCACCTCCATTACTTCATTCAGCCCCACAACTTTGGGACTAAGTACTGTTGGGAAAGGCACTGTTACTTTGACCCTTTAACAAGAAGGGAATTAAAGCCGGGGAGACAAATTCTGGCCCAAGTTCACAGGACAGGCTGGAGCTGGGGCCAGAATCCAGGTATGGTTGACGCAGAGCCCCCTTTTTAGTCTTCCCCTGATATTTACAGTCACAGATTGAGAAGGAAGGCAGGATCAGGAGTCAAGCTGTAAGGTAACTCAAGTTTCATCTTGTCCAACCATCTCGTGTCACTGATGAGGAAAGAAAAGCTCAGAGGTGACATCTGCAGACATGTATTTCTGAGGGCAGAGCTAGGATGGCAATGCAAATTGTCTCTGTTCCTGCCCACACGAAGCTTAAACCAAAAACCAAACCCGTTGCTGTGGAGTTGATTCCGACTCATAGTGACCCTGTAGGGCAGAGTAGGGTTTCGAAGGCTGAAATCTTTATGGAAGCAGACTGCGGCACCTTTCTCCTGTGGAGCGGCTGGTGGGTTCAAACCACTGACCCTTTGGTTAGCAGCCGAGTGTTTCAGCCCCTTAACCACCAGCACCACTAGGACTGTGCGCTTACTACCATTAAAACCCCACGTGTTTACCTTCTGATTCTGTAGACAGGCTACTGATGAAGACCTGCTTTTGTTGTCTCTCTTGGTCATTGTCAGAGTGTGACTCCAGGGTTAACCCCTCTCTCAGTCAGTAGAGAACAGGTCTTAGAATAACAAGAAACACGCTGATCAAAATGCCTTGCTCCGATATTATGAACCTGAGCAGAAAGCTCCATGCCGTATTCTAAATAGCATTTTACATAGCGCTTGTTTTCTTGTCTCGCCCTTCTAGAAGCTGTTTTCTTTCCAACAGTAACTCTAGGCTTGTATATGCTTTGTAGGCATCTGGAAAGATTGTGGAAAAATAGTAGTGATAATGATAGCAAGAATATTGAGATGAGTTATTTTGAGCTTACTAAGGATGGAGAATGACAGGGAGGGTCACGAGCTCTGATTGGACAATCAGAGAAGAGTTACACGGTGTAGACAATCTAGCAGCTCTCTGTATGCTGTCACCACTTCAAGCTCCTGTACCTTCAGGAGGAAAAACATATGTAAGGATCTCCACACAGAGGGCTGAGACTTCTCCCATCGTGTTGGTTTCCAATGGACTGTACCTGACCCCTGCAACAATGGCTTCTCGGTTGGGTCTGAATGAAGAAAGCAACACTCCAAAACAGTCCTCTTTCCTGCCAGTGTCCCCTCTATTTAGAGCATGCGAACTCACTGGGTACCAGAGAGAAAGAAATATATACTCTTTATAGCGTACCTATGTGTATTTAAGTTTCATATGTAAAAATACGTTTACTTGCATGGTCATATTTTAAGAACCAAAGTGGAACTCTATAAATGATGGTGCTTCTTTTTCCCGGCTAATGTCTGCCTGCCTTCACTCCTAACCTCTGCAGGTGCGTCCAGAGGGGGATGTGGACAGCTGGTGGCAGTCGACACAGGCTTCAGCTGAAGTTTCTAGGATTGAGGCATAAGGGTCACAGTTGGGGCTGTTTTAAATGACAAAACATTAACAACAACTATAGCCACTTTTTGAGTCCCTATTGTGTGTAGTACAATTGCTAGGAACTTTGTATGCATTATAAATTTAATATTTATTTTACTAATACATATATAAACTTGAAGTTTAATATAACAACAACAGCAATGACAAAAAACTAAACCCAGTGCCATGTATTCTATTCCGACTCATAGCGACCCTATAGGACAGAGTAGAACTGCCCCATAGGGTTTCCAAGGAGCAGCTGGTGGATTTGAACTGCCAACCTTTTGGTTAGCAGCTCTAGCTCATAACCACTGCACCACCTATATAGTAGTACTATAAAGTCTGATGCTCTAAGGAGCATTCTGATTGTACTTCCTCCAAGACAGATTTTAATAGTACTACAAGGGTTATAATTTTTGAAAAATACAGTTTTCTTTCCCTGTTCCTTCTTTTCCACATTTCTGCTCAAAAGAAACAATCTTTCCAAATCTTTTAGTTGTTTTTTCTGGCATTTACCTCCATTTTTCTAAATATTGTGCTCAGACCATGACTTCTCTACTTTTCAGTTTTATTTATATTGATTTGTTTTACTAAGGATTTAGCTCCTCCTCCTTCCCCCTGCCACTCTGTATACAACCTCTTTGCCCATCTTTTCCTGGAAATTATGTCACAGTTTTTGGTTAAATAAATATTCAATGAATATTATTAATATGCATGTAATATTATACATAGCTGAGCCGTATAGCAAACAATGATTTTACTTCTTTATTTTATAGCTTTTCCCCACTCTGGAGTTAGTACTACCTGATTTTATTTATGTTTGTTTTTCTATGAACTTATCACTAGTTCATTTCCAACATAACAGTGTATCTCCTCAAGATATATTACAATACTTCAGACAACATATGAGTTTCCTTTAAAAAAATTATTTGAGGATATTCCTGCTGACTCCCACATTTTCCTACAATCTGGACTGGACATTCCCTATTCTGATGAACAGCTGCCATCTTGGGACTTCTCTTACCATCATCCTCCATCACCTTTTCTCCCGTGTCAGAGCCACCGTTTTCATCTTGCTTTTTCTTTGTGTCCCCTCCCCCATCTTTTGTTGTTGCTGCTGTTGGTGTTATTGTTGTTAGAAGACAACCTACAGCTAAGAAAAGATTCATCAGAGGTAAGTTTTTGAAACCTTGAATGTCTGAAGTGATTTTCATTCTACTCCTACAGTTGATTGACACTTTGACTGCATACAGAATTCTAGTTTGGCTCTCCCTTTCCGTTAGAATTTTGAAGGCATTGCTCCTTTGTATTCTCTCATCCCTCTGAGTATACTAATGATAATTTTTTGAAGTTTTCTTCTGATCACTACATTATATCTATTTCTTCGAAGTTCTTTTTTATTTTTTTCCACTTGCTTGTTTGGTTTTTGTCTTTCATGTCAGTAGATTTCCTCAAATGTCTGAGGATTCTTGATTATCTGTTTTTATTTAAAAATTAGACATTACTAGCTGGTTGGAAGCTCTTTTTGTGTAGATGAGAATTGCCAACCAGTCAAATTTGCTGTTGGGTGATTTTGGGGACTATACCATTTTGTTGGAGGACTCCTAAATCAGTCTCTGTTGATATTTTCTCTTGGGCTGAGTTTTCATGAGAGGAATCCTGGAATTTTTCCTGGTGGCATCAGCCTGGCTGCCAGGGCTGGGGAAGTGTCACACTCAAATATGCAGACTTTCATTTAGTCCTCCTAGTTTAGCATGGCAGCTTACCCACACCCTTTGCTCTGCTTGGTGTCCAAGCCCAGAACCTCTCTCGTTCAAGCTCTCCAGAGAGGAAATATTGATTTCAGCCAGGGTGTGGTAGGATCTGCATAGGCCAAGGATCTGGAGATTTGGTGCTCTTTACAAAGACTTTCAACAAACCTTCCTTTTTTTTCTTTTTCTTTTTAAGGCTCATCCCATACCTTTGCCTTCAGAGGTACTAGGTACCTCCAATTTCTGACCATTTCTCCAGGCCAATGTAATAAATCAGCTAGCTATTATTGGTTTCTCCTCTGCAGGGTTAGGTTTCAGCAAATTTATCTTTGTTCCATGAACTTTCCAAATTCCAAAATTTTTAACAGTCTTGTCTGATGTCACCTTTGTCCTTGTGTGTTTATCATTCCCCCTTTAAAAAAAAGTTCACATAATTTTAATAGAATTTTAGGTAGAAGTGATCTAATGCATGTTTCAGTCTGCCATGTTGAACTGGACACATGGGACTCAAAGAGATTAGTAATGTATGTAAGGTCATACAGTTCAGTATGTAGCACTGGTGGCACAATGGTTAAGAGCTCAGCTGCTAACCAAAAGGTCAGCAGTTCAAATCCACCAGCCACTCCTTGGAAACCCTATGGGGCAGTTCTACTCTGTTCTATAGGTCTCTATGAGTCAGAATTGACTCGAAGGCAACAAGTTTGGTTTGATAAGTTTAGGAAGGAGAGAAAAGGAAAAAGATAAAAGACAAAAAGGAAGTCAGTATGGAAATCGTGCAGGTGTCTGGTTAGAGAATAAGTAAAGGGTGATGAGTTGGTCATGGGATGTGCTCCTGAGACATGAAATAGAGGTAAGGGAGCAGGGGGTGTAGTGTCATAGAATAGTGATTACATCTGACTTCTCCTTTCTTCCTTTCTCCTGTTTCTCTATCTTTTCCTTCACCTTCCACTTCCTTCCCTCCATAAACGTATATGGAGAGACTAGCATGTGTTAGGCTCAAGGCTAAGACTTGGAGAGACTGTGGTTCATAAAAGAGAGTTGTGCTCCCTGACATGGGGGAGCTTGTGGTTTAATGTGAATAAAGAGGCGTGACAGTGCAGCATGCTCAGAGCAGAGGAGGGACATGGACACTAACCAGTTTTGCAGGGAGAAAGCTGCTGGCTCTTTCCACCACTTGCAGAGCTCCTTGTTCTTTGCCCCACTTGTTCTTAATGTCACCATCATCATTGTCATTGCTACCATCTTTATTGACATCATAACTATTTACAGAAATTCTACTATTTGCCAGGTATATGTTATTTAAGTTAATTCTCACAGCAATCCAGTAAGATAGTTATTATCAGCTTGAGAGAGATTAACTCACCCAAATTCACTAATGGTAAGCAAGGATTGCTGACCTATCCCTTCTCCCTGGCATTTTAGTTATCCCTTCTCTGTGTCTTTCTGGTAGCTATGTAGGTCATTATCATCGTACTTAACCATCGTAAAATAAAGGTTTCAAGTTTATATATGTTTCTAGATTGTGTGCTTACGGAAACTATTCTTTATCTCTGTATCTCTAATGCCTAATTCAGTATCTGGCACAGAATTGTCGTTGTTAGCTGCCATCAAGTTGGTCCTGACTCATGGCAACCCATACACAACGGAACAAAACTCTTCCTCGTTCTGCACCATCCCCATAATCAGTTGCAGATCAGACAATATTCCTTTGTGATCCATGGAGTTTTCACTGGCTACTTTTTGGAAGTATATTGCCAGGCCTTTCTTCCCAATCCGTCTTAGCCTGGAAGCTCTGCTGAAACCTGTTAAGCATCATAGCAACATGCAAGCCTCCACTGAAGGATGAGTGGTGGCTGCCAATGAGGCACTGGTGGTTGAATGGTAGAATTCTTACCACCCATGTGGTACAAAATTAGAGATTATTCAGTAAATACTTTTTTTTCCAGAGGGTTAAGTCAGGATTTGAACCCAGAGTTTTCTAATTACAAAGGTCATGCCTTTCCACTGTGCTGCTAATAGTCTTCCTGTTGAGGCTTTCTCTCATTAATGTCCCCCATGCCCTTATAAACCACACTCAACTTTCTCTTACTCTTACCTTCTGCGCTATAAATGCTGGATCCTTGATGACAATCTTCTTCCTTTTCCTGGGAAGACTTGTAATTTAATCAAAAAGCACAGACACATCTTTTTAAAAACAAACAAATGCTTTTTTGAAAAAATCTCTCGCTGCCTTCAAGTGCAGTAGCAGTGCAAATTTAAGCATCAAAATAAACTTTTTGTTATAAATATTTACTACATTATGGACAGAGACTTAGGATTCCATCTGTTCTATGAGGTTTTCATTTCAGTAGAATCTTTTGAAACCAGATCAGTAAATCATTGTGGCTATTGGCTGTGCATGGAAATATCTTGCTTAAACAGAGCCCTATGTTCAAATGGCATTTATTATGAACCTTTGATTTGTCTACCCAGAGCTGCAGAGGGTGGCAAAGATAAGCTACGTTGGCTCCTGACTCATCGACAGTCAATCCATAGGTGGCCTTTCCTGGAGAACTCCCTGGTATTTCCCAGAAGCTGAAAATTCAGGTGAAAAGAGCAGAGGGGCCAGGGTTGATATTAAAACATTGCTGCCTACTTCTATCTCTTTGCCAATGTCTTTTTCGCTGCCAGATATGTAAACCCTTGCTTATGGAGGCAGAATGGTAGAGGAACAGACCAAAGGTCTGGGGACATAGAGAGCTGGTTATTTTCTGTCTTGCATTTGGAGGTTGTGAACTTGGGCAAGCTTGACAGCATCTGAACCCTAAATATCTATTTCCTCATCTGTAAAATAAGGTTCCATCACCTGTTTGTCAGTTTGTTGTACTGTGGTGACTTGCATGTTGCTGTGATGCTGGAAGCTATGCCACCATTATTGCAGCAGGGTCTCCCATGGTGGACAGGTTTCAGTGGAGCTTCCAGACTAAGACAGACTATGAAGAAAGGCATGATGATCTACTTCTGAAAATTAGTGGAAACCCTATGGATCACAACAGACTATTGTCCCGTGTAGTGCTGGAAGATAAGCCCCCTACGTTGGAAGGTACTCTAAATACACAGTGGCTGCAACAATGGACTTAAGCATACTATTGATCATGAAGATGCTGCAGAACTGGGCAATGTTTTGTTCTGTTGTACATGGGGTCGTCATGAGTCAGAGCTGACTCAATGAAAACTAACAACAACAAAAATAAGGCTAACAGACTTCCGGCAACAGGGCCCTCTAGGCAGATGCACCACGCCGTCCCTCCACAGCAAAGATCCGAAAAACTAAGACAAACAGAGAAAACAGCAATCCTGAAATCCTAAACATCAAATGAAGAGATAAAGAACTCAGCCAAACACCAAATGGAATAAGAAACTGACTGAGAACAGAGAGCGAGGAGACATACATGGAGAGGTCCCCTATCAGCTAATGCAGCATGGATCCACCATCTTGGACTCCCATCAGAGACCAGCAAATAGGGGGTATGAGAAAGCAGCTTCATGGAGCTTCCAGAAGGAGACAGAACAACTGGTAAACAGCGATATACGCTCCCCCCCATGCCACCCTTCTTCACCCGCACTTGGCCTCCTCTGCTTCCCGTGGCCACAGTCTCTTGGCTGGGAAGCACCGACTGCTTGGATTCCACCTGTCCACACTGGACGACTCCCTGAGTGCCATTTGTTGGCTGTTGGTGTTGCTTTTTCCTGCTTCTTTTGATTTCTTCCTTACCTTTCACCACCTCTCCCTCCTTTTGCTCAAATACCTGGCTCCTTGTGCCACCTTTGCTTCTTCCGGAGGGGCTGTGGAGCTCTGTTCAAGTGTGGAACTGCTTCCCGGTCCATGCTACCAGACTGGTGGGATCCCAGGGCTTTTTGTTTGTTTGTTTTCCATTGTTTGTTTGTTTTCTTTTTCTTTTCTCAAGTTGGGAGCCCGTTCTGGCCAGGCGGTGCTGTGTGACTTGGGACCTACCCCCTCAGCTTTCACAGGTGCACAGAGGGATCCTTAAGAGCATTTATTTTTTCATGTTTTTTTTTTCCTGTTTTTTTGGGGGGGTTTTCTCGTTCTTCTTTTCTTTTTTAATTTGTTTTATTTTCTTTTCCCTCTTTTTCCCTTTCTTCATTAGTTTCTCATCTCTCTATACCTTCCTTCTCTTTCTGTCCCCTGGATACCTGGCACTTAATACCTCTACACCTCCTAGCCAGGCTGTACTTCAACACCTGGGAACAACTTCCCCAGACCTCGTAGCCAGACGGGTGGGATCCCTGGGAGATTTGCTGTTCTTTTTTCTTTCTAATTTTTATTTATTCATTCTTTCCTTTCCTTTTCTTTTTTTTATTCTTCTTCCTCTTTTTGTTTTTCTCCATTTCATAGTCTCTCATCTCTGCACTTCAACAGCAAGCTCCCCTAGCACTCTTTTTTGTTTGTATGTTTTTGGCTCTTATTCCTCTCTCCTCTTTCCCCTACCCGTCTTAGCTCCACACATCACAGTCTCCCCCCTCCATCCTGCCTACCTGCACCGTGCACTTAACATCACATCACCAAGCAGCACAGGCACGGCCTACCGGAACCTGCCCTGCAATGATTACCGACCCACCCTGGTGGCTGTAGTAAGTGCCACAAACAACCCATCCCAGCATTTCCTCTTCAGCTAGACTTGCCCTGCTGTACTGTATCTGAGTGACTGACCCTGCCAACTGGAGAAAGAGGCAAAAAGTATCATGCCCACAGATGACCAAACAACAAAGGACACAAATCTACAATCAATAAACGAGAAAAATAACTACTGAATGCCCTGAAGACAGCACACAATATCAAAACATTTACAAAAACAGGACAGGATGGTTCCAGTAG
>NW_004444202.1:1097777-1109965 GCF_000243295.1 Trichechus manatus latirostris
GGAAAGCTCCTGGCCTGAAGCCTAAATCCCTTGGGAGCGTTCGGGAAAGCCCCGCCGCCCTTGGGCTGTAAAACCCAGCCTGAATTGAGAGAGTTCAGAAAGGTCTCCGGAAAGCCTCGCCACTCTCGGGGTATGAATCCTAGCCTGAAATGGACGCGCGCCCTATATTTACCGCTTTCTGAAGGGATTGGAGTGCGAGGATCTACGGTCTCTCTTCTTAGAAGCTTCCTCACACGGGGCACCATCTGTCGCAGCGGCGACGGTTGTCGGGACGGCGAAGACAGTAACCAACTGCACAACTCTTACAGAGAAGTGGGGCCAGAAGGGTCACTCTGAGGAGTCGACCCCCACTTTAGTCCCAGGAGTTTATTTTATAGACAATACAGCAACCAATAAGGCAATTAACAAAACAATGGGCTTTGGGAGTGGGCAAGGGAGAAGGAATTCAGGTAAACAAGTCAATCAGTAAAGGGACAATAGGTTTGGGAAAACACATCCGGACAAGTCTCGACATGTTGGAGACGAGTCTCAACGTGCTGTGCAGCATAGAGGCCTGTGGGGGCTGCAGTTGTCAATAGTGCAGCCATGTTTAAATGGCATATATCCCCACAAAGTACAATAAAAAATTAAAAAAAATAAGGCTAACAGTGTTATTGTGAAGACTAAATGAAAGAATACATGTCAAACACTAGCACCATTCAGAGAAGATAGTGGTTGGTCAATGACTCTTTATTACCCTTGAAAGGAGATACCGAATCCCACAGAAAGTTTCCCAGGAACTACCCCCAGGTATCCTGATTCAGTGTGAGGCCTGGGTACCTGTATAACTTAAAAGTGTCCCAGGGAAATCTAAGTGGAGAACCACTATGTAAAGTGCGATATGGAGACTGTTTTCTCAGTCAAGACAAAAGTTTTTGTCTCCCAATCTGGAATTAAATGGAGTATCAAGTTCAGGATGTAGCAAGCCATATCATGTTTTATTTTATAAAACATTTTTCAATAATTATGTTTATTCTTTATCCTTGAGGGCAAGTTGGCTTTATGAGCCATACTTTCTCCTTGAAGACACAAAGATAAAAAGATTAGCTCAGAAAGTCAGTGGCAGCAACGGGACTTGAATCCAGAACATTTATCATCCACAGTAGCTGAATACCATGGCCATTACTCAAGCAGAATGTCTACTGACAATCAGAATAATTGACTGCACTAAAAACTTTGTTAAATCAGGCTCATAAATTATGTGGTAATAGAATATTATAAGTTGGCCATGCTAAAAAGCAAATATCAATCTTATGATTTGTATTTAAGAATAAACTAAAAATTTCATCCAATTATTTATGGAAATTATTAATGACTAGTCCTCCAACACAGATTTTTAGTGGAAATAGAGCCAATTTCAGAGTCATGTACAGTGAAAGGAAGTAGTTCATATCAAATGTAGCTTTCTAGGTACAAAGTAGAAAAACCATAATAAGAGGTTGTCCCGACATGGGCTGATAATGTGAAACTTGCCTCCAAAAATGGAGGGTGCTGAGAGACTGAAGAAAGAGGCAGGAAACTCCAGGGTGGCAGCAAAGGAGTTTATTAGGGAGACTTACATACAAGGCAGGTCCTGGGTGGTAGCAGGACCAAGCAGATTTCTGCACCCCACAGTGGGAGACAAGGGTTTTATAGTGGTGGTGAACAATAGTGGTTACATGCCAGGAATGCCTCTAGACTTACATAAAGCTGCCTCAACAAGAATTACATAAGAATGACATAGCAAATGGCAGTGAACTAGTGGAAAACATGAGGGCAGCCCTGTTCAGCCTCCAAAGCCTGTTTCCCCTTCAGAGTTCTTGGGAAACTTCAGAAGTCTTTATTTAAATGAGAAAGGTAAAGTGTGTTTCCAGTAACTGACCACGAATACTCTTCACCTAAGCTGCTCATTTTATACTGAACTCAATGAAAATTTAGCATCTCATGTCTTGTTTTCCCAATTGATTTTATGTAAAAACATCCAAATTACAAAAACAACAATAGTCCGGTTATCTAGGAGCTATCATCTGTTGTAGATTTTGTTTAAAAGTATTTTTCTCCCTATTCTCTGTGAAATAGATGAAAAGCATGGGGACAAAGTACAACATTGTACCAAAATCATTTGCTAAAGGTTATAAAGAGGCTAAAAGAATTCATATGCATTGGAATTCATATTCATTGGAATTCTTCCAATGCAATCATCTTTCAGAGTTGTTTTTGTACTGTTCTCTCTCAGTTCCATATAAAGAGATAAAGAATGTAGTGTTCACCACTTTAGGTGCTCCCACTATAATTTTTGCAATGGAATATCATGGACTGTGTCATAATATAGAGGCATTTAATTAGAGTTATTTAACACATTGTAACTCACCAATGATTTTTGCATTCAGCATGTTTCAAACAGCTGAGCCTTAAAAATGTGGAGATTTGCTCACCACTAAATATCAATAGGCCTCTGCAGCTGTGCAGCCACATAGATCTGGTTTGCATATATAGCTTGATGATTCCTCAGGAACAAGCTAGACCCAAAGAAACACCCAGCAAAGAAAAACACCCAACTGAGAAGGGTACTACCCAGCCATTACAGTAGCTCTGGGCCTAAGGTCCTGAGAACCAGCTGGAAGGAAAGGAGACCAGGAACCAAGTTGAAACTGGGCCCTATGCCTATGGCAGTGTGTCTTCTTATCCCTTTTACCTTGGATTCCTGAAGAATATGTGTAGATTGAGGAGTTCCTGGGTGGTTCAAACAGTTAATGTGCTTGGCTACTAACTGAAAGGTTGGAAGTTCAAGTTTACCCAGAGGTGCCTTGAAGGAAAAGTCTGGTGATCTACTTCTGCAAAATCAGTCATTGAAATCCTTATAAAGCATGGCTCTACTCTGACACACATGGGGTCACAATGAGTAGAAGTTGACTCGACAGTAACTGGTTAGTACTGGTAAATACTTAACTGGTCCCAAGCACAAGTATGAATTAAATAGTGAGTCCACAAGAAGGATTAAGTTGCCTATTCTAACTTCTTACCCATCTGCTTCCGTGGCAACCCCCTCACCTCCTATCTGACCTAAAATTCTCAGTATAAACATTACTCCCTTAGCATCAATAGGACAGGGAAGGCCATTGTTTCCAGGAGGAAAATGTTACCTGAGATGAAAATGAGACTGACAGGGATGTAAGCTCTCCCTAAATTTCCCTCTGATTTTTCTTACGTACATTTTTTTCCTTATTACAAAAACAAAAAAAAGTTCTCTCAAAAATTCAGCAACAGATAAGCAAACTGAAGAAATTAAAAATCACGTTAATTCCGCAAACCAGATATAAACACTGTTAGCAGAATGAGGTAAGTCCTTTCAGTCCTTATGCTATGTGAGAACTTCCTCTACATTATTATTTCCTCAAGATACACATCTACAGGGGATTTAGCTGCCTCAAATGCTGTGCACATTTTAAGCCATTTCGATAAATATTACAAAACTTGTCCTCTAGAAAACTATTTTATATTTGCATCAGAAGAACCTAAGAGTGACCATTTCCTGACACATTTGCTAACAGGGAATATGATAAATTTAACTTGTTAATTTGAAAACAAGTTTTAAAAGTTGTTTAAATTCACATTACTTTACCATTCCTTTTGAATTTTCACCTCCCCTTGGGGATCCTCTTGGGGGCTGGTCCTCGGAAGAGACTAGGTGAACACCCTCCTTTCTCTCTGTCCCCTTGTCTTACTTCTATATCAGAGCCAGGGCAAGCTGACATTTTCAAAGGGAATGTTACTGCAGAATGAAGTGGAAACAAGAGAAAATAATTACAGAAAATTAAAACAGTATAAAAATATTCATGTCTGCATGGTCTTGGGGAACATCTAGCTCAATTGGCATAACACAGTTTATAAAGAAAATGTTCTACATTCTGCCTTGGTGAGTAGCATCTGAGGTCTTAAAAGCCTGTGAGCAGCCATCTAAGATACTCCACCGGCCTTACCCCTTCAGGAGCAAGGGAAAATGAAGAAAACAAGATACAAGGGAAAGATTAGTCCAGAGGACTAATGGACCACAGCTACCACAGCCTCCACCAGACTGAGTCCAGTACAACTAGATGGTGCCCAGCTACTACCACTGACTGCTCTGGCAAGGATCACAACAGAGGGTCCCTGATAGAGCTGGAGGAAAACGTAGAACAAAATTCTAACTCACAAAAAAAGACCAGACTTACTGGCCTGACAGATACTGGAGAAACCCTGAGAGTATGGTTCCCCGAACATCCTTTTAGTTCAGTAATGAAGTCACCCCCAAGGTTCACCCTTCAGCCAGAGATCAGACAGCCCCATAAAACAAAATGAGACTAATGGGGCACAACAGTCCAAGGACAAGGACTAGAAGGCAGGAGGGACAGGAAAGCTGGTAATAGGGAACCCAAGGTCAAGAAGAGAGAGTGATGACATGTCATGATGTTGTTAACCAACGTCATGGAACAATATGTGTACTAACTGTTTAATGAGAAACTATTTGTTCTGTAAACCTTCATCTAAAGTACAATAAAAAAATTAAAAAAAAAAAGATGCAAACTGTCTATTTAAAAAAATCTTATCTGAAGAATAAGCTGAGGAATTTAGGAATATTTAAGATCAAGACAGAACTTTCTAAATTTTTGTACCCCTTCTTGCCTGGATTCCTTCTTTCCAGTCTCCACTTTTTTCCTGCCTTGTGGAAACAGACCACCAGAACTCTTTTTTCTGTTCATTGATAAATGACACCTGCTCAAAGCTAACTCATGTTACTGATCCAAATTTCCCGAACTCCTATATGTTTATCCTTTTCAAAACTTATGATGTTTCTCTATTTTTTTGGGCCAAAATTGAATATCTATTGTGAATAAGGATTTTAAAATGTGGCTCTTTATAGTTATACATGGGGCCCTGGTGCCGCAGTGGTTAACAGCTTGGCTGCTAATCAAGAGGTTGGCAGTTCGAATCCACCAGCTGCTCCTTGGAAACCCTATGGGGAAGTTCTACTCTGTCCTAGAGGATTGCTGTGAGTCAGAATCGACTTGACGACAGAGGGTTTTGTTTTTGGTTTATAGTTACATATAAAAGTTAAATTTTAAAATCAAATTCAGTTACATAATTAACTACTTGCTCCGTTTAAGAAGAATAAAATTACATGCAATTTTGAAGAAATACCAGTCACATGTGTTGAAGCAAGTCCAAGAAATTCCAAGATACATGTCTTGAAGAAAAAGACCACAAGTAATCATCCAAATGTGTTGCTTGCTAAGAAAGAGCTATATTTGTAAGGCACAGTCTTCTCTGGACAAAGTAAACAACTGATCTTATGTAGTTTCGGAAAGGGTAGGTCCAGGATTGGTAGACTTTCCTGAGTGATAGTGTGATTGTTAAGGTTGTGTGTCAACTTAGCTAGGCCATAATTCTCAGTGGTTTGACAGTTATGATGTAGTTTGGCAGTCATATGATGATGTGATCACCTTCCTGATGAGATCTGATGTGAGTAGCCAATCAGTTGAAAGGGAGTTTCCTTGAGGGTGCAGCCTGAATTGAATATAAGTGGACTCTCTGGCAAGGCTCATTCATGGGCTTTTGCTCACTCTGGATCCTGTGGCTGGCTCCTGTTTGTCTGACCTCCAGTTCTTGGGCTAGCAGTTTACCTGCTGTCTTGCCTGCCAATCTTGGGATTCGTTGATCTTCACAGCCTGTAAGCAAGAGCCCTGCTGTCTGACCTGCCAATCTGGGGTTTGCCAGCCCCTGCAGCTGCATGAATCAGGAGAAGCCTCTATCCTGACCCATGGACTTGTGACGTTCCAGCCTCTACAACTGCATGAGCCATTTCCTTGATATAAATCTCTCTATATATATATTTATTTATACACTTCACTGGTTTTCCTTCTCTAGAGAACCTAGCCTAAGACACAGAGTGTTTAGGGATTGGTTGATCTCTGTGTGGAAGCAGGTCACTGGAGTGAGACTCTTACTGAGACATCATAGAGTAATAAAATTAGGTATTACTTAGAAATGATATATCTATCCTCATTTTCTTACAAAACTAAAACCCAGAGAGGTGTCTTTACATTTCTAGGAGATTCCATCTTTCCCTTGTTTCCTACCCACCTCTCTACAACCTATGTGGGCTACAAGCCAAATTTTTCTGGCATCTTTTGATAGGAATCTGATCAATAAATAGGAGGAAAAAAATCTCAATAATTTATTCATTCAGAGTAATTGTATATATTATTTAATAAAGTATATACTAAATTAAATGGAAATGCACTAACAACATAATATGCACATATTCCTTGATTCTCTATATACAAAAAATTTCTTATGTTTTCTTCTTATTCTCAAAAAAAAGTGTAGAAGAAAGGTAGGAAAGGATTAGGAAGTATTTTAATGCAGGAGGAAGAAGACGGGGCCAAGAAAAGAAGTGAGTGAAATAGGGGAACATGAAGACGCAAGAAAAATAAAATGCTGATGTTACGTTGTTGTTAGTTGCCATTGAGTCACCTCCAACTTTGTAAAACAGAATGAAACATTACCCAGGCCTTGGTAATCAGACAATGTTCTGTTGTGACCCATAGGGTTTTCACTGACTGATTTTCAGGAGTATATCACTAGGCCTTTCTTCCTAGTCTGTCTTAGTCTAGAAGCTCTGCTGAAACCTACCCACCATGGGTTACCCTGCTGGCATTTGAAATACCAGTGGTATAGCTTCCAGCATCATAGCA
This sequence comes from Trichechus manatus latirostris, assembly GCF_000243295.1. Lineage (NCBI taxonomy): Eukaryota > Metazoa > Chordata > Mammalia > Sirenia > Trichechidae > Trichechus > Trichechus manatus. Next base: position 1,104,530 of record NW_004444202.1, read on the forward strand.
ACACATAAGCTACCCCATTATGACAAACTGGCAAATGGGTGGTAGGTGGATGTTATACATGAACTCATTTTTTTTTCTTTTTTAACAACTTTATTGAGGTATATTTTACATATCATAAAGTTCACCCATTTCAAGTGTATAGTTCAATGATTTTTAGTAAATTTACCAAGTGGTACAACTATCATCATAAATCAGTTTTAGAACATTTTCATACATGCACACACACATCCAACAAGGTCTGTCATGCTCATTTACAGTTCCCACCCCAAACGGCAGGCAATCACTAATCTACATTTCATATCGATGGAATCATAGAATTTGTGGTGTCTTGTGTTACCAGGGAAAGTTTATCCAGGGAAAGTGACTTCTTTCATTTAGCGTATTCTTGAGGTTCATCAATGGCATAGCATGTGTCAGTAGTTCCTTCCTTTTTATTGCTGAATAGTGATGTAGGGTAAAAACATCATAAAGTTTAGTAAAGCAAAAAGAAAGTTTTATTCAGCATATATTCAAAAAGGCAAAAGTGGGAAAAGGACAACCGTGCTACCAGAGCCATGTCTGCCTGAGTCCAAAGAATATTACAGAATAAGCAAGAATTGGAAAACAGACAAGCATGCTGTCACAGCCATGTCTGCCTGAGTCCAAAGACTATTACAGAATCATCAGTATATATTAACATTACGAATGGGCAAAACCATTGAAAGCTCAGCCTTTTCAGACAGGCTAGAAACTGTGATCCTACATTTTGAATTGTCTTTCTTAACAATTATTGGTACAGGTTTCAGTAATGACAGTCAGGAGGGTCTTCATTGGTCCAACAAATTTTCTATTCACTAAATGCTAATAGAAAAAGAGTAGAAAGTCTTTTGTGTTCTGTTTGATTGGCTTTATGTGGAAGTTTCCCTAAAAGATATATTTTCCAAGATTATCTTAGCCATTGTCTTTATACCTCAGGGCCCAGTTGATGTGTCCTTGTGAGCCCTTGTGAGCCCAGCTCCAGGTGGGTCACATTCTCTGTGCTCAAGGAGAGGGAATAATAACTCCAATATTATTTCCTAAATCATTCCCTCCTTTTGATTGGAGATTGGAAATAACACATCGATGATCAATACCTGGACTTAGTCAAGCTACTAGATGGTGGCCATTGCAGGCTCTTTAAACTCACAGTGCTGGCTTTCCACCAGATACCATCTGGTTCTTCACCAGGTTATTAAGTAAGAGCGATGTTCTCATCAATGGCATTGCTGGAGTGAGCAGACTCAATGTACATCAACATTTCAGTCTGAGACCTTCTTTTGCCTTTTAGGTGTATAAGATAACACAGGATAAATTTTATTATGCCTAACACTGTCAGGATTTAGACTAAGAATATTACTATTCCTTGCAATAGTGATTTAACTCATATACTTATTCCTGATAGTAACCAACCAAACAAATCTGGTGTTTGTAAGAGTGTTACAGTGTGTAACCAAGTAGCTTGCTGTCTAATTCTATGTATATCTTGTTATACAGCACAGACTACACTTTCTTGTACTAATACAAAAATCTAAGGTTGTTTTGTTAACTCATGTCACCTTGGCTTATGAGATCAGAGCTCACTGTTGTGCTTCCATCTCATCTGTTATTTGTCCCATAGAGACTGACAAATTTTCTTAAAGATTTCTCCACTTCAGATATACCATAAGTAGGAATTAAAGCTACCGACCATACCCTGAATGTTGGACCAATAGGCTTTCTTCTGATTTTCATTTTACAATGTGTAACAAATTAACATTACCTTTCCAATATTTACTGGCATTACTATGAATATCTAAAGGTAATTCTAAAGTTTCCAAGTGCATTGCCCACACATTCATCAAGAATCTAAACAAGTGATTGCCCACATAAATTCACTGTTACTTAGAAAGGGATCATCTAAATTTGTATATTTGGATCTGTCACACAGAAACTTATATCCATAAGGAGCACACAAAGTTTTTCTAGAGGAAACAGAAAATCTAGAAAAATTTACATGTGACAACGAAATTTCCATTCGAGAATTAATGATTAGCAAGATAATACAGGATGGAACTTCTTCAGTTGGAGGTCTTCAGTAGTTCTCTTTAAAACATACTGAGTGTTCTTCCCAAGGGCAAGCTGCCCCTCCTTGGTTTACCTATTAATAGTCATGGCTCACTTTCTCAGAAGCAGAAGTGGAACCTAAGACAAAATAGAGTCTAAGCCACGAGGTCGATCTCCTCTGAGAACCTGGTTTCTTTAAGATACATAATTTCCTGCACTGTGAGAGGGTGACAGATTGATTACAAACATTAAACAGGTATTTCACACAACATTGTCTTAAAGACTAATTAAACTGGTTACTGATTTACCCTAAACGTAACTCTCAGTCTGATCTTTGAAGTTACTTTCCTAAAACGAGACTGAATTCTGCAAAAAAAAAAAAAAAAAAAAAAGCACGAAGTCCAGAGCAAAGTGGTCTGACTGGTTTATCTAGACCATTGTTTGACTCAAAGTGGTTTCGGGAACCATTTTTTTTCCTCATAAAACCTCGAGGTTCAAAAGGACACCCAAAGGCAATAGCCTGTGTGGGTTACCACAGCCTCCATGAAAACCAGAAATCTGGATTCCGGGAGAATTACATACAACTCTCTCATCATTCTTTCCTTTGGATCATGATCTTGCTATAGAATCTTTTATCAAAAATGCTCAACTAAGTAACTAGTAATTGGTTTTTAAGATCCCAGTCACCATACAGCACACTAAGAAATAAAGCAGAAACACTAACAATAATATTAGGCCAGTTGTCTGAAATAACCAACGAAACCATGACCCTAAGGTCTTTGAACCAAGGAAACAAATCTCACGTGGTGTTTGTCTCTACATAAACAGCATCAGTAACTGCTTTTCATGTACCTCAATAGCAACTACATTCTGCGAAACCTCAGATTGAGTATTAATATAAATACAGCAACATTTATCTGTTAAGGCACAGAACTGCTTCCTGGGAGAACTAACAGGAAATCTAATGCTGTTCTATTTTGTAAAATCAAAGCTCAAGTTTCAGATACTTCTCTGGTTATGATGTTTACAACTTTGCTAAGTTTACAAACAGTAACTTCTAATTCAAGAGGTACAATATCTAAACCCATCTCTTAGATAATTTAGGAGAAAGGAAAATAGTTTCTTATATCCAGAAAGTAAGGACCTTAAAACATCAGCAATATTCCCATATAAAACCCATTTACTCAGTCTTATGTAGTTAATTTCTGTTCCACGTGATTTTGGATCAGCCGCAGTCTGTGAACCCATCAGCTTCTGCATAAGAGTTCTGGAAATCTTGACTGAGTCTAGTCAGTCTTTTGCAAGTCCAATATAGTCCGTCTTTTCACTAGTATATCTTGGTCAAGTATTTTCAGCAAATCAGCAAAGTAAAAACTTATCTGCAGATGACAAAACTTAATATGGCCATGATTAATTCATAAACATAGTATTCGTAACAGTAAAAGACCTGATAGACATTAATTACAAGCACAATGTAAAGGCCAAACAAAATCAGTTAAAACAAAATTTTTAAATATAACCATTAACCGTATTTTTAAAGAGCTTCAGATATACTACATAATAATTTTCAGACAAAATACCATAGTCAGGCTACACAAAGAATATACCAAGATTGTCAAATCTCTAAATACCTGAATAGTAATAAAAAAACTTCACAGGTAAATGATGTGAAATCCCCAATCAAACCGTTGGCTTTGATGATGCTACAGTCAAAAAGATAAGGTTGCGACCAAGTGAACAATAAAGAAATAATAATATTATAGGTCACTGTGAAACAATACTTAAGTTATTTAACCAAAGATCTTAAAGTAAAAATCTTAGCTTTCTTTTCTAAAAGCCATGCGGCTTGGTATTCAGACTCAGGAATCTGATTCTAATGAGAAGCCAAACGTTTGTCTTCCAGGCAGATTACACAAAGAATAAATTAACCCTTTAACTCAGAAATCAAAGAAAATTTTGTTATTTTAACAGCGAGAAACCCAATTCTTTGTTTTATATGCTACTTAACATTAAAACTCCTAAAAATCTCATAAATTAAACCATTAAACTTCAGACAGATAAAACTTGACCATATCAAATAAATTTCTTTTTTAAAAAAAACTTCTTAAACATTGCCTTTGTTGCATACCTCTTATAGTGCATCCCTTTAAATGGCAAAAATGAACACACTCATTATCAGACTTAAAAAAATATATATATTCTTCCTCTTGTGACATAAAAAGCCGAAAGTATATGAATTTAAATTATGACGGATATCTATTAACTCAAATTAATACCTGTAAGTTACCTAAAATGTCTTAGAAATTATTTTAAGCCTGTATATCATAAAACATAACTGTTCTTGAAGGAAAGTCTGTTTAAACATTCTGAATTTTCATTTAACTTTTACTACTTCTCATATTTTTCCCGATCTAATTTTAGCCCTTAAAGATTTTATCAACTGGCTTTGGAAATCACGAAGTCTCTGCTCAATTGACCAGTTCATCGATATGGATATAACGTTAAGTGTCTGGCTACTGCTGGAAACATTTTTCCAGGCCACTTGAGGTGTGTCTCATTGTGATTTCTATTGTTTGACTTCTTAGATTTCCCTTATAATAGAGAGCACTTGTTTACAGTTCTATGATTGGGATCCAACCAATTTCTGATAACTACAGCAAAGCAGCAATTTTTCTTATCTTTTGTCTTAAAAGGGTCTCCACCTATCTGGAAGGGGTCGTTCAAAAGCTTCCCTGGAGCTACATAACCTTGAAGACTGGGGGGGGGGGCGCTGGGGCCTGAGAAGGCCTGATCTTGCCCCGCCCTCCTCACTCTTTTGACTCATGGAAGACATTTACGTATGTTTAAATTGATGGAGGCATTTTGAAAGGCTATCTATCCAGTAAATACCAAAGCTATTTAGCAATTTTGTAAATGAATCCATCAATTCTTGGCTAGCAAGACTGGTGCTGGGGGTGTCATCCCAATTCGTTTACATATGTTTAAATTGACCTAGGAATTTTAAAGAATAAAAGATAACTAATTTCTTTTTTACTGTCCTGGAACTGCTACTTTTTTTTTTTTTTTTTAAGACAAAACCATCCTTTTTCCTTAAATAAAACACATTTCACATAATATCTAGCTTAAGTTACTTAGAAAGGTTTCACTTTTAAAATTAACATAGTATTAAACATAAAGATCTCAGTGTACTTTTCAAATAGACCAATTTATATCAAATTTTCTCCAAGTAGCTATTTAAAGTCTAAATCATAAGACAGACACAAGATGCAGTTTTTTCTGGACAAGGAAAGAACTGAGGTTCTAGGACCAGCCTTAAAAAAACACCACTTCTGGACAAGAGAGACTCCGGCAAGATGGCGCTCTAGGCAGAAGCAC
>NW_004444202.1:1122600-1154841 GCF_000243295.1 Trichechus manatus latirostris
GAATTTAGAGGGTTAAAATGTTGTGGGGTTGTTAACCAATGTCATAAAACAGCATGTGTGTTACTGTTACATGAGAAACTATCTGTTCTGTACGCCTTCACCTGAAGTACAATAAAATATTAAAAAAAAAAAAATAACACCACTTCTTAGCCATAGCCACCAATCTAATACAAGACAAACGTAGACACAACGCTCTAGACGGGAAGAAAGCTCTCGGGACAAAAGGAGACAGAAAGACCGCATCAACTCACCAGACAATACCACACAAAACAAGGATATGGGGATCCTAGTTTCTTAAAGTGTGTTTAGCAATGTTTGTTAAGATTGATTCAATTCAATGCAATAAAACAGGTTTTAGATAAAACTTATTAACTTGCTGGAGCCTCAGATGGAGGAATATTAGACTTTTTGACAAAACCTGAGCATCAAGCAAATTTTCCCTGACGGAAAGAAAGGACAAACACAAATGAAAGCTCATTTTCCCCAAGTGGTCGCTGGAATTCCCCAAATTACGTCTAGTATACTCGGTTCATAGCGTTTTCGAATAAATCCCAAACCAATGTCTCAGTAGTAAGGGGGGAAATCCAGGCTCATTTATCAAAGATGTTAAGTGATAAGCTTCAAGTTTCTGGTTTCCTTCTTTTTAAACTTAATTCATGCTGCTGGCTAGAGACTTAGTCTCTCATTTTATACCTTAAATAGGCTAGTTCTTCCAATTGGAAAGTAAAGTTACTGATGGTTTTAATTTTCACATTTTGATTGTTTATTGAGAAACTGTATCATAAAACAGGTACAGAAATACCACTTCTCCCTTAAATTTCATAACACAGGTCAGGAGCTGCCACCCCCCCACCCCGAGAATCCGGCAAAACAGGCAAGAGCTGCCCCCTCTCCCTGCGAATTTGGCAAAGCAGAGCACTATTTTCCAGGTTTTCTCTGAGCCACAAAAAGGCCGGAATTTTGTGGCATATAGGGACTCAAAACTCTTTGAAAATAGAATTACCTCTTTAATGTTTCAAACGCCTGAATCCAGACCTAAACTGCAGTTCACTCAAAGAGTTACTAAATGTCACTCTTAACCAAACAATCAAGCAAAAATCTAAGAAAGATTCTCCTTAAATCAAACAACTGGTTTTTCAAGCAAATATGCCGAACAAAATTTAAGAAAACACGAGAAAGAGAACTAAAAAGAATAAGCAAAGGCTTGTTTTCCGAGAGCACCCAACCCATTGGTGTTGAAGGGACTTGCAGTGGGAACATGTGGGTCCAGAAGATAGGACTTCTCTTTGCCAGCTTCTGCTCCACAGTCCAGGTCTCCTCGAGATCGACTGGATTCGTAGCTTCAGAATCCTGGACGACTGCGCCATTAACTGTTGTAGGGGAAGAACATCATAAAGTTTAGCAAAGCAAAAAGAAAGTTTTATTCGGCATATATTCAAAAAGGCAAAAGTGGGAAAAGGACAACCACGCTGCCAGAGCCATGTCTGCCCGAGTCCAAGGACATATTACAGAACAGACAAACGTGGGAAAACAGACAAGCATGCTGCCACAGCCATGTCTGCCTGAGTCCCAAAGCTCATTTGTTTCTTTTTCATAGAAACATAGAGAAATTGAAGGCAATGGGATTTGGCACAGGAATAACCTAAAACAGAAGTTGATGGTTTTGTCACTTCACTTGAGGAGTTTTACCTTGCGCTCTTGCAGCTAGCAATAAAGAAAAAATAAGAGAAGACCGCGCAAAAGGTAAATGCCTTCAGCTGCTAACCGAAAGGTTAGAGGTTTGAGTCTACCCAGAGGTGCCTTAGAAGAAAAGCCTGGTGATCTTCTTCCAAAAAAAAATCAGCCATTTAAAACCCTACGGAGCACAGTTCTACTCTGACACGTGAAGTTGCCATGAGTCGGAGTCAACTCAACAGCAGCTGGTTTGACGTTCAAAATACAACTCTTAACTTTTCATTGCTCTCTGTCTCCACCACTGTCTGTCTCCTAGTCTACGTCCACAGTCTACACATTGGTCTCCATGTTTTCACTCTTGCCATCTTCCACATAGCAGTCAAAGTTACATTTTTAAAATACAGATCTAATTAACTCCCTCTCCAAAGGCTTCCCATTGCCCTTGGCATAAAATATAAAATCTTTAAAATATCCTACAAGTGAAGTGACTATATAGTTTATCATCCTCCACACTGGGGAGAGAGAGAAAGGCGGTCTTGTTAGTGGTGACAACAGGCATACGCTGGGACTGACTGGGAAAAACCGGGGCATTTGGTCACCCTGCCTTTTGTGATCTTGCCCTTTCTGCTTTTACCTTTGAACACCCTCACTCGCTGTGCTCCAACAACATCGGTCTTCATTCTGCTCCTCAAATTCACAATTCTTTCTTACTCCAAAGTATTTACACATGCTTTTCTTGCTTCTGGGACACTCATGCACCTACCTGGCCAACTTCTACTCACCTTTGCCTTTAAGACTCAATTTTTGACCCCCTGAACAAATTCCTCGACTGCTCAATCTAAATTGAGTGCTCCTGTTACCATCTCTCACTGAGCCCTTTATTTTTCCTTCATAGTAGTTTGAAAAATAGTAATTGTGTATTTATTCATGTGATTGTTGAGCATCCATCTACCACCCTAGAGTGTGCGCTCCCAAAGACAGTGGCTTTACCTCTCTGTTCCATCTTTTATTCCTCTGCCTTAGCAGTGTACCAGGAACATGGTCAATGCTCCAGAGATGAGAAATATTTGTTGAATGATTGATTGAACAAATGTATGGATGGGTGGTTAAGAAGAGACAATACTTATCAAACTGTGTGGTAGGAGGCCAGTGCCAACACTGCAGATTAGACTTCCACTGAATCTATGAAAAGCTTCATAAAGCTTCCGAGTAATACATATCAGCCAGTTTAGTTATACTACAGTAACAAATGTCCTCAGAATCTCAGCAGCTTATAACAGTAAAGGTTTATTTCCCATCCATTTGGGATCCAGAATGTTGTAACAGTCCCTATTCCAACATAGCTTGTCTCTTGGAAGAGGGAAGTGAGAGCATGGCAGGGCCATGAGATGGGCCTTAATGCTTCTGCTCAGAAGGAGCACACATCATTTCTGCTTACTTTCATCAGCCACAGAAAGTGGCATGATTTCCATGGGGCAGAGATCTCTAATCCTCGCATAGGGAGACATCCATAGAAAGGGGCACATAGGTAGGGGAATCAATATTTTGAGTTACAATGCAACATACTACATAGTATACAGGTGCAGATACTTTTGGTAGATGACCTAAAGAGAGGTTTCTTGCTTGTATAGTTTGATAAGGTCTTGTAGATAAACTGAAAATGTGATTCATTTAATTTTATTCTTGGAAACTAGGAAGCTACAGGATGAGTTGGCAAGTAGAGATTAGAGTGTACCACGTGAGAGCGACTCCTGACCAGTCAGCTAGTGCGCCGACCCTCAGTGGGGTCCAGCCCTTTGAGTCATCCTCTTGTTATTTGTGCTCTCCTCTGATGCCTTTGCCACTCATGGGCATTCCCTTAATATTCAAGTTGAGCTTTTCTGGGAAAGAGAGAGATACATGCAGATGGAAAGAAAACAGTCTTCTGTTTCTAGTGGAGAAGGTTCGCATTTAAGTGTGTCTACAGATCATTAATATTCCATTTCTTAGGAGAAAATTGAAGTCTCCTACTGTGTGGGTCAGTCACTCTCCTGATTCCCGCCTCCATCTATTCTGGTGGAACGAGACTCTCATAATGAATTAAACTCAGGCCTTCTGGGTAAGCCTCATCTTTTCCTTGTTGTGAAGTGAAATGGACAGAGATTCTGGAGAATTAAGAAGCAGGTGAAAACACAGCACTTATACAATAAATCCATTAACACCTGCTTTGCCAAGAGGTGAGTCTATAATTTTTAGGCATAGTCAGAATTTTTCTTTGGAAATGTGATAGTATTTAATAAAAATAAGTGTGTGATGAGGAATGGAATGGAGTGTAGCCGAGACAAGCTTAGGGTATGTGGCAAGCTAAGGCATTTAAAAATGCCTCTGGGCAGCAAATGTGCAAAATAAAAGATTTTATTCTGGCAAGTGAGGCTCTGATCCTATAACCTTCATACATATTTAACTCTACTTGACTTCCATTGACTCCCAGTACCTGCATCCCCATTTCACTTAACTCTATTGTGCCAAAAACATAGAATCAGAGTTAAAGCCAGAAGTGTGTAAGTGATAGCAAAACAGACTGAAGAGGCAGGAATCGTGTAATAACAATTCAGGAAGCAGCAGGGAAAGCTTGGAGCATGGCATATTTATCCATCTTTTGGATATGCCTATGTGCTGCTATGCTCTGCTTATGGAAACCCTGAGATGTTTCTGAAGCTCTGGAGGAAGAGAGTCAAACAGTTCTTTATTTTATTAAATTTCCTGTTTTCAGCTTTACTTCCACGTGATGTTTACCATCATAGAAGTAAGTTGCACTTTCAAGGAATACCCTGAAGGATGGTTATTCCTGTTGGAGACTAGAGCACTCAGCAGTGAACTGTGGCATCAGACATTACAGAAGGCCAGCCCTGCAGCCCAGCTCGCACCTTGAACAAGTGACTGAGGGAAGCAGGAGACCAAAGCAAATAATCACCCAATTCTCAGTGTCTGGAATAAAAGTATTCCTTGGCTGAATCCCTTGGTATGAATGAGTTATGTGATGAATAAATAAGAAAACTCTACTTAAGAGCAAGAGTTAAATAAATTGAACAAGGCAGGAAAGATGGATACCATGATGACTAATCTGCTTGAGCTTAACCTAGGCCTTAAGTACTTTAATATCCTCTTAGGCTTTTTAGAACACAATGACAATGTCATATCTGAAAAGTAACCTGGAGTCTCAGGCTTCACATGATCTTTACCCGCCACTTGCCTGATTCTGAAGCTACTTTACATATGGGTGCTGAATTTTAGGGGGAAAACTGACTTTTTAAAGTCAAGATGTTTAATTATATTTTACTGATTTATTTACATAAACCCAGTAACATTGTAGTTACTTGTGGTAACTACTGCAAGATATAAATCTTTATTCCAACAGCTCTTTTTATCTAAAACTACTGAAGCTAACTATCCTACCTGTGCTATTGTTGCTTCCATTTTTTAAGAAATTACACCGGCTTTATGGCCAGAGAACCTTAAAACACACACACACACACACACTCCACCACCACCAACACTGTATCCAAGCAAGACGTAGTAACATTACTCTGTTTTCTTTGTACCTCTATGTATTTCGTATTCCATCTCGTATTTTAGCAGTCTGGGTATATGTCTATCTCTCCCCAAAGAGGCATTATTGCTGTAGTGGCTTATAGCAAGAGGTAGCAAACTTTTTCTGTAAAGGAACAGATGGTAAATATTTAGGCTTTGCTGGCCATATGAGTGACTTCTCAACTCTGCCGTTATAGTTCAAGAGCAAACATAGACAACATGTACTCAAACGGGCATGGCTGTGTTTCAATAAAACTTTATTTACGAAAACAAGTACCTGGCCAGATTTGGCCTATGGGCTACAGCTTATTGACCCCTGGTTTAGAGTATGAACTTTGGAGTCACAATTCCTCAGTTACTGGCTCTGTGACCCTGGGAAGTCACTAATCTGTCATGGAATAATAACAACACCTACTTCGGGGATGGATTACCCAATAAGCAAGGTATGCACGGGCTTACTTGTGCTTACTTACTAATCTACGGTGCACAGTTTCACCTGTTTTTCACCACATCAAATGAAAAACAGGTGAAATTGTGCACCGTAGATTAGTAAGTAAGTGCAAGTAAGCCTGTGCGTACCTAGCTTACTGGTTAATCCACCCCTGATCTACTTCATAGGGTTGTTTTGAAGATTAATTCAATTCATACATATAAAGTTCTTAGATGTGTACCTAGAATAGGGTAAAATCAATAGAAGTGTTTGTTTTTATTATCATAAGTAACTTGATTAAAAAAAGACCTGGTACCATTTATTTTTGTCTTTCTTTGAACCCCCACAATCTCCTCACTCTCCACGGCAAGTAGCACAGCACTAGTTCTACAGATACTCAATAAATATGTGTTGAATTAAATTCCTCTAGCTCGTTTGTCCTTACTTCTTTACAAACAAAAACTAACTAATTTCTCTCCTTCCATCCTCTACTACCAATAGATCATGTATGTTTATTGCTTTCTTACTCCAGAAGCAAGTTTTTTTTTTTGAGCTACTGCAACCAATATGCTCCACCTTCCTTCTTTTCCCTTTGTTTAAACCTAAACTTTTAAAAGGGGCTTTCTGAAAGGAATCAAGTCTTTTATTCTCTGAATATTCCCATGGTGGACAGACTCCAAGATGGCTCCCAATTGTCTTTCTCTGCTGGTATTCATGCCCCTGTGTATCACTGTGATTATGGGTGGGACCCATTCAATAAATTACAGCAAAGGTGATAGGATGTCACTTTCATGATTATGTCACATACGATTGTAACTTTCATCCTGCTAGTAGATCTATTGACTCTCTTGCTGGCTTTAATGAAGTAAGCTGTTACATGGAGAGACCCACTAGGCAAGGAACTGAGGGTGGCCTCTGGCCTACAGCCAGAAAGGAAATGAAGCCCTTGGTTTGATAGCCCACAAGAAACTAAAACCTGCTATGAACAGTAGAGCTTCAGGGGAGACCCCAGCCGTGACTGGCACCTTGATTACTGCCTCATGAGAGACCCAGATTCCTGCCTATATTCCTGACCCACAGAAACTAGGAAATAATAAATGTGTGTGTTTTAAGCTACTAAGTTTGTGATGACATTGTTATGCAGCTATAGATAACTAATGCAATATTAAACTATTGGGTCATAACAGAGCAATTATTGAGCAAAATTATAATGGTTTGTGTCATGGATTGAATTGTGTCCTCCAAAAAATGTGTGTAGCAACTTGGCTAGGTCATGATTCCCAGTACTGTATGATTGTGTAATCTGATGTGATTTCCTTATGTGTTGTAAACTCTATCACTATGATGAGGTTATATGTGATCTCCTTATGAGCTGTAAATTCTATCACTGTGATGAGGTTATGCTGATGAGGTTTACAAGATTAGATACTGTCTTAATGCGATCTATTTTGAGATATAAAAGAGAGAAGCAAGCAGAGATACATGGGAACCTCATACCACCAAGAAAGCAGTGCTGGGAGCAGAGCGCGTCCTTTGTACCTGAAGTTCCTGTGCTGAGATGCTCCCGGACCAAAGGAAGACTGATGCATCACAAGGACCTTCCTCCAGAGCCGACAGAGAGAGAAAGGCTTCTCCTGGAGCTGACGCCCTGAATTTGGTCTTGTAGCCTACTGGACTGTGAGAGAATAAATTTCTCTTTGTTAAAGGCATCCACTTGTGGTATTTCTGTTAGAGCAGCACTAGATGACTAAGACAGTTTCTTAGCGATGGTTTGGTTTGTCAATCATCAAATGTATTTAAGAATTGATTTTTAATGGCACTGTGCTTGTCAACTTGATTTGCTGCCAACCCTATGGTAATTAATAATCCACAATAACACAGCTTTCTGGGAAATTCACTTCTCAAGATGAATTCTAAATCTAGAAAACAGTATCAGAGAATGAATAAATTCAAGATTTTGTGACATAAAAGAACACAGCTGAGAAAAAGTAAAGATTAAAATATTACAAGTAGTCTACGATTGGTTGGTTCATGACACGGAAGCAAGAAGATAAACTTGGTTCCAAAAGGGGCAACTGGTAGCTGGGCTGGATGGGAGTCCACACCATCATCCTATGCCATTTAAACATGACCTCGTATACAACTGTGGCCAGTGTTTGGTCAGGGGACACTGTGCAAAGCAATAATCCTCTGGATTAGTATCCTGTGACCTAACGGCTTTAATTTATGTTAACTTCCTAAGCATCTAATTTCTCACTGTTCAGTGCTTTAAGCACTGTGGGAAAGAGATACTACGTAATTACGGCGCAAACAATTAATGTGCTCGGCTGCTAACTGAAAGGTTGAAGGTCTGAGTCCACCCAGAGGCACCTCGAAAGAAAGCTCTGGCCATCTACCTCTGAAAGATCACAGCCATTGAAAACCCTACGGAGGACAGTTCTACTCTGACAGACATGGAGTTGTGAGTTGGAATCCACTTTATGGCAAATGGGTTTTATTTTGTTGTTGTAATTAACAATATGTCACATATCCTCTTCCCTGTAAATGAGAATGGACATGGATAACCGTGACTTGGATGGGCTGAATCACTCTCTCCTATGCTAGGGTGGTGTAAACAGACCCACCTAGTCCAGTGACAGATCTATCAAAGTTAGCCTGAGGCCAGATTTCCCATACTTGCTCCTGGTTTTCCTTGCTTTCATATCCCAAGGCAAAAAAGGGCCATGTTTAAATGGAATAGGAGAAATGGTGTCTATTTGGGATGTGGGGTTATTCATTATAACATCTGTATTTACCTAAGTATTGGGAACAAGTCACCCAAGAAGCTGCTGATATAGAATGAGAGCTATGGATATGCTTGAAAGCCTGGGCCCATCACACATCAATGGAGTATAAACAGCTGGGCCCATCTCTCAGACAACTGATGAATTTTATGAGGGCAGACTTGGCATTTTCAAATCCAGGACAATGAAACCCTCCAGGACTGTACAGCCCAGTGGAGTGAAATGAACTCTTCTCCTCTCTTCACCTTGAAACTGGGCAGACACACCGCTAAAGTTCTCCCCCAATAGAAAAGGGAGAAACTGGGCGGACACATCACTAAAGGTCCCCGCAGTAGAAAAGGAAGAAAGAGGTTATGATAAAAGGGTAACCTGCAAGGTCAATCAAGGCTTCGTGGAAGATTTAGTATTGAAGCATCCCTTGCTGATAGACAGAGGCACAGAACTGAGCAGATAGCTAGGAGAGTGACTGAGCTTATAATCAAAGGTCACAGAATGACGTTTTCAGCCAAGCTTCTGATAGGGTCATTTCTATGGATTTGGTATTCTGTTTAACTAAATAAGGGCTTCAAATCTCCACTTTGAGTTGTCTTTGTCAGAATAAAATACCTACCTGTGTCTCAGACCCACATTAACTTGTTCTATATCCAGCTGGAAGACCTTTTGTTCTACAAGAATCGTCTTACAGTAATAACCCGTGGATTCATCACGTCTAGACTATTCAGATTCACTCTGCTTTTCTCTGACAGCATGAAAATTGTAGTTGATTAATACTGTGGTGCCATTCTGAGTAAACTTCTAAGCTTGTTCTGATCAAATGCATTGTTAGCTGTGTTGGTTTCCTGGTTAATTCCAGATTCAGCAGAGTTCCGAAGCTGCACCCCTGGGCTCCTGTCATACTTTCGGCTGTCTCTGTGTGAACTCAACTAGAAAGGTGCACCCATCTGAGAGTTCTGGGTGACCAAGAGTCCCACTATCAGATCCAGCTGGGCTCCCAGCATCCTCGTTACAAACATAACAGCACAGCTGACCACTCGGTCCCAGGCTTCTCTGCTGATAGCAATCTAATGATTTTCCAGCAGCCGCCATATTGTTTAGGACGCGAGGTGCTCTCCGTGCCGTGCTGAGTCTAACTGGATAGACTTCCAGAGCATTAGGGATGAAACAGGAGGAAACTGACGGTAGACAGTTACTGTGGGACGTGGGTTGTGTGTGTACATGTGAGAACACAAGTTGTAAATTCTGATTTTTCTTGCCTGCATTGGGCTGTAACTTTTTTTACAGTGTAATTACATGAAACTGGTTCCTGGAACCGGTGGACTCTGAAGTGCCTTCATCTGACACATCTGCTTTACTGCTGTCATTACCAACCCCAACATCAGAGTTGTGGTATATTGTTTTCCCCAACAAACCGCTCTCTGCTCTGCTCATTCCAGTGATTTCTATGACCCTGGGGTACATACGTCATCCCCAAGGGCAAATGTCTTCAAGCTGTTAGGACATTTTTTCCATGCCTAAGTACTCATGAAGGAGTCCCTGGGTATTGCAAACACTTAACGCACTTGCTGCTAACTGAAAGGTTGGCAGTTTGAGTCCACCCAGAGGTGCCTTGGAAGAAATGCCTGGTGATCTACTTTCAAAAAAAATCAGCCATTGAAAACCCTACGGAGCACAGTTCTACTCTGACACACATGGGGTCATCATGAGTTGGAATCGATCAACGGCAACCTTTTTTTTTTTAAGCACTTCTGATCAGAGGAAGACTACCTTAGAAGTACCTGCTAGGCCCCTCAGCTCCTCCCGTCTCAGTATCTTCTTCTCCCGGCATCTACTTCCCTCCTCATCCTCACCTGGAAGCCTGCGTGAAAGAACCATCCATCCCACCTCTAACTCAATGAAACGCGTGCAGTTAAAATCAGACCTTGTAACTGAATCCCACACCCAATCAACAGCAGCTCGAGAGTAAGGATGAGCAAAGTGTGTGCGCTGTTTAGGGAAGTAGATCCCAAACATGCAAGGCACCTCAATACACTTATCTCATAGCCACTAGGGATTCCAAGAAGCTGGTCCTAAAAACATGCTGGGAGTTATGCTATAATGAGAAGAGGGTTCTACTCACTGCTTGAACTAGGAAGGTAAATTAAAAGACAAATTTTTTCTTGTGCCCCCTCCCCCCAATTATGTTCTGCTGCTATTCATAAGGTTTTCCCTGGCCAATTTTTTTCAAAAGTAGACCGCCAGGTCCTTCTTCCTAGTCTGTCTTAGTCTGGAAGCTTACTGAAATCTGTCCACCATGGGTGACCCTGCTGGTATTTGAAGTGCCAGTGGCATAGCTTCCAGCATCACAGCATCACACAAGCCACCACAGTATGACAAACGGACAGACCAATGGTGGTCTGCTGCAAAAGACCTCTTTAAAGAGTTAAAAAGCAAAGACGTCACTTGGAGGACTCAGGTGTGCCTGACCTAAGCCATGGTATTCAATCGCCTCGTATGTGTGCGAAAGCTGGACAATGAATAAGGAAGACTGAAGGAGCAAGGATGCCTTTGAATTATGGTGTTCATGAAGAATACTGAATATACCATGAGCTGCCAGAAGAAAGAACAAATCTGGATGGTGAGACTTTATCTCACAGACTTTGGGCGTGTTATCAGGAAGGACCAGTCCCCGGAGGACATCATGCTTGGTAAAGTCGAGGGTCAGCGAAAGAGAGGAAGACCCTCAATGAGATGGATTGACACAGTAGCTGTAACAATGGACTCAAGCATAGCAACGATTGTGAGGATGGCGCAGGACTGGGCAGTGTTTCATTCTGTTGTACATAGGGTTGCCATGGGTCGAAACCAACTCTACGGCACCTAGCAACAGCAACCAATTATGCTGAAACAAAACGCAATTTCTTTATTTCCCATTTCAATGTAATAGCCTTCTTTGACTCTTCTCTTTCTGCAGGGATCTGAGGTCATGCTGCCCTTAATGCTAAGACCTTTTCCCATTGGTCTTTTCCTGGTCTGTTCCCAAGTGGATTCGACCAGTGTCCAAAGGCCTGAATTTCATTCTCCATTTACTTGCAATCACTCATGATGTGCTCATGATCAACACATGATGTAACATGTATGGCTCCCTAGACCCTCCCTGACCACCACAGGAAGGGGCAAGTCACTGCCTAAGGATGAATAATAGAGGCTTTCTTTCCTTGATTCCTCTAAGCTCCTCCTCCTTTAAGAACTTAGGCCCTGTTGGTGTTTCTACCTATGGCATAATTGTTTCACAAGACCTTTTCCTATTAAAAGACACATTTTATCCTTTAAGACTGAACTCAGGTTTTTCTCCTCAGGGCAGGATGGTTTCCTGCCATTCTCCCACAGAGCGCTCTGTTTTTCCCATGGCTGTGACACTCTCATTGCTTTATAATGCTCTGTTTCTGGGTCTTCACCTCCCATTGGCCATAAGCTCCTGGAAGCAAGGATTGTTGTTGCTGCTGTTAGTTGGCCATGGAGTTGACTCCGACTTATGGTGGCCTTATGTATAACAGAATGAAACATGGCGCCAGTCCTCTGCCATCTGCATGATTGTTGGCATGTTTGAGTCCATGGATAATCCTGGTCTCATTTGTTTTTGTATTCCAGTGCCTGGCACAGGAGCCGGCACACAGTGGATGCTCAACACATATTTTTTCGTGAATTAACAACAGCAAAGAACTTCAAAAGCAAAATGTTCTTCCAATGAAAGTAAATTTTATAGAATAAAATTGCTCCTTTGAATCACCCCTGACGTGGACAGACCCTGGAATCCAGGGTTTCCTAGGAAGGGAAGTAGACACATTTCCCTCGTGGCTTGCTTTGGGAACCAAGCACGAGGGTCCTCACGTTCACGGTGGTCTTGGGGCAGGGCAGGGAACTGAGGAAAGTAACTCCATCTTGGCTCCCACCCTAAGGGTTCACTTCCTGTCTCTCAGGCCGGGATTTCCTGTTTCTTGGGATCACTGCCTCCATTTTCCACCCAGTAAGTGAGATAATAATACTCACCACCTTTTAACCAATGAAGAGTTCTGGGGAAATGAAAGAGGATACAAGACAAAATAAAAGGATTTTTATCTCCTTGAATACTATCTAAAGAACAGTTTTCTAATTATTCTTCTTGTTCCACTCTCCATCCCTTACTCTCTTTTAATTCCTGGGCAGCTCCTATGTCTAGTGTCTTCATTCTTTTCCTCTGGGTAAAGGCACACCCTTTGGGCCTTATCTCCAGGCCAGGCATGTCTCCTCCCCACTCCCAGCAGGCATCCTCCCAGACAAAGAGAAGCCTTTCAAGAGGCTGTGGGGCACACACCTGCACAGACTCTCCCCACTTGCAGGCTGGCTGTGTCCACGGCAGCCCCTCACCCCCAGCTGTCTCCCACTGGACATCATCTCCCCCTTGAAGGCCCTGGGCATGGATTGAGAGGTGGCCACATAAGGTACATGCAAGGACCTTGCAAACCCTGCTGTCCCCAATTGAACAAACATGTGGAACGGCCTCTTTTCTTACCTGGGGCTGCCGTGACAAAAAACACAAGTGAGTGGCTTTAAAGAACAGAAAGTTATTTTCTCACAGTTCAGGAGGCTAGATATGGCAATCAGGCACAGGGTGTGTCTCTAGGTGGAGGTCCTTCCCTGTCTATTTCAGCTACTAGTAGCTGCCATGCACTGTGGTTCCTGGGCTTGTAGATGCAGCTGCCGCGTGTCTGCCTTCATGTGACATCTCCTTTCATGCGTGTCTCTGTATCTGTTCTGCTCTCTTTATAACTCAGAGGTGATTAGATTTAGGTCCCACCTACTCAGGTATGACCTAATTAACACAACAAAGAAAACCGTGTTTCCAAACGGGGTCACATCCACAGGTGCAGGGGCCGGGACTTCATCATACATTTCTGAGGGATGCAATTCAATCCATAACACCCCCTAATGGCCCTTAGTTTTCATTCCGCAATGGGAGGATGCCTCACTGCTAAAATGCAGACCCATCCTCTAACTGTGAAAGCTGAGGGGAGAAATTCTGCGTCTCCCCGCCCTCTGGTAGCCAGGGTTTGAGTACAAGACCTAGACTTGGCCAATAGGCATCAAAGCTAAGAAACAGCCAGAATGTATACTCAGCTGATTGCAGGAGGAGGCGGTGGGGCTCGGTGGTGAGGCAGTTTCCTGGCTAGATTGTTCTTACTTCCTAACCTCTAGAGCCCCTTTAATTCCCACTTATTTTCCAAGCCTGCCTGTTACGGATTGAATTGTGTCCCCCCAAAAATATATACCGAAGTCCTACCCCCTGTTCCTGTGAATATGACCCAGTTTGGACATAAGATTTTTCTTTATGTTAATGTGGTCACACCAGAGTAGGATGGGTCCCAAACCTAATGCCTTCTGGGCCGTGTCTTCTGAAAAGGGAAAACAGACAGGAAGAGAGACACACACACAGGGGAAGAGACCATGTGAGGACTCCTTACAAGCCAAGGGATACCAGGGCACCCCCAGGCTACCAGCAAGGGGGACCCTCCTTCAGAACCAGTGCCCTGATTTGCGTTTCTAGTCTCCAGAACTGTGAGAAAAAAAAATTTTTTTCTTTAAAGCCACCCACTTGTATTATTTATGTTACAGCAACACTAGGTAACTGAGACACTACTTCTCCACTCTCCCAGAGAGCCTGAGATCCTTCCAATAAGGATTCTCATTTGCAGCCAAGTTATATGTGCACAGTTTCAAGAGTTAAATAATTCTAAATTACTTATTGCAAAAAATAGCAGCCACCCCCTCCACCCCATATACACACTTCCTTTCCCCCAGCCTCACAACGAAACTTGTTTAGATTTTGGCTAAATTTTAAAAGTTTATATTATTATGAGCATGTAAAGTTATTTATAGCTGTGCATATCCTATACCGTGATTAGCATTCTTTTCTTTTACAATTCTCCCCCTCAGGAGGTAATAATTGCCTCATTTATTCCTTTGCATAGTGCTCTATGCACCCATCAGTATTGCCAAGCCTGTTAACAGAACTGTACATCTCTTCTCAATGCATTTAAATACATCAGGAAATGTATTCATTTGATTTTTCTATGTATTTACTTTTCGTGGAGACATGCCTTCTGAAACCCCCTATTCTCTTCTCTAGTCTCTTGGACTACTTTCTAGCTGACCCCTCTTACCATCTTCCTGGAGGTTGATTCTGTCTTTCTCTCTCATTTTGGTGTTGGATCCCCTGTTTCCTAGACACAGTCCCCCCCATCCCCTTTTGGTTTTCTCTCCTGTTTAATGAAACAAATCCTCCAGTAGCTTCTGGAGAAAAGTATTCGTGAGCTAAAATTTCTGAAACATTTTATTTCACACTTGATTGATAGCTATGTTGGGAATAGAATTCTATGTTTGAAAACTTTTTAGCATGTAATTTTAAAAACGTTGATGCATTGTCTTCTATCTTCCGTGTTGCTCTTAAGAAAGCGGATGCCATTCTAATTCTTGATCTCTTGTACGTTGTGGTTTGTTGTGGCTGAGTCGATTCCAACTCATGAATACCTCACGTGTGCCGAGTAGAACTACGCTCCATAGGGTGTTCATGGCTGTGACATATTGGAAGCAGATCGTCAGGCCTGTCTTCTAAGAAGTGTATTTGAATCGCCAGACTTTTGGCTAGTAGTCTAGTGCTTAACCCTTTGCACCCCCCAGAGAGTCCTGACTTTTTGTAACTTATTTTTTCCCTCTAGAATCTTGTAAAATATTCTGTCTTCAGTGTTCTAAGTTGTCATGATGATACGCTTTGGGGTGAGTCTTTTTTCATCCATTGACATCTTTGCTTTTTTAAGATTTTAAAGAGGTCTTTTGCAGCAAATGTGCCCACTGCAATAAGTGGTTTGATTATTTGACTGCTGCTGCCATGGGCTTGATTGTTGATCCAAGTCAAATGAAATCTTTGACAACTTCAATATTTTGTCTGTTTATCATGATGGTGCTTATTGGTCCAGTTGAGAGGACTTTTGTTTTCTTTATGTTGAGGTGTAACCCATACTGAAGGCTGTAGTCTTTGATCTTCATCAGTAAGTGCTTCAAGTCCTCTTCACTTTCAGCAAGCAAGGTTGTGGCATCTGCATAATGCAGATGGTTAATGAGTCTTCCTCAATCCTGATGCCCCGTTCTTCTTCATATAGGCCAGCTTCTTGGATTATTTGCTCAGTATACAGATTAAATAGGTATGGTTAAAGGATATAACCCTGACATACACCTTTTCCCATTTTAAACCACAAAGTATACCCCTTGTTCTGTTCGAACAATTGCCTCTTGGTCTAGGTACACGTTCCTCATGAGCACAATAAAGTGTTCCAGAATTTGCATTTTTTGTGATGTTATCTGTAATTTGTTATGATTCACAGAGTTGAATGCCTTTGCCTAGTCAATAAAACACAGGTAAACATCTTTCTGGTATTCTCTGCTTTCAGTTAAGATCCATCTGACATCAGCAATGATATCTCTTGTTCCATGTCCTCTTCGGAATCCAGCTTGAATTTCTGATGATGTACGACTGCAGCCATTTTTGAATTATCTATAACAAAATTTTGCTTGCATGTGATATTAATGTTATTGTTTGATAATTTCCACATTCCGTTGGATCACTTTTCTTTAGAGTGGGCGCAAATATACGTCTCTTCCAGTTGGTTGGCCAAGTAGCTGTCTTCCAAATGTCTTGCCATAGATGAGTGAGCACTTCCATTGTTGTATCCTTTTGTTGAAGCATCTCAGTTGGTATTCCATCGGTTCCTGGAACCTTGTTTTTCACCAGTGCCTTCAGTGCAGCTTTGACTTCTTCTTTCAGTACCATTGGTTCTTAATCATATGCTGCCTCCTGAAATGGCTGACATTGACCAATTCTTTTTGGTACGGCGACTCTGTGTATTCCTTCCATCTTCTCTTGAAGCTTCCTGCCTCATTCAATTTATTGCCCATATCAAACCAAAACCAAACTACTGCCGTTGAGACAATTCTGATTCATAGTGACCCTATAGGACAGAGGAGAATTGCTCCATAGGGTTTCCAAGGCTGTAAATCTTTATGGAAACAGACTGCCACATCTTTCTCCCATGGAGGGCTGAGCATTTGGACCACTGTACCAAAAACAGAGAATCAAACAAAAACCTGTTGCTGTCGAGTCGATTCCAACTCATAGTGACCCTACAGGACAGAGTAGAACTGTCCCATAGGGTTTCCAAGGAGTGGCTGGTGGATTCAAACGGCTGACCTTTTGGTTAGCAGCTGAGCTCTTAACCACTGGGCCACCAGGGCTCCTTATTGCTCATAGAATCCTTCAGTATTCAATATAAGGCTTGAATTTTTTTTCCAGTTATTTCAGCTTGAGAAATGTTCAACGTGTTCTTCCCTTTTGGTTTTTAACTCCAGGTCTTTGTGCATTTCATGATAATAATTTACCTTGTCTTCTTGAGCCGCCCTTTGAAATCTTCTGTTCAGTTCTGTTACTTCATCATTTCTTCTGTTTACTTTAGCTACTCTGCATTCGAGAGTAAGTTTCAGAGTCTCTTCAGACATCCATTTTCATCTTTTCTTTCTTTCCTGTCTTTTTAATGACCTTTTGCTTTCTTCATGTATGATGTCCTTGATGTCATCCCACAACTCTTCTGGTCTTTGGTCATCAGTGGTCAGTGCATCAAATCTATTCTTAAGATGTTCTCTAGATTCAGGCAGGATGTATTTAAGGTCATACTTTCGCTCTGGTGGACTTGTTTTAATTTTCTTTAGCTTCAACTTGAACTTGAATATGACAATTGATGATCTGTTCTGCAGTCGACCCCTGGCCTTGTCCTAACTGATGATATTGAACCTCTATCATCTCTTTCTACATATATAGTCTATTTGATTCCTGTGTATTCCACCTGGCGAGGTCCATGTGTATAGAGTTGTCATCTGTGTTGTTGAAAAAAGGCATTTCCAATGAAGAAGTAGTTGGTCTTGCAAAATTCTCTCATGCTATCTCCAGTGTCGTTTCTGTCACCAAAGCTGTATTTCCAACTACTGATCCTTCTTCTTTGTTTCCAACTTTTGCATTCCAATCACCAGTAATTATCAATGCCTCTTGATTGCATGTTTGATCAATTTCCTACTGCAGCAGTTCATAAAAATATTCAATTTCTTCATCTTGGGCATTAGTGGTTGGTGTGTAAATGTGAATAATAGTCATATTAACTGGCCTTCCTTGTAGGCATATGGATATTATCCTATCACTGACAGCATTGTATTTCAGGATAGAGCTTGAAATGTTCTTTCTGACGACGAATACAATGCCATTCCTCTTCAATTTATTGTCCCTAACTTAGTAGACCACATGACCGTCCAATTCAAAATGGCTAATACCAGACCATTTTACCTCACTAATGCCTAGGATATCAATCTTCAAATGTTCCATTTTATTTTTGACAATTTCCAGTTTTCCTTGATTTATACTTCCTACAGTCCATGTTCCAATTACTAATAGATGTTTGCAGTTATTAGTTCTCATTTTGAGTTGTGCCACATCAGCATATGAAGGTCCCAAAAGCTTTACTCCATCCACACCATTAAGGTCGACTCTACTTTGAGGAGGGAGTTCTTTCCCGGTTGTATTTTGTGTGCCTTCCAACCTGAGGGGCTCATCTTTCAGCACAATATTGGACAAAGTTCTGTTTTTATCCATAAGGTTTTCGTTGGCTAATTTTTTTTTTTCAAAAGTAGATCACCAGGTCCTTCTTCCTAGTCTCAGTCTGGAAGTTCCGTTGAAACCTGTCCACCATGAGTGACCTTGCTAATATTTGAATATTGGTGACATAGCTTCTAGCATCACAGCAACACACAAGCCACCACAGTATGAAAAATTGAAAGACAAGTGGTGGAGGTCTTTCATAAATGCCCTTTATCATGTTGAGGGATTTTCCTTCTATTCCTAGATTGATAAGTGTTCTTATCATGAAAGGTACTGCATTTTGTCAAATGCTTTTTCTGTGTCATTTGAGATGATTATATGGATTCTTTTCCTTCATTCTATTAATGCTGTATATTACATTGATTTTCCTTATGTTGAACTACCCTTGCATTCCTGGGATAAATCCCACTTGGTCATTGTCATGGATTGAATTGTTTCCCCCCAAAATATCTGTCAACTTGTCTGGGTCATGATTCTCAGTATTGTATGATTGTGAAATCTGATGCGATTACCTTATGTGTTGTAAATTCCATCACTATGATCTAATAAGATGGATTAGTGGTAGTTATACTGATGAGGTTTACAAGAATAGATAGTGTCTTAATCCAATCTCTTTTGAAATATAAAAGAGAGAAGGGAGCAGAGACACATGGGAGCCTCATACCACCAAGAAAGCAGTGCTGGGAGCAGAGTGCATCCTTTGGACCTGAGGTTCCTGCACAGAGAAGCTCCCAGACCAAGAAGAGATTAATGACACGGACTTTCCTCTAGAGCCAACAGAGAAAGCGTTCCCCTGGAGCTGATGCCCTGAATTTAGGCTTGTAGCCTGCTGGACTTGAGAGAATAAACTTCTCTTGTTAAAGCCATCCACTTGCAGTATTTTTGTTAGAGCAGCACTAGATGACTAAGACAGTCATGGTGTATAATTTTTTAAATATACTCTTGGGTTTGATTTGCTCGTATCTTGTTGAGGATTTCTGCATCTGTATTCATAACAGATATTGGTCTGTAGTTTTCTTTTCTTGCAGTATCTTTATCTGGCTTTGTAATGCTGACCTCATACAATGATTTAGGAAGTTTTTCCTCTTATATTATTTGGAAGAGTTTGAGAATGATTTGAGAGTTTGTATAGGAACCCATAGCAACCACTGAACTGTTTAATGTCTCCATAGTTTTCCCTTTTCCAGAAAGTCATATACCAAAAGCAAACCCATTGCCATCGAGTCAATTCTGACTCATAGCAACCCTATAGGACAGAGTAGAACTGCCCCGTAGGGTTTCCAAGGAGATGCTGGTAGATTTGAACTGCCAACCTTTTCATTAGTAGCCAAGCTCTTAACCACTGTGCCACTATTACACAGTATGTTGTCTTTTCAGACTGGCTTCTTTTACTTAGTAACGTGCATTTAAGATTCCTCCATGTCTTTCTGTGGCTTGATAGCTCATTTCTTTTTATCCCTGAATAATATTCTACTGTAGTAATGTACCAGTTTGTTTATCCGTCCACCTACTGAAGGCCATCTTGGTTGCTTTCTATTTTGGGTAATAATGACTAAAGCTTCTATAAATATTTGTATGCAATTTTTTGTGTAGAGATAAGTTTTCAATTCATTTTTAGTAAATACCTAGGAACACAATTTCTGGATCATATGAAAAGCCTATGTTTAGCTTTATAAGAAACTGCCAAACTGTCTTCCAAAGTGGCTGTATGATTTTGCATTTCCACCAGCAATGAATGAGAGTTCTTGTTGCTCCACGTTCTTGCCATCATTTGGTATTATTACTGTTTTAGGTCTTAATCATTCTAATAGGTATGTAGTGGTATCTCATTGTTGTTTTAATTTGCAATTCTCTAATGACATATGATGTTGACCATCTTTTCATATACTTACTTGCCATCTGTATATCTTCTTTGGTGAGTGTCTGTTCAGGTCTTTTGTCCACTTTTCAATTGGTTGTTTGTTTTCTTATTGTTGAATTTTAAGCATTATTTGTATATTTTAAATACCAGTTCTTGATCAGATAAACGCGTTTCGCAAAGATGTCCCCCCCGTCTGTGTCTTGTCTTTTCATTCTCCTAACAGCGTCTTTCGCAGAGAAGTGTTACCCTTTTCTTTTTTTAATAATAAATTTATTATTCCATTCACATTAAAACAGTCACAATTGAAGAGTTTTTATTTTATGTACAAAGAGCTAGAGCATTGTTTCCTTTGTTGTGTAGATGTCTTGGATAATCCATTCAAGGAAGATCACGTAGTCCAACTTGATGAAGCCTACATCCTTCGCGTCTGAGGGAAACACTGACCACACATATGAGGACGTATTTCTGTATCAGATAGTGCGGTTTGAGAATACATGGCAAGAGGGGGAGGCCTGGCCAAATATTTGCGAGTAGCTCCAATAGAGTTGCTGGTGACCCATCTTGCTTTGAAGGAAACACCAAAGCAAAAGGCTTAAATTTTCATAATGCCCAATTTATAAATTTTTTTCTTTCATGGGTTGTGCTAAAAAGTTATTGTCAAACCCAAGGTCACCTAGATTTTCTCCTATGTTATCTTCTAGAAGTTTTATTGTTTTGCTTTTACATTTAAGTCTATGATCCGTTTTGAATTAAATCCTGTGAGAGGTGTAAGATCTGTGTCTAGATTCAGTTTTTTACAGGTAAATGTCCAGTTATTCCAGCATCACTTATTGAAAAGACTATCTTTCTCCACTGGATTGCCTTTGCTCCTTCGTCAATGGACTATATTTCTGTGACACAATTTTAAAAATCTTGTCTATTTTCCCATTTTCATTGTCCTTTTGTGTTTATAGTGTCTATAGGGTCACTATGAGTTGGAATCAACTCAACAGCAACAGGTTTGGTTTGTTTTATTTGTGTGTGTGTTTATGCCATTAAAAAATTCCCACTATCATTCTGTGATTTTCGTGGAGTTTCAATAGGGAATATATGTATTCAATCTTCCTTTTATAAGTAGGAGTTCTTTAAACTCCCTTTCTGCTTAGAGCAGCCAGGCTTCCTTTCTGGTGCATGTAACCAAGCATCCTGACGGGTAGAGGGACCAATGGCCATGAGGGGGGTAGAGGGGACCAATGGCCATGAGGAGGGTACAGGGGACCAATGGCTGTGAGGTGGGTACAGAGGACCAATGGCAATGAGGGGCATAGAGAGGACCAATGGCCGTGAGGGGGGTAGAGGGTACCAATGGCCATGAGGGGGGTAGACGGACCAATGGCCATGGGGGGGTAGAGGGGACCAATGGCCGTGAGGGGGGTAGAGGGGACCAATGGCCGTAAGGGTGGTACAGGGGACCAGTGGCTGTGAGGGGGGTACAGGGGACCAATGGCTGTGAGGGGGGTACAGACGACCAATGGCAATGAGGGGCATAGAGGGGACCAATGGCCGTGAGGGGGTAGAGGGTACCAATGGCCATGAGAGGGGTAGAGGGACCAACGGCCATGAGGGGGGCAGAGTGGACCAGTGGCCACAAGGGGGATAGAAGGACCTATGGCTGTGAGGGGGGTAGAGGGGACCAATGGCCATGAGGGGGGTAGAGGGGACCAATGGTGATGAGGGGGGTAGAGGGGACCAATGGCCGTGAGGGGGGTAGAGGGGACCAATGGCCATGATGAGGGTACAGGGGACCAATGGCCATGAGGGGGTAGAGGGACCAATGGCCATGAGGGGGCAGAGGGGACCAGTGGCCATGAGGGTGGATAGAGGGACCAATGGCTGTGAGGGGGGCACAGGAGACCAATGGCCATGAGGGGGGTAGAGGGGACTAATGTCAATGAGGGGATAGGGAAGATTGCTAAAGCCAGTGCTCCGCCCACACTGCCACACCCTCCTCTTCAGCCAGACCATTCACACATGTCCATAGAAGGCAGGCGGTGTCTTTCTTCTGTGCGTCAACTCTCTGTCTTGGCTACTTCTCCTATTTTCCTTTCTCACACCTGATTGCCTGGCAAGCAAGCATCTTTCAAAAGTCACGTCAAGGATTCAAAACTCCATCGAAGTCTATTCTAACCTCTTCAGTTAGAATCGCCCTCCTTATCTCCCCAACCCACAACACGTGCAGAATGTGTTTATTGTACTTGTCATTTTACAGGTCTGTGTCCCTCATGACTCTAGACCCCTCCAGGTGGAGATTGCATTTCATTTGTCTTTGTATTTCCAGTGTCTGACACATAGTAGGTTTTCAATAATGTTCTGATGTTCATGAGCCAGAGAATCCAGGAGAAGGAGATCTATCCCAGAGAAGTAGGTTCTGGCACGCTTTCTGGATTTCATGTTGGGAATACCACGCAAATACCATGCGCACAGGAGTCCCTGGGTGGTGCAAATGGTTAATGTGCTTGGCTTTTCACTGAAAGGTTGGAAGTTCAAGTCCACCCAGAGGTGCCTCAGAAGAAAGGCCGGCCAATCTACTTCCAAAAAATAAGCCATTGAACACCTACGGAGCACAGTTCTACTCTGACATGCATGGGGTCATCATGAATCGGAATAGATTCGACAGCAACTGGTGACTTCTTTTGGAAGTAGAAGGCCAGGCCTTTCTTCCAAGGCACTTCTGTATGGATTCAAACCTCCAACCTTTCTGTTAGCAGCCAAGTGCATTAGCCGTTGGCACCACCCATGCATTCAACTAGGTCCAGCCTAGATGGATGAATACCAATGTACATGTAACAGTGCTGAACGTATGAGGAGTGAAGATGCTTATGACTCACATCGCTTGCATTCGTACAAAATGGCTGCTGATGATGGTAAGTCCACTAACTAGTTCCATCAGTGATCAATCCAGCGTGCCGTTCATATAGCCTTCATTTACCCAAAACGTGCTGAGCCCCCAACATTCACAACGTGAATTGTTAAACACTGAGAAGATAGAATAATTAAATTCCCAATAATTACTAAGTATTCACTATGTGCCAAGTACTGTACCAAGTGCTGTAAGTGATGATCTCATTTTATACTAACAACGCAGGGGCAGGAAATAGAAGAGGACATAGAGACTTAAATCAGCTAAGTATCTCAGCCAAGTTATACAGAAGGGGAAAGTCTGCTTCTAGAACATGAATGCTTAGCTACCACCCTCTTCTGCCTGCCCCAGGGGTGGGATATCATCTTCACTCTTTGAAGCTCTTCCCCAGTCCTTCCTGAGTCACAGGATGCCCTTGCCTTCTCCTCCTCTTGGGAAGATTCGATTGGGTAAAGACAGTGATTCTCTTGGGACCAGAGAATTAAAGACAAGAGCCCACGAGAAGCTCAGTCGTTAAAGTATTCCATTTCACAGCGATCTGAGAGCTGTTCTAATAGACCTGTTCAGACTCTTGTTGAACTCCAGCCTCAGCAGGATCCTCCTCTTTTTCCAGGTCTTGCCAAACCCAGTGGGTGTGTTATCCAGTTTAGCCCCAGTTTGTAGGTGAGAAATAGTCTAGGAGACGTTTCAAAATCCCTGAGACTCAAGGATTCGTTGGCAAGTTTTAATTTTTAAGGCTAGTAACCAGGAATTCTCAGGATTTTTTTTTTTTTTCATTTTCATGAATGGAATGTATGCCTTGAGAATTGATTTGTCACTGTCTGGTTTCAAATTTCGAACTGGAAACTCATGATGGTCGTGTCACTTTCTTAATTTCAGCCCAATCAGGAACAGTAAACAGCAGGTGCTCTCTTGGAAAGGCCAGTCCCAGGGAGTTTGTGTCTTGGATGTGACGGCTCAACTAATTCACAGAGATTGTGTTGCCTTTGTAACTGACCCCACTGCTGCCTTTATAAAGCCACCCTTACAGGGGCTTGTCAGTAAGGATGACGGCTTTGCATTTTCGTTTAGGGCAGGTGAAGAATGAACAGTTTAAAGGCTTTGGGATAAAATCCAGTCTCGGTACTTAAAAAAAGAGAGTTTCCGGTTATATCTGTCATAAAATTGTGCAGATGTACAAAGCCTTTTTGCTTCTCTTACAAAAGGAAGTACTGTATTACTATGCAGTTTAATGTCCCGGTTCAAACAAAGAAAGAACAAGTGGAAAAACAAGTGTGAGATGGCATCCAAGCTACTCTTCAACAATGCACCATCTCCGTAAGCACCTAGGGGAGCCCTGGTGGCGCGGTGGTTAAGTGCTCGGCTGCTAACCAAAAGGCGGTGCGCAGGATCCGTAAGTTTTAACTATTCATAGTTTCTATTGATTACGTATTACGAGGTGGGGCTAAGACTCGGCCCGGAAGTGGCCGATGGACTCTTTGCTTTTGAAATGGGATGGGCTCCTGCCAATGACGTCTCTCCGGTGATTTTGGTTCCTTGACATGAGTTCGCTTGTGTTACGGAGCATGCGTGGTGACCAGGGGTCGTCTGTCGGTCATCTTTGTCTGTTCTGCACGTCTGACCATTCAGAGCTGGTTAGATCTGGACACGTCCAGGGCTCTCCAGAAGGTCTGCAAAACAGTTCAGAGGAAGTGAGTGTCGTAGAGGGGGAGGTGACTGGATGTGCCAGATAACCGATGGAGTACTAATTAATTAGTGTCTTCAGCCTCTGGGGTCTCCTAATGAGAGCCTTCCTGGGTGCAGAGAGAGCACCTCCCTCCTTCCCTCTGATTTTCTCAGGACAATCTAGAGCATCTTAGAAGCACCCAGAAAGGCCAGGCTGCCATCTGCAAGTGAAGTGAAAAGACCAAGCTACACATTTTCTAGGCAGTCACTGGGAGCCCCTGGCAGCTTCCATACTATCTGCAGTTTTTCCAACAATCCTACAGGTAGATAAGATGTTTAATAGATAAGGAAACTGAGGTTCAGAGAGGGATTAAGTTACTCGTGTAACCACCTGTCTAGGAAATGGCAGGTCTGGAATTTGAGCACGAGTCTGCCTGTCAGTTTGTACTACCCAACACTGCTTCTCCTTCAGTGGGTAGGAGCCTGCCCTGAAACCCCAGGGCTGTATTGTAAAGCTAGACATGGATCCTTCAGGAGATTACCATCTAAAAGGCATGCAAGGTAATAATAATAATAATGTCTCTGTCTGCTCCTGTCATCTCTGTGCAAGAGCAAGAGCAACGTATGTCTTCAATATCTAGTATGCTGAATAGTGAATAGTTACAAAAAAGGAGTCCCTCAATGGTGAAAACAGTTAAGCTCTTGGCTACTAATCAAAAGGCTGGTGGTGTGAATCCACCCAGAGGTGCCTCAGAAGAAAGGCCTGGTGATCTACTTCCAAAGAATCAGCCACTGAAAACTCTATGGAGCACAGTTTTACTCTAACACACATGGAGTCCTCATGAGTCAGAATCAACTCAATGGCAACTGGTTTGATTTGGTTTTAGGTTAGTTATAAAAAGGAAGGAAGAATAAATGCAACACATTTAACACGATCAAGTGTTACAGTCTTTTTAGGGAGGCAGACATGCCCCATTTAACTCTATTCAACCAGAGCAACGACTCAGCCTTAGCTTCACAGTAGATTCACCAGAGGGGTGCAGAGTGAGGAGGCAGGCAGTGGGTAAAATTATAAAAAGGATCAATGCCCAGTGCTCATCCCAGGCCAATTAAAGCAGAATCTCTGGGGTGGGGCCCAGTAGGTATTTTTACAAAGTTCTTGTTGTTGTTAGGTACCGTCGAGTCGGTTCTGACTCATAACGACCCTATGTACAACAGAACGAAATACTGCCTGGTCCTGTGCCGTCCTCACAATCGTTGTTATGCTTGAGCCCATTGTTGCAGCCACTGCATCAATCCATCTCATAGGGGGTCTTCCTCTTTCACGGACCCTCTACTTTCCCAAGCATGATGTCCTTCTCCAGGGACTGGTCCCTCCTGATAACATGTCCAAAGTATGTGGGATGTAGTCTCACTATCCAAAGCTCCTAGGTTGTTCCAATGTTCAGCCGAGACTGAAGACCACTAATGAGCAGCAGTGAGCCTGGTGGGAGGGACACGGGTGGAGGCGTAGGTGCAGCCGTGAGCATGGTGGGAGGGACACGGGTGGAGGCATGCATGCAGCAGTGAGCGTGGTGGGGAGGGACACGGGTGGAGGCGTAGGTGCAGCCGTGAGCATGGTGGGAGGGACACGGGTGGAGGCATGCATGCAGCAGTGAGCGTTGTGGGGAGGGACATGGGTGAAGGCGTAGGTGCAGCAGTGAGCATGGTGGGAGGGACACGGGTGGAGGCGTAGGTGCAGCCGTGAGCATGGTGGGGCTCAGAGGGACACGGGTGGAGACGTGTGTGCAGCAGTGAGCGTGGTGGGCTCAGAGGGATGGCTGGGTTCTCTGGAGAGTGGTGGTTCTCAACAATCTGTGAGGATGAGTGTGGTTTTGACAGGATGACAATGCCAAAAGATGGACCTTGACCAGGAATTCAAGAAGGATCAGGAAGTCCCCTGAGTCATGGGTCAGAGGCCAGGTGTGAGGCCTGCAGAAGGCTGCTGATGCAGAGACTGGTGGAGCAGGACGGAACTCAGACTCGATCTGATGCTGGAGGATGACATGCACAGGTAAGTCCAGGCAGGCAGCCGGAAGTGGCCAGTGGAGTGTGAGGTGGATGCAGTGACTGCCACATGGAGCTGACAAGGAAGCTGTGCTCTGTCTGTGAGGCTTTGGCTCCATCCCTCAGAACTAAGATGCCCCTCTGTAAAGTAATCCACTCTGACTCATGCGACCTGTGTGTGTCAGAGCAGAACTGTGCTCCATAGGGTTTTCAGGGCTGCATTTTTGGAAGTAGATCACCAGACCTTTCTTCCAAGGTTCCTCTGGGTGGACTTGAACCTCCAACCTTTAGGTTAGCAGCCAAGCTCATTAACCATCCACACCACCCAGGGACACCTCGTGTCAGAAGAGCAGGTTTTAACCTGTGCTCTCAAAAGGCAATTGTCCGCAATTTTATGACTGTGAGACTCAGCCTAGGAGTTTAGTAAAATGAAGATTCCCAGGTCTCAGACTGAAGGTATGCCTCAGTAGATGATGGGGAGGGGATGTGGTGCCCAGAATTCTGCGTCTTCTCACAAGCACCCCAGGAGAGTCTGATGCTGACCTACTTTGAGAAGCCCTGCTTAGGACGTCACTGGGGTGCCTCAGGGATATCTATGTGGGCGTGGGAAGAGGCTGCAGGCAGAGTCTGGGCCTGACCCCCACTTCAACCACACACTGTCCCCTCTTGTCTGGTCCCTACACTGCCCTCTCTTAAGACTTGCTTTGTAGAAGGGTTTCATCAAGAATAGCAAAAGAGGTTGGAAACCATTACAGTTGTTGTTGTTGTTAGGTGCCGTCAAGTCGGTTCTGACTCATAGCAACCCCATGTACAACAGAACGAAACACTGCCCAGTCCTGCGCCATCCTCACAATCATTGTTATCCTTGAGCCCATTGTTACAGCCACTGTGTCAGTGCATCTTGTTGAGGGTCTTCCTCTTTTTCACTGAACCTCCACTTTATGAAGCATGATGTCCTTCTCCAGGGACTGGTCCCTCCTGATAACATGTCCAAAATATGTAAGACATAGTCTTGCCATCCTTGCTTCCAAAGAGCCTTCTGGTCGTACTTCTTCCAAGACAGATTTGTTCGTTCTTTTGGCAGACCATGGTATATTCAATATTCTTTGCCAACACCACAATTCAAAGGTGTCAATTCTTCTTTGATCTTCCTTATTCAATGTCCAGCTTTTGCATGCATATGAGACGATGGAAAACACCATGGGTTGGCTTAGGCGCACCTTAGTCTTCAAGGTGACATCTTTGCTTTTCAACACTTTAAAGAGGTCTTTTGCATCAAATTTGCCTGATGCAATGCGTCGTTTGATTTCCTGACGGCTGCTTCCCTGGACATTGTGAATCCAAATAAAATGAAATCCCTGACAACTTCAATCTTTTCTCTGTTTCTCATGATGTTGCTAACTGGTCCAGTTGTGAGGATTTTTGTTTTCTTTATGTTGAGGTGTAATCCATTCTGAAGGCTGTGGTCTTTGATCTTCATCAGTAAGTGCTTCAAGTCCTCTTCACTTTCAGCAAGCAAGTTTGTGTCGTCTGCATATCACAGGTTGTTAATGAGTCTTCCTCCAATTCTGATGCCATTACGGTAGAGATGCCAAGTTTCCTTCCAAATTTCAATATCCTATAAGCCTTTGTGGAGGAGATTACCCAGGAATAAGGAAAGAGAAAGCAGAGGAATGAAGACTAGATTGTGAACAGTGCCTTTATTTATGGAATGGGTAAAGGAGATTACTATCAAGGTCAAAATACATAAAATTTTAAAAGACTTTCATTTTCACATGATTTTGGAACCCACATGTAATACAGATAAACTAGTTAAACAGCAAAAATCTGGGAAGATAATATTTTGTCATAAAGGGACGCTTTTAACCCCAGCTAGAGGATCTCGGCCGGTTGTCAATGGTGGGAAATGAGAAATCATCACCTGGGATGCAGAAATGTCTTCAGGCAGCCATTCTTGGTGAAGACATTCTTCTCCGACTTGTGTCCAGGAAGGGCTATAAAACCCTCCCGCCCAGCTACAGAATGTATTCCCAGAAAGCATTTTGAAGGAAGCATTTGTGGATAATATCACTGGGGTAATTTGCATTTGGAGAGAACTGTACTGCTCACATTTTAAGTTGCTCTGGACTTCAGCATGAATTTGTGAGCAAAACGTGTTGTCTCCCCAGCGCTTAGCACAGTGCCTACCAGATAATGGCCGTGTAATAAGAATTGCTTGCATTTCATTGGCGTGGACCTGAGTGGAATGTGGAAAAGAATGCTCGCTCGCTCTCTGTGTGTATACATATATACACACACACACGTACATACACACACACACACATACACACAGACACATACATATACATATAAAATGAATTAATAGAAAAAGGATGTGAATAGAACAGCACTGAGATATTCTCTAATCACCTGGGCTGAGGTTGTTCATATAGGGGCCACACTGGTATCTAAAACATCGTGTCTGCTTACTATTTCCATCTTTACTATATTTCTGCTTAGGGAATGATTTAGTAAACTCCATTTCGTTCTGCAATGGGTGTTCAAGTCCTCTGAATCCAAGTCCTTTCTTGTCTATTTTAAATCTCAAGTTTAGGGATCCCTTCAGGTCTTATTACGTAGGAATTCCTGAACCCAGTGGCCGCAGCTGACAGAAATTTACTTCAAGGTATTGGCTCATGCAGTTGTGAGGACAGCAAGTCCAAATTCTATAGGTCAGGTGACAGGCTGGAGATTTCAGCAGGCTTGCTGCCCAAGATCCATAGGTTAGGAGACAAGAAGAGTGCAAAGTGCAGAGAGAGTTCTGCCAAGATATCTATTTATAGTCTGGAGGCAGACCACAATCCCTTTTCAGTGGATTGATTGCATTACATCAGATCACATTACGGAAAGTGATTACGTTACATTGCATTAGATTACATTATGGAACAGCAACTAGTCTAGTGTTTGGCCAAACCACTAGGAACCATAGCCCAGCCAAGCTGACACATAAAATTAACCCTCAAGGGTCCATCTCCTGGTGCTCAGATTGGTAGAGGAGGCTAACCACACTCTCTGTAGCATAGACCTGAAGGGGAACTCCTGCAATGTTACAGACACTATTCTCCAGATCCGAGGCCGAATCTGAGGCAGAACTGATTAAACCTAGAGACCGCAGGCACCACCCCCCACATCTTCTCAGAACCTAAGCATGATGTATCCTACCTCCAGGTAACTGTAGCATGGGAGCTCAGACCGTCTCCACCTCAGAGGGCTTCAGAGAAAGTGATGCCCCACAGGGAACACAGCAGACGCACAGAGTAGTATCGGGAGGAGAGTACAAAGAGGACCCAAGAGCATGGAGCCAAGCCTGGCTTCCAAGTTCAAATCAGAAGCAGCAGTCGCTGCCTCCCAAATCCTCCCCAAAACCACTCCTCACCCATCCTTGTGAAAACCCTTCCTCCTCTGAGGTGCTTGCAGCCTGGCTATATCTCAGTGTTGGTCAGGATCCCTGGTATAATCAACAGAACAGGCTGGCTGGCATAGGCTGGAAATGAATATATTAAGAGGATACTGGGCAGAGGGTGGGAGTGGTGTAGTGGGATGGGGTGAAGGTCTTGGTTGGAGAACCAGGCTCACAAGCCATGCATCCAGGAGCAATGAATGTCCAAAACCACTCTGCAGAACTGGTCCGTTGAAAACCCACTGTTGCTCGCGCTCAGCACAGGCAGTCCTGGAGGCTGCCATCACACCTGTGCCTCTGCAGCTAGAGCCTGGGTGGGGACTTCAGCTGCCATCCCTCCTCAGAATGGCTTCTGTGCAGAGGGCCAAGCTTGAGCTGCCTGCTGCAAGTTCATGTCTGATTAGTGAGGCCTGATCACAAGCTTCTATGCTAACTGCAAGGGAGTCTGAGAAAGCGATCCAGATTTCATAAGGTGGCAGGAGAGTCCACAGATGCAAGCCTGCCAGTCGGTGGTTGGTAAATTGTTCACTCTCTACCTCTCATTGTTGCTTCTGTTTCCCAGTCTCCCAGCCACTTGCTCCCATGCTCAGGGCCCAATCACAGGCTTTTTTTCTGTACTTGTCCTGCTATTATCAGCAGTGACTTTAGTACTCGGTGGGTGGTCTGTCCAACAGCTTGACCTCACAGTTCCGTTAAGAACCTCAAATCCACTGACTTCCTCCTTCCCTCCACTTCAGTCACTTATACCCAGACCAACACCAAGGAACTTGACATTGCTTACAACTGCTTCACTTCAGACTCCCTGGCCTCGTTTCCCTCTCTTGCCTCCTCCCC
Organism: Trichechus manatus latirostris; assembly: GCF_000243295.1. Taxonomy (NCBI): domain Eukaryota; kingdom Metazoa; phylum Chordata; class Mammalia; order Sirenia; family Trichechidae; genus Trichechus; species Trichechus manatus. Next base: position 1,153,511 of record NW_004444202.1, read on the forward strand.
ACCACAGCTGCTTTCCTCTGTATAGAGGCCCCTAGTGCCCACACTCTCCTTTTACCCCCGCAGCTGCTTTCTTTCCAACACAACACAGAGCACACTTAACACCTTCGTACCCCTTTTCTTCTCTTTCGTCTGTCCAACAAACCCCAACAATGGACTCATTCCATAAATTACCCACGATCACATCCAGGTTGCCAGCCTTCCGGAGAAGGTTCCTCAGCCACTTGGTTGGTGCCATTACAAATTTGTGATCTCCTACCTTGGCCGGGCCTCCAGTGCAGACAATTTCTGTTTTGTCAGTCACCTCTTGTTTTCCACTTTCCTCAAGCTCTCTAGCCGTCCCTCCCCCCTTTCAATGCTCTTACCTGTAGCCAACTGCCTGCTTCCTACTTTATCAGGAAAACGAAGGCAATAGAGCATGAACAATTTCAGCTACAAACTTATTTATATTGAAACCCTCTCCTAATTCTTTCCTTTCGTTTTCAGACAAAGGGATGTTCCCTTTTCAGCTCAAGGTCAACCCTCTTCTCAATGTTTGCTGTCCATTGCCTCCTCCAAAACTTTACTACATCTTCTTTATATATTTTCTGCTTTTCTGTCTCCTATTAGATCTTGATTTACAAATGTTTTCAAGCCATCTCCTTCAGATGGCAAGAGCCTCAAGAGCGGGGACCCTGACTGATTCATTTTTATATCCCATCAGTACCTGACACCTAGTAAGCAATATGCATTTCTTGAAAGCTTTACATTTTCACCTATATTATCAATATACCTGAAATTTCTATCCTAATTAAAAACTCATCTTTGATTAAGGACCCATTAACAGGGAAAGACTTTTTAGAAAATTCATTAATTAGAGTCATTCTATTGTCAACTTTAATTATTTGTTCATCTGAACTGAGGTTACTTTAGTTTAATACTACCATTGCTACCTGTTAGTGAATGATGATGATCTGGAATTTTACAAGTGTGTATAAATTGCATATTAAATAAAGATTGTTACTATTAATAGCTATACATGTCTTTTATTCCAAGAACAGGCCCTTGCTAACTTAATATTTTTACCAAACGATAGTCATGAAGTAAAAAGTTCTCAGGATAGCTCACGGTAAGAATAATTTTCCATGTTCTGCATCCTACTTTGCTGAGTGGTGTCTGGGGTCTTAAAAGCTAGCAAGCTGCCATCCAAGATAAGTCAATTGGTCCCAGCCCACCCAGAGTAAAGGAGAATGAAAAACACCAAAGACACAAGGAAAGTATTAGCCCAAGAGACAGAAGGGGCCCCATAAACCAGAGACTCCATCAGTCTGAAACCAGAAGAACTAGATGGTGCC
>NW_004444202.1:1159276-1164180 GCF_000243295.1 Trichechus manatus latirostris
GATCTACCCTGTGTGGGGTTTGTTGAGCTTCTTGGATAGATATTTTCTCATCTTTCATGATGTCAGGGAAGTTTTCTGCCAGCAAATCTTAAACAGTTCTCTTTGCATTTTCTGTTATCCCCACCCCACCCCCTGTTCTGGTACTCCAATCACTTGTAGGTTTTTCCTCTTGTGAGTGTCCCACATAATTTTTAAGCTTTCTTCATTTTTTAAAAAATTCTTTTATCTGATTGTTCCTCAAATAAATTGGTGTCAAGGGATTTATCTTCAGCCTCACTAATTCTGACTTCCATTTCCTCAATTCTGCTCCTATGACATTCTATTGAGTTGTCTAATTCTGCAATTTTATTGTTAAACTTTTGGATTGCTAGTTGCTGTCTCCCTATGGTTTCTAGCAGCCTGGTTATTTTGTTTTTTTATTGTTTTCCTGAATTCCTCTAATGCTTTGTCTGTGTGTTCTTTGGCTTGGTCTGAGTTTTGCATGATCTCCTTCCAGATATCTTGGAGAGCTCTGTATAATAATCTTTTGAATTCTATCTCAGGTCATTCCATTACCGTATCTTGCTCTGGAAGGTTTCCTTGTTCTTTATTTTGGTCACTTGCTGGAGCCATCTTGACCTTCTTCTTTATCTGATTTGATATTGACTGTTGTCTCTTGGACATCAATAAGATATTTATTGTATGTTTGTTTACTGTGTCCTAACTTTTTGTTTTGTTTTGGTATGCCAAAGTAGGCTGGGTGTGTGAGCTGCTTTGGTTATTGGCATCTTTGAAGCTCTCACGTCCTGTCTCCAGATGGTTAGAGCTGCTACTAGGTGTGAGTCCAGGAGTCTGTACACTTTCCTTGTGCGGGTGCTACACAGGTGTCCAGGTTGTCGGTCACCAAGTGTGCGGTGCAGCCTCTCGCCTACAGTCCTAGGTGGGCAGGGCTGCGTAGGGGTGTTCAGAAGAGGCACAGATATCTGGCTGCAGTAGGGAGCTCTTCGAGGAGCAAGGCAGGGGGCTGACAGCTGCCCCCCGGGTGCCTGGGTGGAAGGCAGATTCCTGTCCCCTAGAGCACTAATTGGGCGGGTATTGCAGCTTGTCCTTGGACACCCAATGCTGTTGGCTGGAGGGACTGGGAGGCACCACTTATTGTCAGATCCCTGTCGTGGGTGGTTAGGGCAAGTGGGTGGTACCTCTAGCCCTCAGACTCTTGATGTGGATGGGTTAGGCCCCTGCCTAGGGGGCAGGGCGGTGTCAAATGTCATGAATCTGCTGCTCCCTCTTGGTTGCTGCAGTTGAAAATGGGCTGTAGGTGTATGCCCTGCTGTTTTATGCTAATAGGGCTGTGGCATTGAATCGGCCCACACAGGCCTTGGCAGGGGTGAAGGGCCCTGCAAGTCTGTGGACCCTTTATGCCAGTAGCTGGACAAAAGGGCAGGGCTTCCCAACCTGCCCTGAGTTCCAGCTTAGGGGGCATGGCAGTTATTGAATATTGACTGACTGGTGTCATAGTGGAGTGGGTAGGGGGCGGGTGAGGGGAAGGAAGCACTTCTCCTCTGTGAAACTCTGAGGGGGAGGGGTTATTTTGCCCCCACGCAGTAGCTTAGGTGCTTGCACTTTCACAGGTCCGGTGCCGCTTCTAGCTGGCTCGAGAGGCATGTGCAGACTTGACGACGCCTGGCCTCACTGGACATGGTGAGATGCGTCCCATACGCCGGCCGACGCAGCCAGTAGGGCCTGGCAGTCTCTTGACTGGCTTTTCAATTGTCTCTCCTTCCCTCTGCCACTCAGTCTGACTCTTCAGCTTTGTCTTTGATGATCGAGGCTCCTAGATTGCCGTATCTAATCAATTCAACTTGTTTTTTCAGGTCTTTGTTGTAAGACGGACAACAGGAGGTGTCTGACTATTCCGCCATCTTGATCCCACCTCCTCCACAGAGTTTTAACTGGCTGATTTTGGGAAGTAGATCTCCAGGCCTTTCTTCTTAGTTCCTCTTAGTTTGGAAGTTCTGCTGAAGTCTGTTTAGCATCATAGCAACATACAAGCCTCCAGTGACAGACGGGTGGTGGCTGCACATGAGGTGCGCTGGCCAGGAAGGGAACCTGGGTCTCCTGCATGGAACGTGAGAATTCTACCTCTGTTATTTGGGCCCCCCTTATAGCTAACCACAGCTCTGCCTTTTTCTTCCTTTCAAGTCATTGAGTATTTTTCTGTTTTCCTTGGCCTTCTGACTAGTTTCCAGTTTTGTCTGACACGGGGGGGTCTGCCTTGTTTCTACCGGCCTTTCTGTGGGCTCTTGTATCTGCTCACCCTGCCCTTTGGCCCGTCTTGCCCACTTGTCACAGGCCTCCAAGGAGCTGCCGCCAAATACCTGCTGTCATGTTCCCTCCCATCTGTCAAAATGCCACCTGCAGCCCCTCAAGACTCCTAACACCAGCTACCCTTCTGCCCACCTCAGCCTTTTTCCTGCTCTCAGTCTCCTATGTCCCTCCCAGCTGCCTCTTCTCACCGTGACTGGGATCTCCCACCAAACCAAACACCAAACATGTTGCTATCGAGTTGATTCCAACTCTTAGTGACCCTGTAGGACAGAGTAGAACTGCCCCCACAGGGTCTCCAAGGAGTGACTAGTAGATTCAAACTGCCTACCTTCTGGTTAGCAGCCAAGCTCTTAACCACGGCACCACCGGGGCTCTGGAATCTCCCACAGGATCCTCTATTTTCTCAGGCCTTGATGGTTCTGTGTATGTCTGCCTTGTTTCCAACCATGTTCTCAAATTTATTGAGTCTGAGAAGGGAAGGTGGGCATTCAGTGTAAGAACATGTAGCAAATACCATCCTTACCAGTAGCTGTGTTGGGATATTCCACCTGACCAGGCCCCGGAGCCTCCTGGAGAGGGAGATGCGGCCACAACGACCTGTTGGCTCTGAGGCCCCTTCTGCACAGCTCGAGCACCATGGCCTTCCAGACAAAGCAAGCATGCTTTCTTAATGCAGAGATTTGCTGGGAAAAGTCTGGCAGCTGTGGCTGCAGGTTATTTTCTCCTTCACTCAACATAGTGATTTCTCCTCCAGCTTAGGAGGTCTAAGCGTTATGGTTCTAAAAAGAAATGCTACTTGTAAAAAATCACAGGAAACCTTTTTTTTTTTGTTTAAAATTTAAAGATTTTTATCTTCTGGTTTCAAAATGGAGAAAACTTTTCTGTTTTTTTTTTTAAATGCCAGGTCATGAGCAGTCCATTTCCCCAATGATGGAGTAGAAGGAATGCCAGAGTTTGTGTGAGAATTAAAAGCCGATGATCTTCCATCAACATCCAAGAATCTGAAGACCATTTTTGAGAAGGTAATGAACAGACTTCACTGCGAAGGATGTGGCCTTGGCAAGAAGCATTTCCTGAACTCAGAATCATGAAACTGTTGCCAGGCTCACCAGGTAGACTACAAGTCTGCAGTGGCCTTCTACCATTTTCTGAAAACCCACATTTGTATTCCTGGAGTCACCCTCCACGTCTCCAAATCCTAACACATATGCAGGAAATGCAGTTTCATGAGGATGAGTGTTGTATCAATGGGCTTTTTCATGCTGTTGACAGTTCTGATCGTATGTTTTTATGCCATTGCCTAGTCCCTGCACCTACACTCCCTACCTTGGAAAGTTGAATGACTATCCATCCCTGGTCTCTTAGTTGTTTCTTCTCACTCTATAATTTCAGAAGTGATTTCAAGAGGTTCATGCAAAGATCCAGCTCATGCTGCGATGCTAATAAGCAGGCTCGATTTTCTTACCTTTTAATAAAGTCATCAGCAGAAACAAGTGAGCCCCAGAGGAGAGTGCAGAGAGACATTTACTCTCAGTGGGACAAGTGTTCTCTTCCTCATAATTGGCAGTAAATAAAACTAATGTCTAATTAAGAGGTTGACATAGCTTAAAACATACCTCCTTGTTTGCGAATCTAACCGATTAATCCTCATTTAAGCAGCGCTCCGAATGAACATATTTCGGTGTCCTGGCCTAATCGAGCAATACCAAGATGTATTTGATCTGGGAGGGCTAGAACCTAGAGGCAAGCCGTTCAGGATGGAGAAAGTTGAGATGGACAAGTGGACACCGTGAAGAGAGTGTGGAAGCAGTGACAGGCAGAGGTATAAGCTAAGAAACAGCCAGTGACAGGAGGTGGGCAGACGGATAGCAGACACGGGACTTCAGTTCTCAAGAGGACAGGTGAAAACAAGACCTACAGAAAGAAATCCTCTACATTTTTCAGAGGATACAACAAAGACCATCACTGGATAAGCAAGAGTTCAAGAGCTTAGTCACAGGAACAAAAAAGCAAACTCCTGGTTTCAAAATAGGGTCAAGGGTGTACCCTCAAGCTCCGCCTTCACCACCACCTCCACCTCACCAGTCCAGACACACTTCTAAGTAGTCGAGTAAATATCCCACATAGTGCATCTCTGATCTGCCCATCTCACCCCACTCCCATAGCCACAGCCTGATTCAGGCCACCAGCATGCCCACCTGTCCTGGAACAAAACTTTTGAACACATCCTGCAAGTGGTCTGGCTTCTCTCCATCCATTCTCTTCATGGCAGCCTGGGTGATCTTCAACAATGCAAACCATGTCACTTGGTTTCCTGCTTGAAATGCTTCCATAGGGCACACTGCCCCGAGCTACAGCCCGGCTCCTTTGTCATGGCGCTGGGTCTGTTCTGTAACCCTTGGCATGTCTGATTTTCACTCCAACTTTAGGTATTGGTTTAGTCTTCATTTGCTCCAGGAAGCCTTCTTTGGCCTCCCAGATCTGAAATAAACCGGTAAAACCCAAACCAGTTGCCGGGGGAGTCCATTCTAACTCACGGCAACCGCATGTATGTCAGACTAGAACTGTGCTGCATAGGGTTTTCAATGGCTGCTTTT
>NW_004444202.1:1164694-1175775 GCF_000243295.1 Trichechus manatus latirostris
TTGGCTAGGGCTTATAAAGGTTTTTAGGCAGGAAAAGGCATCATCTTTATTCATGGAAGAGACGGGGTTATGAAGATTTAGGTGTGCGTGCAGGAGGCAGCCCAAGATGGAACCCGTAACAAAGGCTTCTGGGACTGGATGGCAGGACTTATTATGGGGCGCCGTGCCTGCTCAGTTCCCCCATGGTGCTGGCTGGATTCCTGTCACAGGTCTATCCGTCACCTTGCGGATGTCTGCACATGCTCCAGGGACAAGATCAGGCTGGTTCTTCTGAAAAGCATCTTATCAAGGAAGTACATTGAGAGCTGGGTGGGTTGTTCTTTCTTTATTGCATGTTCCAAGATAATGGGTTTTGTGTCATTAGCTAAACACATGTTTTTATTTCAGGGTTCTTTGCCTAGGGGCTCAGTCCCTTTTTGCCTTCCCTGTCTCACTACAAGTCAGAATCAACTCAACAGCACACAACAACAATGACATTCTGTGTCCTTAGGTTATCCTATAAACTCCCAGTTGTAGCACGTATCACATTATATTGTGACTCTGTTAACTTGACTGCTTTCCCCACTAGGCCTTAGGGCCTCGCTACTCAAAGTGTGGTCCACGGACCAGCCACATTGGCACCACCTGTTAGAAATGCCGACTTTCAGGCCCAGCCTAGACCTGCTGAATCAGAACTTCCCTTTTATCAAGGTCCCTGGATGTACATGAAGGTTTGAGGAGCACAGCCCTAGACTAGAGACTCCAGGAGAGCAGGGACTTTACTTCTCTGCTCACAATGGTCTCCAGAAGCTACATGATGGCCACCTAATAAATATTTGTTGAGAAGAGAGACTTGGTTCTGTATCACCCCGAGGTTCTTTCTTCCCCTGTGGCTGGGAGCAAGAGTAGGCCCAGAAAGTGGATGGAGCCAAGCCTAAGTTGGGGCTGGAGGCCCAGCATGGGATGGAGAGCAGGGGCCACGTCTGCCGTGGGTCCCCGGCTTGGGACAATGGCACTGTAGTGTTGTATGGATTGAACTGTGTCGCCTAAAAATGAGTGTCAACTTGGCTAGGCCATGATTCCCAGTATTGTGTGATTGTCCGTCATTTTGTCATCTGCTGTGATTTTCCTTTGTATTGTAAATTCCACCTCTATGATGTTAATGAAGCAGGATTAAAGGCAGTTATGTTAATGTTAGGTTGTATCTTGAGTCAATCTCTTTGGCGATATAAAAGAGAGAAGCTAGCAGAGAGACAGGGCTTCATTACCACCAAGAAAGAGTCAGGAGTGTGCATCCTCTGGATCTGGTGTCCCTGCACTGAGAAGCTCCTAGACCAGGAGAAGATTGATGACAAGGACTTTCTCCCGGAGCCGACAGAGAGAAAGCCTTCCCCTAGAGCTGGCATCCTGAACTCAGACGCCTAGCCTCCTAGACTGTGAGAGTATAATTTCTCTTTTTTAAAGCCATCCACTTGTGGTATTTCTGTTACAGCAGCACTAGATGACTAAGACAGGTGTCATGGAGTAGGAGTCTTGGGTTCTGCCTGTGCCTCATTAGCTGAGTAGCACTGGGCAAATCTCTTAACCTCTCTGAGCCTCATTGATTCATCTGTAACATGGGCAGGATAAAAATATCTGGCTTGTCTTTCTCACTGCAAGCTTAGGAGGGTTAATTGAGATACTTGGTGAGCAGTAATCAACCGTACACGGGTGAGGAACCATGACTTCATCCTCCACCTGTGCCCTTTGATCTTCTGCGTAGAGCTGGCACTGGCCCTGGATCATCCTGTGGTGGGTGGTCAAGGGCTGGGGGGTGGAGGAAGAGGGGAGTGAGCAGGTGCTGAACCACCTTTCAGGTCACTGCCAAGGTCAAGGGCTTCTCAGAAGGGACACGCAGGTGCAGCCACCGGAGCCCACCTGGCCTTGCCTACCTCAACATTGAATGTATTCCAGCCACTCAATAGGGATAATGAGCAGCAACAAATCCATCAGTCCCACATCAGCCCCATAATCCTGACCCCATTTAACAAATCTAATGATACTTAGCATATCAGCATGTTTGCTTTCTTTCCAGCAAACAGTCAAACATGATTAAACTCTTTCCTCATTTCCATATTAATAGCACACTCGTGTGAAGAATTTAGGAAAACACATTTCTGGAAATCTAATTTTTGAGTTAAAATTTTCCAGTGTTGCAATGAACACCGACACACTGACATGCAGAAATGTTCCCTCCTGTCAGGAAGCTCAGAGGAGGTTTTGCTCTTTTCCCGGCCGTTTCTTCCAGCGATCAACAGCTAGGTCAGGAAATGCTTTCTTCCCTGTCAGGTCCTTAAGCTGCAAATTAAATGTACATTCTTGCTGTTCTCCCCTTACTGGGGATTGAGAAGTGGGCTTCTCTGTCATATGGGTAAAATCCCTTCTCATACCTAAGAAAACCAAACCCATTGCCCTTGAGTCGATTCCGACTCATAGTGAACCTGTAGGACAGAGTAGAACTGCCCCATGGGGTTTCTGAGGAGCGGCTGTGGACTCGAATTGCAGACTTTTTGGTTAGCAGCCGTAGCTCACAGTAGCTCTTAACCAATGTGCTACCAGGGCTCCAAGACATTAAAATTACTCCATCCCCTTCCAGAATCTCAGACCCTTCCTTTTCTAGTTCGATGATTGCATTTCCTTTCACTTTTCTTCAGATTTGGGGCTGAGACCAGAGTGCAGGTAGGAACGGAGGAGACATGGGAGGGAATAGTTGAGTTCCAGTCCCCACTGAACACATCGTGCAGGCTCCTAGTCCTGTCACACTCTCCCCCTCACTGGTCCCAGCGTCAGAGATACTGGGCACTCCACAGAGCCAGTCCCTGCCCAGAGAAGCACTTCCCCAGCTTCAGAGACTGCCTGGAGGGGAACAGCTTTGGGCTCTGGAGACAAGAGGGGTCTGTTTGCTTTATGTCCTGGCTCTTCGATGGACAAGCTGTGTTATTCAGAGCAGAGATCTCACCTGATGCTGCTTCTTCACCTGTACAAATAGGAATAATCATAATATCTACCTCAGAAGGTTGTTATGAGGAATTGTGAATGAATGATGCACACAGAGCACTTAGCCTGGCCCTAGAATGTAGTAAGTGCTCAATAAAAGTTGACTATTACTATTTTGTTTTTATTGTTTTAAATAATTTACCACTATGCACTGTTCCCAGCAGCACTCCCTGTCATCAGAAGTGGGAATAGAGAACAGGGCTCAGTCACAGCACCCCCTTCTGGGCCCCTTCAACAACCAGGTAGCAAGGAAGAGGGAAACCTACGGAGGCAAAAGGAGTCCCTGAATGGTGCACATGGATGAACGCTCGGCTGCTAACCAAAAGGTTGATGGTTTGAGACCACCCAGAGACACCTCAGAAGAAAGGCCTAGAGATCTACTTCTGAAAAATCAGTCGTTGAAAACCTCATGGAGCACGTTCTACTCTGACACGCGTGATGTCATCATGAGTTGGACAGCAACTGGTTAAAGGGGCAAGAGGAGGTGGGCTCATTCCACCTCGACTCTTACACTGTGTTTCTATCCATCGTAACTTTAGAAAGAGCCTGCTCCGGGGGTGAGGAGAGGCGCATCTTAGCCCTACTCTCTCCCTCTTATCACTTGGGCAAGTTCTCAGTTTCTTAACAGCTCTCAAACTCAGGGGTCTCACTGAACTTGCTTCAGTTTTCTTGTATTCCTCAATCGGATGCAGTGAAAGGCGGTTTGTTTGCCAAGGGCTTCACAGGCCCCTGGAGGCTGGCTTCACGGGGAGGAGACTGAGATCCAAACAGGTTAAGCAGCTAGCTCAGGACTAGAGCACTGTTTGCCTGGGTCCCGGGAAACTCTTCGTCCATGTGACTTCACTGTCTTTCAGAGGACCAAGGAAGTTGGTGCCCCTAAATAGGCTGATTCGTGGGTGGCTTATGTCCAACAGCGTCCTCTCTTTTCTGCCCGGGTTGCAGCGTCCTGTCCCCTAGCATCCTGTCCCTGCTGCTGTTACTGTCTTTCCATTTCCAGGTGTACGACCCTGTGCTTACAGTTACTGAACTTCATTCTCTTTCTGAATTCGGCCATCTGCACTCTAGCACTTTCTACACCAGAGGATATCTGAATCTTGCTCTGTGACTTATCGAAAATAATTTGAGTTTTTTCTTACAAAACCCACAACAGTGAATATAGCCCTTTTTTGTCTTTGCACTGGGAGTAAAGGGAATGAAGGAGAAAAGAAGACCCCGTATCTTCTTTTGTAGTCTGTGGGTGGCACAAATGGTTAAACAGAAGCTCCTAACCAGAAGACTGGTGGTTCGAATCCACTCGAGGGTGCCATGGAAGAAAAGGCTAGTGATCTATTTCGGGAAGATTATCTATTGAAAACCCTGTGGAGCACAGTTCTACTCTGACACCCATGAGGTCACCATGAGTTGGAATCAACTCAGCTGCAACTAGTTTGGTTGTTTTTTTTGGTCTCTTCTCTGCTGTTTGTACAAATTCTGTCAACATTGATTTCTAGATCAATCCCATGCAAATTCCTGCCCTGAGCCTGTCCTCTTGTTGTCTGGAGAGATGTCACTTCCCAGCGGTCACCAGAGAGCCACTCAGACAGCTTCCAGCTCCGGCGCTGCCACAGACTTACAAATCTCAGTGTCCTTGAATGTCTGCCTGGGAGACGCCATATGTGTGAACCAAGTTTATAAAGCAGTATGTTTAAGAATAAACTTCAAGATTCTATTTTTCAGCAGCCTATGAATAACCTCAACTCATTTGCAAAATAAACTGTTTGTGGGGGGAAATTCATTTTTAACGACTGCAGAGAGAAGGCAAGTCATAATACAGGAGGCTTTTCCCGCCTGATAGTTAGGAGCTATTCTGCCAGGAAGAGCAGAATGGGCAGCCATACAGCTTTTAAACACAAACTCCTGAGTAATAAAGATATACATCATACACAACACAGTGAGTCAGCCTGTAGTTTTCAGGGCTGCACGGCGTTCTGTCAGAAAACGTGGACTTCATTTTGATCTTTTACCAGAAGTAGGAAGATGAATATTATAATGAAAATAAAGATTTTAGAGTGGCTCTATTCCTTGCTTTACTGAAAAGTCATTTATCTTACCACCTGGTAGTGAAAGAAACATGTCAGAAAGATGCTTCGCTGGAACGAATGGTAAGAAAGAGGCTTGACGCTGACAGGGACCGCGGTGGGCATGTTCTCAGTGTTGGAGAGAGCGCTCGCTCATAACGGAGATGAAGGTTTGCCTTCTGGGCTCTGGCTCTCGGGTGCGTTGCTTTCTTTTGTCGTCTTTTACTGCCTTGTTTATGTCTCTGTGATTGTCGGCTGAAATGTGCCTCTTCAGCTCCCTCGGCTCAGTCTGTTGTTTTTACGTTCAGATCGAGAGAAGGGCCCTGGGGCCTGCTAATGATGATGAGGGATGCGTGCAAAAAGCAATCAGCACGCTTCACCGGGAGCAAAGCCGGTATTTAGGTCATTCCGGGACCAGAGCCCTTTCCTCCATGGGCGTCTCGGGCCGCGCCGGGGAAGTGCCTGGTGAAGGGCTGCCCGTCCCAGCCGTGCGCACCGGGAATGGCTGAGCGCTCTGAGAAGATTGCGCTAGGATGGAGGAGCGGCAGCGCTGTTCATGCTGACTCGCTGCCATAATTGCACACATCGGGCTGGGTTCCCTTCTCTAGCACGTTCTCTGGTAGCAATCACAGACAGCCGCGTTTGGAAAACCACTCCTGATTGGGCCTCCAGGGAGCAAAGCGAGCACACCGGCCTTGCAGAATGGTCCGCGGATACGCCGGCGTGAGATTTGAGTGCTGAGCGCGGACCGTGAACTGGGTGGGCGTGCAGCACAGAAGGACGGGGCGGCGGAGGCGGGGGGGGGGGTCTTAAATTTGGGCTGCAAAGCAAGTCCCAGGTCTGTGCTGAACCGAATTCTGCTGCTTCTGGTTCTCCTGCTGACGGCAGAGTATTGAATTTTTGATTCACGCTAATCTCATTCCATATAGCTCAGTGAGTTCAAAGCCACAGGGGCGGATTATCCAGTCAGTAAGCAAGGTGAGCACGGTGCTTACCTTGCTTAGCAGATCATCTGTAGTGAAGAATTTCACATGCTTCTTCACCCGCACAAATAGGAATAGTCATGTGAAATTATTCACTACAGATTAGTAAGTACCGTGCTTACCTTGCTTACTGGGTCAGCGGCCCCTGTCTGGGATTGTAAATTTGAAAAGAGGCTTTGATTCTGTAGGAAGGTGCTTTGGGGGTGGGAGGGAGACAGATGCCAGCCATACCTAGAAGCAGAATCTTTGATGTCGTAAAAAAACTGTGAAATTGTTCCCCACAGATGATCTGGTAAGCAAGGTAAGCCCAGGAAGGCAACGTGGGATTTTGGGTTGATTTAATGCCAGCAGGCATGCCTAGCTGGAGTGCAGTATGTACCAGTTTTGTAAAAGGTTGTAAACATTGGGACAGCAGGAGCCAAATCCTACGTTTCTCAAGGAATAGTCACAAATGATTTCATTGATTTTCCCCCTCTGTGCCTTCAGCTTTTCTGCACGGCAGACCCTGGGTAGAGCACCAGGCAGGGACAGTCGGCTCAGAGAGTTTGCGGGGCGGCAGTGGCCTGCGCGCTGGGGCTTTAGAGGTTGGGTAGGCCCCAATTGGTCACTCACATTGTTTAATTAAGCATTGTCCTAACTGGCCTACTGGTGTGGCAGGACCCTTGGATGCGGTGGCTTTGTGTCCACCTAGGACAGAGCACTTGGCACTCACGCCATTGCTGCAGTTCTCAGCACGCTATCCCTGAGGAAAGAGCTGTCTTCCAGTCATCTCAGTGGCTAACACACTGCTTATCCTTAATGAACCTGGGAAATAATATTCCTTTATAAGGAAGAAGGCTAGACTTAAAACCCCGAATTAGTGGTGACCCAGTTGTAGAATTCTCACTGTTCATGAGGGAGATCTGGGTTCGACTCCCAGACAACGCTCCTCAAGTGCAACCACCCCTCATCTGTCGGTGGAGGTTGCGTGTTGCTAGGATGCTGAGTTTCCAGACTAAGAGAGACTAGGAAGAAAGGCCTGGAGACCTACGTCTGAAAATCAGTCCGTGGATCACAATGGTCCAATCCACAGCCTATTATGGGGATGGCACAGGAGAGGACAGTTTCGTTTGTTGTGTGCCGGGTCACCATGAGAAGAGAATGTCAGGGGCTGACTGTGAACATGGACACTAACGAGGGAGCAGCCGAGCATCAAGTGCCCCCGAGGAGATGCGATATGAAGTACGCGACATCCGCTACGAACAGTCATTCAGAACCTTGCATTTCCTTAACCTTTAGATCTTTTACTTCACAGGAAATTCAGAGAACAGAGGAACAAGTTAAATGACGTCAAAAATAAACAATCGTGCAAATCCAAACTCAGGGGCATTCTACAGGACAACTGACCCGGTCTCTTAAATAAGTCATTATTCTCAAAAAAAAGGATGGTGAAGAGAGGAATGTTTTAGATTTTTAGAACGACGTAAACCAAACCAAAAACCAAACCGACTGCCATTGGGTCGCTTCTGACTCACAGCGATCTTATAGGACAGGGCAGAGCTGCCCCATAGGGTGTCCAAGGCTGTAAATCTTTACAGAAGCAGACTGCCGTATCTTTCTCCCACGGAGGGGGCTGGTGGGTTCCAACCGTGGGCCTTTGAGTTAGCACCGGAGCACTTAATCACTGTGCCACCAGGGCTCCTTATTAAAAAGACTTCAGAAACATAAAACCAAATACAATTCCTTCAAGTGGAAGCCTGGTTTGGAAAATAAATCCATAGGCGATACTTGGGATAACAGGTTAATGGGAAATCTGAACTTTGCATTAGGTGACATTAGAGAATTACACGAGACAAAAGAAATACGGCAAAATGTTAACAACTGTCGGGTCGAGGAGGTGGGTGCTCATTGTGCCAGTCTTTCTATTCTTCTGTGTGCTTGAAAGATTTTATAATAAACGTATTTTTAAAAGAAAGGAAAATCCCAATTTGGCAAGAAGCGGAAGAACATTCCATAACGGGGGGTATTTTCTGTTCTAAGGCACGGATTGTGAGGATGCAGCTGTTGTACGCTGTGTCACTAACTCGACAACATCTAACAACAGCAAGGCGCAGAGTGAAGGCATGGTGGGTTCTGGGGCCTGCAGGCCGTAATTAGAAAGGATGAGCAGAACCAACTCTGCGGTGCTTTGAAGCTGGACACTCTGCTGCAGGCAGGAAGAGCACTGGAGGCTTATTTTTAACAACAGCTTTATTGAGATGCAATTCACATACCACAAAATTCACCCTTTTAAAGTGTGCAATTCAGCGGGTTTTGGTATACGCAAAGCATTGTGCAGCCATCCCCACTATCTAATTCCAGAACATTGTCATCATCCGCAGAAGAAACCTACTACCCGCCGGCAGCCACACTCTGTAGCTCCTTCTCCAGCCCCTGACAAGCACGAACCTGCTTTCTGTCTCTAAGAGTTTTGCCTGTTGTGGACATTTCATGTAAATGGAATCATACGGTCTGACTTTCCACTTAGCATACTTTCCAGGTTCATTCATGCTGTAGCATGCATCAGAACGTCATTCCTTGTATGGCTGAATAATATTCCATTGTACGGCTAGTCCATATTTTGTTTATCCATTTTGGGCATTTGGATTATTGTCTTTTTTGGCTATTATGAATAATGCTGCTATGAACATTCATGTACAAGTTTTTGTGTGGACATACAGTTTCAATTCTCATGGGCATATAACTAATAGTATATGTTTAACATTTTAAGGAACTGCCAGGATGTTTTCTAGGCAGCTGAACCATTGTACAGTCCCACCCGCAATGTATGAGGGTTCCAATTCCTCCACATTCTTTTCCAATACTTGTTATTACCCATCTTTGTTTTATTATAGCCATGCTAAAGGATGTGAAGGAGTCGCTAGGTGGTGCAAACTGTTAGCATACTCTGCTGCTAACTGAAAGGTTGGAGATTCAAGTCCATCCAGAGGCACCTCGGAAGAAAGGCCTGGTGATCTACTTCTGAAATATCAGCCGCTGAAAACTCTATGGGGCAGAGTTCTACTCTGACACACATGGGGTCCATGGCAACTGGTGATTAATGAGCGTGAAGTAGTATCTCACTGTGGTTTTGATTTGCGTTTTGCTAATGACGAAAGATGTTGAGCATCTTTTCATGTGCTTATTGGTCGTTTGCGTGTCTTCTTTGGAGAAGTGTCTATTCAAATCCTTTGCCCATTGTATATCCTCTTTGGAAAAATGTCTATCAAACCCTTTGCCCATTTTTTAATTGGGTTATTTGTCACTTTAGTGTTGAGTTGTAAGGGTTCCCAATATAGTCTGAATGCTATACCCTTATCAGATACATGGTTTGCAAATATTATTTTCTCCCATTTTGTGGGTTGTCTTTTCACTTTTTTGTGGTGTCTTTCGAAGCACAAAAGTTTTTTAATTTTGATGAAATCCAATGTATCTTTTTTTTTTTTTGGTACTGTGCGCTTTTGGTGTTGTATCTAAAACAACCATTGCCTAATCCAAGGTCATGAAGATTTACTCCTATGTTTTCTAAGCTCTTACATTTAGGTCTCTGATCCATTTTGAGTTAGCTTTTTTTTAATATGGTATGCAGTAAGGGCCTAACCTCATTCTTTAGCATGTAGGTATCCAGTTGTCCCAGCACCATTTTTTGAAGAGACTATTCTTTCCCCATTGAATGATCTTGGCAGACTAGTTGACTGGCAAGAAGGCATATATGAATTTATGTCTGGACTCTGAAGTCATTCCATTGATCTATGTGACCATCCTTATGCCAGTAACACTCTGTCTTGATTACTGTAGCTTTATAGTAAGTTTTGAAACTGGGAAGTGTTAGCTCTCCAATGTTGTTCTTTGTTTTCAAGATTGTTTCAATTAATCTGGCTGCTTTGTATTATCATATAAATTCTAGGTACAACTTGTCAACTTCTGCAAAAAAAAAAAAGCCAGCTAGGATTTTGATATGAATTGTATTGGATCTGTAGATCAATCTGGGGACTATTACCATTTAACAAGATTAAGACCTCCAGCCCATGAACATGGGATGTCTTTCCATTTAATTTCCTTTAATTTCGTTCAGTGATATTTTGTAGTTTTCAGGACACAAGTATTGTACTTGTTTTGTTAAATTTATTCCTAAATAATTATTCTTTTTTATACTATTGTAAATGGAATTGTTTACTTAATTTCATTTTTGGATTGTTCGTTGTTCCTGTCAACTCGACAGCAGTGGGTTTGCTGTTTTGGTTTTATTGTTAGTGTCTAGAAATACGATTGATCTTTGTACGTTGATATTGTGTCTTGTAGCATTGTTGAGTTTGTTTATTAGTTCTAATAGTTTCCTAGTGAATTTCTTAAGATTTTCTATATATAGGATCATGTCATCTGTGAATGGATATAGTTTTACTTCTTCATTTCCAATCTGGATAATTTATTTTTCTTGCCTAATCGCCCTGGCTAGAACCTCCAGTACGGCAGACCCTCCAGTACAGTAGAACCTCTAGCGAACAGAAATGTCAGGAGCAGACATCCTTGTCTTCTTCCTGATCTTAGGGGGAAAACAACGATTCTTTCACCACTAAGTATGTTAAACAAAAAACCAAACCCATTGGAGTCGAGTCAATTTCAACTCATAGCAATCCTATAAGACAGGGTAAAAGGGCGCCATAGGGTTTCCAAGGAGTGGCTGATGGATTTGAACTGCAGACCTTTTGGTTAGCAGCTGAGCTCTTAACCACTGTGCCACCAGGGCTCCAAGTCTGATGTTAGCTGTGGGTTTTTCACATATGGTTTTTATCATGTTGAGGGAATTCTCTTCTATTCCTGGTTCGTTGAGTGTTTTTATCATGAAAGGGTGTTAGAGTTTGTAAAATATTTGTTTTTTTTTTCTTCTGCATCTATTGAGATTTTCATATAATGTATTTTTGTATTTTATTCTATTAATATGATATGATTTTTGCATGTTAAACCAACATCGCATTCCTGGTATAAATCCTACTTGTTCGTGGTGTAT
>NW_004444202.1:1176180-1199276 GCF_000243295.1 Trichechus manatus latirostris
GCAATCGTTCGTAATATTTTCTTATCCTTTTTATTTCTGTAAGATTGGCAATAATATTGACACTTTCATTTCTGATTTTAGTAATTGGAGCCTTCTCTCTCTCTGTCTCTTTTCTTATCTGTCTAGCCAAAGGTTTGCCAATTTTTACCTTTTTAAAGAATCAACATTTGGTTCCATCGATTTTCTCTACTGTTTTTCATTCTCTGTTTTGTTTATATCTGCTCTTAAAAAACCCCGTTTCTGTTGAGTCAATTCCAACTCATAGCGACTCTATAGGACAGACTACAATTGCCCCATAGGGTTTCCAAGGAGTGCCTGGTGGATTCGAACTGCCAATCTTTCGGTTAGCAGCTGAGCTCTTAACCAGTACGCCACCAGGGATCCTCCAGTCTTTATCATTACCTTCCTTCTGCTTATTTTGGGTTTAGTTTGCTCTTCTTTGTAGATGGAAACTTAGGTTATTAGTTGAGATCTTTCTTCTTTGTAAAACAGGCTCGTTCAAATTCTGGCCTGTAGCTAGACAGGGGGTGGGCATTAGCAGACATTTAAGAAGGGCACGCCTGCTCTACATCCGGTTTAGCACTTGTTCAGCCACAGGGGTTACTGACGAAATTCATGGCATGACAATATTTGTATGCTAGACTAAGCCTGAGTGATGATCTAATCCCCTCCCACTCCACTTTCCAGGAGCCTGAGGCCCAGAGAGATTAACTGAGCCTCCCCGTGGTCACCCAGTGAAGGGCAGACTTAGTACCAGGGTCTGTGCGTATCACTCAAGCTTTGCCAAATTTCCTTAAGTAGGAATGGCTGGACCATGTCCATGTCTCTTGACAACCACAATCACCTACTTACAAAGAAACTTCTTGGTGTCAGCTGTGGAGAACAAGTGCTTCAAAGTAATTCCATGTGAATCTTCTGCCAGTATTGTGAGGAGGGATAGGACCAGGGTCTACCTGAGCCAAAAATGCTCTGTCCTTCCCCCAATGACCTTCAATAAGAATATTACAAAGTATGATAGTTGATATTCCTAGATGTGAGCTGCCATATGGAAGATTTGCGTAAGGATGTGTTAGGCGGGAAGGCTTGTGTCTAGAGAGATCTGGGTTAAAAGGGCTCTGTATGTCCCTCTGCTGAGAGTCGGAACAGGTCCTGAGGTCTCAGACAGAGCTGAGCTCAAACGTGGGGACTAAGTAGGTACAGCTGCCCACGTTCAGGACTCTGAAGGCAGGAACTATGTGGATCATGCAGTGATGCCAGGGGTCAAGGCTGTAGAGAAGTGAGAAGCTAATAAAATTCTCTTTTTCTGAGAGAGTGCAGGGGGGCAGAATGCAGAGGCCAGGAGGGGAACCAGGGAACAAGGATAAGAGAATGGGGATAAAGCAGAAACTAGAATGGGGTGACAAGGGAGGCACTTGGGGAGGAGGGGCAGGCACCAAACCAGATGGGCTCAAGATCCCGGGGTCAAAAGGTGACTTAAGGAAACAATTCCGCTTTGGTGGGTGTGGAGCGGACCAGGCAGAAGCCGATGTAAGACCAGGGTCAGGACTGAGTCCCAACCTCTGAATGCTCGGTGCCATCCCAGCATGGGGGCTGGGCTTTCCTCCTCCGTGTGCTTCCCAGGACCTCGCCTTGCACTCTGGAAGAACCACAGCACAGAGTCTTGTCTCCTCATGCCCCTACTCAGAGTTAGCAACCAGTGTCTCCACATGCCAATGTACACTCCAGATGAAAAGGATCCGAATTGTACCTTACTGTCCCTGAGTCAGGAGGGAAGACTTTGGGGTCTAGGAAGGAGAAATGGCGAGGAGCGACCCACAATGCTACTATGGTCCCTAATGCTAGAGAACTGGGACAAGGTGCGTCATGAGGATCTGCAGCTGTGCGTAGTTCATCCGCAGAAACGTCCCCCTCTCTCTAAGGCAGCTTTGTTGGAGGTCACAGCTCAGACTTCAACACCTCAGATCCTGCTCTGCAGTGGTGAGGGCAGAGAAAGGCTGTTAGAAGGAGACGTCTTTGCTCCAGGAAAGGTCTGGGCATCTGGGTCACAGGAGAGCCCTGAGGGTGACAATCCTGAATTCTCAATCATAGTTTTGTTTGGTTGCATCCTCCCCCTCACAGAATTGTCTAAAGGTGACACTAACGAGACCAACTCCCTCCTATGAGGAGGGAAACACATTTCAGTGTTTTAATTGAAGCTTGTTTGCTTTTGTAGCACAAAGGAGAAGAACTTCTCCAAAGGCGCCCGCTCCCATGTATTGATAGGGTCAGTTGGTAGTAGGATTGTTTGTAAGGAAATATTACTGCTTCAGTTTTTATTCTACCTACATTGAAATAGCAGTTAAGCACATTGGAGTAACTGCCAGGATATTAGCAGGGAATAATTTATCATGTTATCTGTAAGTATCCCCCGTGAGTACTTCAGAGGGCTGAGGAATGGTGCTTTCAACTTCGATTAAGGGGACAATGGGGGTGGAGGGTAGGAAGCCAAGAAGAGGACCCTTTGTGGCCTGGTGAGAAGGTGGAGCATCCCTAAATAAGACTCTGCAGAAAGACGTGGAAACTTGCCATTTTACAGAGTTGTTTTGTTTATTTTTAGAGCTTGAAGAGAGTATTTACACCCATATGTCTGCCTCGAGATGTGTTTAATTTCCGACTAACTGAGTCAGATTACAGATCAGATCCGTTTAATGTAAACAGAAGCCCAGTTAGACTGCAGCCTTTCCACCTAGGTCACCCTAATCATTAAATTCCTGATTTATTAGTCTCTCCCGTCAGATTGCCAGTGGTCAGTTCACCTCATGAGCTGTCTCAACGTACACCATGTGCATATGGGGAACAAAAGCTCTCTAGAAAGGGAAGGGGTCGGTGACCATCCTGAATCTCCAGCCCCTGGGAGCTCTGAATGAAGATGCTCAGCTTTGGGCACGTGACTTGGTGAGGTCTGCATGTTGCCTGATGTCCAGATCCGCAGACCATACAGCAACCACGCTGCAGAACACACTGCTCCCACCAGGGTGATCTTTCCACAACACGCCTCTATGCACGTCTGCCAGACAGCATCTAAACCCTCACCTAGCTCAAGGGCTAGCCTTTAAAACTAATTATTCACATGAAATTCTAGGGCTGCTTCGTGAGTCGTCCCCCAACCACTGTGTGTCGACCCTCTCCCTGGCTTCTCTGGTCCTTACTACTGCAGTCTTTCTCCTTCAAGGCTCAGATGCTCCTTTGGGCAGAAGCCTTCCACTTGCCCCGCCCAGGAGCAATTTCTCTCCCTCTGGACACCCAAGGCTCGCCATCTATATTGATCTCCCCGCACTTAAACCACTTTCCATCTATTACTAATACGCATAGCTCATCTTCCTTACTAAATCATAAAACGGTTGGGATAGATTTGAATCCGATTGATTTTGCATTGCTCATAGCAAGCACCAAGCACCATGCCTTGCACGTAGTACGTGTGGTGGGCTGAATAATGGCCCCTAAGTATGCCCTTGTCCTGACCGCTGTTACTGGGAGTGTTACATTACACGGCAAAGGAACTCTGCAGGGGTGATTAAGCTAAGGATCTTGAGACAGGGAGATTATCCTGGATTATCTGAGTGTGCCCCGTGTCATCACGACCGTCCAGACAAGACAAGCACAGGACGAGTTGGAATCAGAGAAGACACTGTGACTGAGCAGAGACTGGAGTTGGAGTGATGCACTTTGAACTTGGAGAAAGTACCACAAGCTAAGGCAGAAAGGCAGCTGCTAGCAGCTGGCAAGGGCAAGGAGCCAGCCTCCAGCCTCCATAAGGAACACAGCTGGCTGACATCTTGACCTCCGTCTGACATCCGTATCTGTAAGAGAATACACTTGTGTTGTTTTAAGCTACCGAGTCCGTGGTAATTTGTTATAGGCGCAACGGGAAACCAACACAAGCTCAATACTTGTTTGTTGAATGAATAAATAAATGAATGACTATGAGTAAGTGAATGAATGAATGAATTGAAGAGGTTCTAAAATGAACCGCTGCTTCGTGTTTTCTTGCCTTACCACGATGAGGGAAATTACCACCGCTAAAAACATTCCTTGGAAACCCTGGTGGTGTAGTGGTTAAGTGCTACGGCTGCTAACCAAAAGGTCGGCAGTTTGAATCCACCAGGTGCTCTTTGGAAACCCTATGGGGCAGTTCTACTCTGTCCTATAGGTTCGCTATGAGTCGGAATTGACTCGACGGCAATGGGTTTTTTTTAAAAAAATTCCTTAATGTTCCTAACACTGCTCTGGAGGTCCTCTTAAAATATAACTGTTTTGGTTGGGGCTCGTGGAGGGTGGTGCCCTACTCTGCCTGCACCCATTGGCTCTGCCATTGCTCTAGAGAGGGCAAGACCTGAGAGAAAGTGCCAGAAGAGAGGGCTCAGTGTGAGTGGAGGCAGGATGGGAGGATTTAGGCTTTACAGAGAGCTGCACAGTGCAATAATATCTGGAGGGTCCAGCGTTGACCAGGGAAAGGGTAGAGGTGTCGGGTGGAAAGGAAAACAGTCATCAGAACTGCACTTGACTTGCGCTAGAATTTTTCCTTGAACTGGCAGGACTTTGTTTTTTCCCCAAAGTCTCCTATTTCTTTCTAAGAACAAACTCTCATCATTTTCAGGGATGAAAGTTCAGGATAAAAATATTTTTGTTCAATATATGTTACTTTAAAGTGACTGACATGCCCTCTTTTAACTTTAATTAGAAACCAAACTGAATAAAATACTTGACTTTGACATACATACCTTAGTGATTTAGAAGGACTTTTCAACTCCAGTTCCAAAAACACAAAACGGTAATCCAGAAGACTATTAACATAGTCCTCACACCACTTCTTGCCTGCAGGGAGAAGCTAAATTAATCAAAATGGTAATCACACCGCATATCAATTACTGTTTAAGTTTACTCCTACTAAACTTGACTTTAGAACTCTTCATATCCCCTAAACCACCGTCTTTAACCATGGTCTTTGCAAAAATAAGCCATCCCTTTTGTAAAAAGCACACTCACGCGAACACATCTTCCTCATTTTCTCAAATAGCATATATCATTCACACAGAGCCAGAACATAATTTGAATGAAATCGAATGAGATTTTCCTCATCTTCAAATGAGTCGGAGTGGGAGATAATAACGCTCTCTTTTTTTTTTTTCTATCCAACAAGATCAGCTCTTAGTTCCAAGAAAAAGTCTCCCCAGTGTTTCAGAGTTAAATACACCATATTTAATGCACTTTCTAAATTTTAACTACTTCTGATTCTTTTAACTATTTAGAAAGGCATACCAGGATGTTAAGATCTCCCAACCTAACTGAAATCAAGCCCTGTGGGTCAGCAAGACCATAGCAAAAGCCAGCAAGAGTACATGTTGGTTGGCCAGCTCAGAAGGATCTCAGAGCAATCCAGGCCTCCACCTTGGAACTACATCTCTCTGCTGAACTGAAATATGAAAAATTAAAATTTCAAGCAAACAAAATTACTTTCATAAAATATCTTCTGAGACAAAGAGACTGGAAGAGAAAATTCTTGGGTATAAGTTCCAAATAAACTATCCTTTACATTTAGATATAATTTTACTCTGGACCAGAATAGTATTTTACTTGCTGCTATGACCTATTTTTACTGGTACGAAGAAAAATCAAATGATTTTTGGCAGAATAAAACAAGAACATTCTAAATTAAGTTGCATCAATAATTTTCCACACTTTCCACTTGAGTGTATGTGTGTATATTTCATGTCTTTCGTATTATCTGTGGAGGGGCAACCAACTGTTTTATGTCTCATGACTATTCCACTACTTCCCTCCGGGTTAAAATTGCAGCTACGTTGCTCTTAACCAAATAACGTTAGATTGTATGCCTTTTGAGTTCCTCATCTCATAGCCTTTGCTCAGTTACTCGATTCCTCGATTCCTCGATCATTCTTGCCCACAAGTCCACAGCTACTAGCTTTTTCTCACTGGGAAATCTACCCATATTTTACCTGTACTGATAAATTACGGATGATCTATTTGTAGCCTGGTATTTCTTTACATTGCTGATTTGTCTAACAACAAAAAATGATACCACAGATACTTTTTGAGAAAATGGAAATGATCTGCCTTCAGCTCACAGCTTCATTAGCCTAGCTGTGAGGGCAAAAGAATGGCAATATGCGTAGAACAACCTACTCTACTAGAATTTCTTGAATTGTTTATTTGAAATAAAAATAATGTGATATTAGGCAAACTCTTTCAGCTCTAACTAAGCCCAAATTGGGGGGTGGGGGGCTGGTTAGTATCTCTTTTCTCCTCTTGGATGCCTCTGTAAGGAAGCTCTGATCCCAACGTGTTTGTCCAAGCATATGTTGGCAGCCATCTGCACAACAGCACCAAATATGAACATCAGAGAGAGGAAAGCCACATTTGGAACAGAGCTCGTCTGCAGACTGAGAATATTTCAGAGCATACTGTATCTCTGTAACTTCTGTGTAAGTTGTGGAGTTCAGAACAGCTGTTTTGACATCTTGACCTTTTTTCTGAGTTTTTGTGTCTGTCACTTTACCTTTCTGAATCTCACTTATTTGTAAAATAGAACTAATAACTTCTCAGCCCATTAGGTACTGGTGGATAGAAATGAGATATGTGTGAAATTACTTTGAATTACCTGAAATATGACATTCATTCAATCAACAAGTATTTATTGAGCACACACTTCGTTCTTGGTGCTATGCTGGGTAATGGAAATAAAACAAAGAAACCAAACATGTTGTCATTAAGTCAATTCTAGCTCATGTTACAGAGTAGAACTGAGCTCCATAGGGTTTTCTTTGCTGTAATCTTTAAGGAAGCAGATCACCAGACCTTTCTTCCTCAGCCACACTGGGTGGGTTTGAACTGCCAACCTTTTGATTAGCAGCTGAGTGCAAACCATTTGCACCACCCAAGGATTTACTGGGAATATAGTTGTAAACACAACAGATTTTGCCTCTGTTCTTACAGCTAAAACTTGAAAGTACTGCTACTCGTATTACTGGAATTAGTACTCCCGCTACTGTTAGTTGTCATTAAGTAGATTCTGACTCACGGTGACGCCGTGTGTGTCAGAGTAGGACTGTGCTCCACGGGGCTTTCAAGGCTGGGATCTTTTGGAAGCAGATCAATCTGGAAGCAGACCGCCAAGCCTGTCTTCTAAGGCACCTCTGGGTGGGTTCAAACCGCCAACCTTTCAGCCAGTAGTTGCGGGCTTAACCGTTTGCAGTACCCAGGGGCTCCCACTGCTACTAACATGGGTTGATGTTTAAAAGAAACTTCTATCACTTATGTAACCATCAACATCCTTTATAATAGTAGAATGTTTGGGGCATCTTCACAATTACTACATGATTTCTTTCATTTCCAAAGCGTCTGTTGGCGATTTTGCAGACAGTGCTGCAATCACCCTCTATTCTACCTGTGAGCTTGAGTTTTTACTTTTAATTTGATCCACATTGCCCACCTGACATCAACATCATTACAAGCAAGAATCAGACACATGCAAAAATAGAACAATCTTGAAGGAAATCAAGTGTTAAATCTCTACAGCTGTAATGTATTTAGCTCATGAGTTCTTCTTTTTTAATTTTCTTTTCATAAAAAAAGTATTTTATAAGGAAAACAATGGCGGAAAGCAAGCTAGAATTTACTTAAGCACCAACAGTATGTTAGATATTCCACACACTTCATCTCACTGACACACTCTGAACTCCGGGATGCAGGGGTTACTAAACCCACTTTGCGGATGAAGGAGGAGAGGTTCTGGGAGACCAGGTGACTCTTTAGACAATTCGACGAGACTCCAAAGCCAATTCTTTTGCCCCTGTACCCAACACTTCTGTCCTGTTGCGGTATGTTTAGCTACAAGAGATTCTTTAATGGCTTAGCTCACATGCAATTGATAAATAAGGAACTGGTTTTAGCTTACCACAGACATTACGTTGGTGTGGGTGAATAGCTGCTTTTTCCAGTGTGATACTGTCTTGACAATAAGGATTCAGCTTTCTCAAAATTGAAGACTTAAATTAAGACTTTTGATCTTAGCAATATACGGAGACCTCAAGAAAAAGCTGAGATCATGCAGAAGTGCCGTATGCAAAAAGTGGCTGGAATAGTGGCTTCAAGAACAGTGACATTTTTCACTATGTAGGTTGTTCCAAAACCTTAGCGTGCACCAGAGTCACCTGAAAAGCTTGTTAAATACAGATTACTGGGCACCCTCCCTCTCAGCTTCTTTCCCGCACCCCCTCCGCCTGCCCCAACTAGGGTTTCTGATTCAGTAGGTCTAGGAATGGCCTAAGAAGTTCATTTCTAACAAGTTCCTAGATGATGCTGAAGCTGCTGGTCTAGGAACCACCCTTGGAGAAACAGTGCACTGTGTTGAGCTCTCTGGGGAAGCTGCAAACCCAGATGAAGAGGTCACAGAGACGTTTTTCCTATGGCAACAAAAATGGCCTGATGAAGGCTACCCCCCAGGTCATAGTTTTTATGTTGATGAAGCTGGTCTCTATCAGAAACCAAGGTCTTCAGGGACCTGCATATTGAGGGAGGAAGCATGAGCCTCACGTGTAAAGCTGCAATGATGCTGGGACATTGAGTCTAGGCACAAATGCCAGTGGAGATTTAACCATGCTGACCAAAAGGTCAGCAGTTGGAATCCACCAGCCGCTCCTTGAGAGCCCTATGGACCCATTCTACTCTGTCCTATAGGGTCCCTGTGAGTCGGAATTGACTCAATGGCAACTGGTTTGGGTTTTTTGGTTTTGGTTTAGCATTTTAATTAGAATTACTGTCGTTTTGTTGCCTCTCTGATTACAAAGGTCCATCTGTTTTGAACGGTCTGCTTAAACTCTGTTTCTCCCCTAAGTCCTTTAATTTTTAGCACTTCATTTTGCAAAATGTAAGGTTTTGCGGGAACGTGAACATAGCATTAGACAGAAATGCCTCTATAAATAAATTCTTATCAACCTAGTGATAAGGAAGAAGAGCAGAAGATGGAGAACTGGCAAGTGTGGGTGGAGTGGATGAGATAGCAGTTGTGTGGACTTTGCAAAGCTGTTTTATTAAACATCCTCCCTGAATTTGTCAAAACTTCATTTCTAACAGCTGAGCCAGACCAGCCCTCAAGGTATAGTTCTTGGGATTAAAAAGTCTTAAGTGGAGCAGAATACCTTCAGGCATCTTGCCAATAAAATAAAGCCCTCCATCTCTCTGTAAATTAAACAAGCCTGATTGCCTTTACCATATTTTGAACATAGTTCATCTTACCAAATACTTCCCTTTTGAGCTTTTAATTCTGATTTCTCTAACCAGCCCACATTCTGTTCACAGGGGACACCTGTTCGTTTCCTGTGAAAACGAATCAGTTGGACATGTCCCTGGGAGGCTATGCAGAGGGAGGCGAGGATGTACAGCACTGACAGAAAGTAAGGTAAGAAGAAGATACCTGAAGTACGTAAGATTGAGGGTCTTCACTTTGGCGAGTGGCATCTGGGGTCTTAAAAGCTAGCGAGCAGCCATCTAAGATGCATCAATTCGTCCCAGTCCACCTGGAGCAAAGGAGAATGAAGAACACCAAAGACACAAGGAAAATATTAGCCCAAGAGACAGAAGGGGCCACATAAACCAGAGACTTCATCAGCCTGAGACCAGAAGAACTAGATGGTGCCCGGTTACCACCAATGACGGCCCTGACAGGGAACACAACAGAGAGTCCCTGATAGAGCAGGAGAAAGGTGGAGTGCAGAACTCAAATTCTAGTAAAAAGACCAGAGTTAATGGTCTGACTGAGACTGGAGGGACCCCAGAAGACGTGGCCCCCAGACTCTCCTTTAGCCCAAAACTGAAACCATTCCCGAAGCCAACTCTTCAGACAAAGATTAGTCTAGACTATGGGACATAAAATGACACTCATGAAGAGTGTGCTTCCTTAGCTCAAGCAGATACATGAGACTAAATGGGCAGCTCCTGTCCAGAGGCGAGATGAGAAGGTAGAGAGGGTCAGGAACTGGTTGAATGGACACGGGAAATCCGGGCTGGAAAGGAGGAGTGTACTGTCACAGTATAGGGAAAGCAATTAGGGTCACGTAACAATGTTTGTATAAATTTTTGTATGAGAGACTAACTTGAATTGTAAACTTTCACTTAAAGCACAATAAAGAAAAAAAAAAAGATTGGGGGTCTTGTCCCCTGTGTCCTGCCAAAAGCCTTGTCATACATCACCCTACCCAGATGAAAGAAGCAAAAAGTCAACCCTCTAAGGTTAAAGTTAGGGATAAACAAGATGGCTGACTTTCCTACTCTGTATGACTTGAACACAATGCTTTCTATTTTGGCTAGCCCTCTTCCATCAGGCGGGCCAAGTGTACAGGAAAGCCGTCTCTGGGGCGCCATTAGAGCTCCAGTCGTTTGCGTTGTCACCTAAATGTAGCTAGATAGAGAATCTATGCTTGGACCAGGATGTTCGAGAACACTAATGTTCTAATCCCACATAAGCCTCTGGTGGCTGATTTGGCTAAATCAGACAATGTGGAAATTGAGTGAGAACTTGCTGAAAATGTGTTTCTAAAATGAGCTAAAGTGGATGAGTTAATGGCAGAAATCCCCTGGTGAACTGGTGTCAGCAAAGTTGTCAGAATAGAACTTACTGGTTAAATAACAAAATCAGGAGTTTAGATGTTGAAGTGAAACTTTCTTTTAACAATGGGTTTTATTAAAAAAGACCACAATCCTGGGCTGATGGGGAGGTTATCGAGTAGATAGTGCTCTGAGTTAATTAAAAATGTTTACTTTAAGTAAGGATTCCAGCTCCTGTGATGATGACAGTCAACAGTTCATTAGCTGGAAATAAGTGTTTGTCAACTCTCTGAATTAACAGCTTACCTTAAGAAACCCACAGTTACCTGATAGTTCCAAATGCAGTGAATTTTCCATCTGCTGTAGTCTTCATCAAACCTCCCTGACTGTAGGCATTTTTCAAGCCACTAGAATGCAAGACTATTTACTTGCATACTAAACCTGTACAGCATGCAATTAGAACCTTTGTTTCAGAAAGTGCTTTGTAACTTGCTATGTGTGAAGTCTTTAGTAGGAACATCAGTTGCCATGGTGTTTAGCAGTGGTTCTCAACCTCAGCCTTCATTACAATTACAGGGAGAGAGAACATATTGTACCATAGATTGCCCCCCCCCTCCCCGAGATTCTGATTCAGCAGCTCAAGGTTGAGGCTCTAAAATATGCGTTTCTAATAGCTTCCTAGGTGATGTTGAAGCTGCTGGTTCAGGGTCCACATTGTGAGAACCATGTTTATGTGGAAGAGACTGCTGGCGTGGTGGTAAGAGCCTCCACTAGGAGTCGTGGAACCTGGATCCCCTTCTTTAAGCCAGCAGTGTGACCAAGGTCAAGCCACTTGGTTTTAATGGGGTGCGCTTGATGACTTCTAGGGCTCCTTACAATCCCACTTGAATTCTCACGTGAAGTTCTGTTTAATAGTGCCAGCTAATGGTACGTTATCAATTCCTCCTAAAACGCTTACTGATAGCGAATGTTTTCCAACCTAATGCTTGAAGTAAAAAGAGACCTAGATTGTTGTCATTATCAATTAGTTATTTCATAATCAGCAAACATTCAACTTCAGAATCAATAGACTGTATCTTGGGAATGAGTTCTGATTGCCCAGTAAGGCAGACTCCTGGGCCACGCTTCATCACACTCGCCCCAGATTCTCAAATGCCCACATGGTTTGTTTATGACCTTTTCATCTGATTTTGCCTGAACTACTTTGATTCAAGACCCTTTGGCCAAGAGATTTTAGGGTACTGGGAAAGCTCATTAATTATTTTCCTCTAGATTATGCCACATATGTTAAAAGTCATTAAGCAATAAATTCAGAAAAATCTCATTTTCCAAAGGAAAGGACAGCAGCAACATATGGATCTTGTGTTTCAGGCAAGGAATGGAAAGGCAGCCTGTAACTGGGGAGAATCTAGAAACCAGTATTTACTGAGTTGTTATAGTAATTAATTAAATAGTCTCTATTTGACTTTTCCCACTTCTAAAACGGGAATATAAGTAAAGTCCTTTTGCTTGTCATATTAAGGTAGTATAAGGTTAGGTCAGTCGATGATTAGATATTTCAGCTCCTTGAATGTTGTTTTATTCAGGGATTGTTGAGCACTGGTTCATGATTCAGGAACATTAAAAACAGAAAAATTGAGACATCATTCTCAAGCTCCTTATACATAAACACCATTTAACATTAATTATCATTAGCATATGTCTTCACTAAATATTCTACCCTTGCCTGAGACTGTAATTTCCACAGCTAATGAATGGTTTTGCCTGGGGAATGTGGAGCCATCTATCTAGGTGTTCTTCTGGAAAACCAGTTTGGAGTGTCATTGTATCTTCTTTATTTTTAGCTGATCATGGACAAAGAGGAGAATGGTGGCCAGCTTTCCTTCATGGATGCTGATATTACAGAAATATTTGAAAGCAAGTATCATGCCATTTCTGTGCTAACTCTTCCCCCATTTCTTATTTGTGCATTATCTTCTAGAACAGACAAGCACTTATTTAGGTGTAAAATCTGCTACAAAACCAGAATCTTGATCAAAGGGAAAAACTCATTAAGTTTGAAGAGAAGGAAACTAATTTGTTCTGTAGTCGTGACTACAATTCCAACCCTATATGCAGGTTCTCTCTTATTTCTGCAAAATCATTTCATCTCACATTTTGAAAAGAATACTCTAAATATTACATGACGTGATATACTTAGAAGAAGACGACATGTGCAAAGTGTAACAAACTGGAACGTATTTATGAGGACTATCAAACCACAAGCTGAATACGCTTTTCCCTTAAATTACCCTTCTACTAAAATAAGAAACCATTAAAGCTAATATGAAGAATACAGATTTTCAATAAAACAGAACCAATTATCTCTCAACTTTAAATAACACATTCTGTGTACGATGATTGCTTATAACAATAATGAAATTAATTCCCTGACACCCAAAGATCTGAATGTATTTTACAATCTTAATGATTTCTTTAAGCATTTAAAGAAGTTGATTTCTGAGTGCTATGATAGCCCTGCACAATTAGCTCTTTAACTCTCTTGTAAGAGACAGTCTTTTCTAAGTTATAACAGAAATAAGAGTAAGATTTGAACACAAAGTCATTTGGCTTTAATTCCACTAGTGCATGATGCCTTGTATTGGGTCTTGGGGAAACGTATAAATATGAGAGAAAGAGAACTGCCTATTTGAATGCCAAACTTGTATTATTTTACCCAACCAAAGACTGAAGGTGTGAAAATTACAGAAGGCTAATGTGTTGGATGAAGATTCTTGGGCAATAAATCTGGTGTGAAGAGCCACCTGAAGAAATATCAGCAAGAGCAGAAGAAAGAATATTAACTTTCATTTCAGCTTTATTGAGATAGAATAGAAATATTACTCCTATAAATCTCATTCCTGTCCCCCCTTTTTTGTGGTATTATCATTATATATATTAATACTACAAACTCAACAATGTGCTATTATAATTACTACATTGCTATCTGTAGTCATTTCCTTAGGCCAATACAGGTTTGCTCCCACATACCTCCTTTTTGCTGTTATTGGCAACTCTTTTACACGTATCCTATTTTTCTATATTTTATCGGTCCAACAATACATTATATACATGTTGTTTTATACAATGCTTTTTAAATCAGTCAAGGAAAGAAAGGGGGAAAATATGCATTTATATTGTCCTTTATAATTACATAACAACTTTTACCAGTGTTTTTTGTATGGATTCAGATTACTGTCTAGGGTCACTTGCTTTCACTCTGAAGAAATTCCTTTAGGATTTCTTGTAAGGTGGGTTAGCTAGCAACACGTTTTCTCAGCTTTTGTTCATCTGGTGCCCTAGTGACACAGTGGTTAAGCGGTTCGCTGCTAACCAAAAGTTGACAGTTCAAATCCACCAGCCGCTCCTTAGAAACCCCACAGGGTAGTTATACTCTGTCCTATAGGGTCACTATTAGTCAGAATCAACTCCACGGCACCAAGTTTGGTTTTTTTTGGGTTTTGTTTATCTGGGAAAGGCTTTATGTTGCTTCATTTTTGAAAGATAGCTTTTCTGGATATTGGATTCCTGGTTGACAGCTTGTATTCTTTGAGCACTCTGAATCTATTATCTCACCCCATTCTGGCCTCCACTGTCTCTGCTGAGAAGTCAGCTGTTACTCTTACTGGCGTTCCCTTGAAGTGACAAGTCATTTTTCTCTTGCTGCTTTCAAGGTTTTTTTTTTTTTTCTTTCTTGTTTTTGGCTCTCAGCATTTGCAATGGTTAAGATTGTGTGTCATCTTGGCTGGGCCATGATTCTGCGTGTTTTAATGTAATCCCTCCCATGATTGAATATACAGTGAGTAGCCAATCAGATGAAAGGGAGTCTCCTTGGGGGTGTGGCCCGTATCTGTATATAAGCAGACGTTCTGGCTTTTTGCTCTCTCTCGATCCTGCGGCTGTTTCCTGTCGTCTCATCTCCTGTTCTTGGGACATACTTTCTGTTTCTTCGCATACCTCGTAAATTTTTGTTGAAAACTGAATATTCTAGAGGAGATAGTGTAGCAACTGTGGATATTGGTGCCTCCCCTCCTGAGTTTGTTACTATTATTTTCTTGTTTATTTTTTAGTGACTGGCTGGATTATTTAGTGAAGCCTATTTCTTTCCCTCTGCCTCCACAGTGTTAAACCTCTGATGTTGCTCCTCGGGGAGTTGCAGCTTTGGCTATGACCACAGTCATCCTGGGATGACAGTGATATTGGTAGGGCTCTCGTCTTCTGGTTCAGTGATTACACTCAGCTCTTCACTAATTGCTGCCTGATTGCTCTATTGTTTTTAACAATGCCCTAGGGTACAAATTGCTTTACAAACTAATCCAGTAAAGTTATGACTCCTTGATGGATTAGTTTCTGGAGTCAATGTTTGATATTTATTCAGACCCCAAGAAGACTTCTGCAAGCTGTCATATTCCCTGGTTCTCTCCTGAAAACTAGCCGGCCTGCAGTCTAGGCAGTATCTTCATTAACCACAGATCTCCTCCCAATTGCCCTTCATCACAATCCCCACTGTTCTTGAGAGCATCCTTAGGCTTGAACTTCTCCATGCTCTTTTGCAAATAAAGTCAGTTCCTTTGGAAATGGAAATAGAATAGGAGCTATCTGTTTTATGGCCTGCTTCTCTTCCCAAGCAAAATCTCTGGATCTGTGACTGGGGGCAATGACAAATCTCTCTCTGAATGACACCCCTGCTGAAGGGGCTGAGCACTTGGTGGAAGGGGAAACAGAAGCCTGGGGTACTCTTGGCTTGCCTCTCTTTGCTTGAAACCACTGCCTGCTAAGCCAGGGTCAGTGTGATTAAGGATCCAGCATTCTCAGCATGTTGCTACCAAGGTAGAGGTTTCATTTCATGAGTGTGGGCTAGGTGGAAGCAGGGAGCCCTCCACCTCCTGACCCTACTCACCTGGAGCTTAGCCTCAGCAACAGGTAGCTGGGGCCAGGACGAGAAACACTGAAGTCCTGCTCCTCCCAGGAAGAGAGTGAAATGACTGGGAACACCAGTGGTCTGGTGTGGAGTCTCCACTTCACTGAACTACGAGGCAGGAGGGAGGGACCTTGGTTCAACTATCACAGACTCTCACCTTTCATACTAAATTTTCATAAATATTCTTAAATAGATACTTCTTCAATTTCTGTTTGCCCTTGGAACAGTTCCAGAGGCTTGAAATGATTGATTTTAATAATTTTTACCAGTTTCATTGGGAAGCAGATCAGCAGAGCTTCTCATACAATCGTACCAGGTATCAATCTCCGGTACGTACCAGGTGTCAATCTCCGGTACGTACCAGGTGTCAAACTCCGGTACTTTACAGTTGAAGTAGTTTCAAGTATAGTCTTCATATTATTGTTAACTATTTGTAGAGACTTTAATAACCATGTCCTTTATATTGAGTGTATTTCACATTTCAGTTGGTATTTACTGAGCAGCAATTATACATCAGACACTGGAAATACAAAGGTAAATATGATGTATTTCTTGCCTTTAAAGAGTTTCCATCTGCTAAGAGATACGGGAGAAATTTAAGGTCTTTTCTAAGTTATAACAGAAATAAGAGTAAGATTTGAACACAAAGTCATTTCCTTTAATTCCACTAGCGCATGATGCCTTGTATTGGGTCTTGGGGAAACGTATAAATATGAGAGAAAGAGAACTGCCTATTTGAATGCCAAACTTGTATTATTTTACCCAACCAAAGACTGAAGGTGTGAAAATTACAGAAGGCTAATGTGTTGGATGAAGATTCTTGGGCAATAAATCTGGTGTGAAGAGCCACCTGAAGAAATATCAGCAAGAGCATCTGAAGCAGTTTTTATGTCCAAACCAGGAAAGCCATCATGTTACTCACAGGAGTTTCACCTCATTCAAGCTGAGGAGAAAAAAGTTTAAGAGGAAAACTCCTTTGGCCCTGGAGAAGAAGCACCTATGTTAGTCGAGTCATGCCAATGAGCTGGTCTGAGAGAGTGAAGAAAAGAAGGAAAAAAATCTTGAAAGGCCTAATGGAACACAGCAGCAAATCTGTGACAAAGAGCTAAGAATTCCAAGGCAAGGACAGATGCAAGGGAAGTCAAGTAAAGAAATCATGCTCTTAGAAAAGGAAACTACAACGGTAATAATCTCATGGCAGGAGAGAGAATTGGAAGAAGTTGCTAGGGTGTTACCAGTGTCTTCCCCGCCAGTCTCAGTTGGGGAAGGTAAAACAGAAGATATAGCAAGAACAAGTATAAGACAGTTTTGAAACCTGTTGAACGTGAACACAACTTGCAGAAGGAGATCGTAGCTGTGATGCCACAGTAGGAGCAGACACATCCTAATCTACACAAGGACGAGGCTGGACTTGTGGCTGTGCCACAGGAAGACCACAGATTTTTAGAGTAGTTGTGCAAGGATTGTTGATCAAGTATGAAAGATGCAGTGAAGCTGCAACAGCAAAGCTCAAAGAACAGCCAGGTCTACAGTACATCCAAAAAAAAAAAGAGGCTTCAGAAGGACCACAGTAGGAGGGCCTGAGGGAACAAGTACCACAAATACTGCAATGATAACCTCAAAGATGGTAACCTCAGTATGGATTACACCTCAACATAACAAAAAAACAAAAATCCTCACAACTGGACCAACAAGCAACATCGTGATGAATACAGAAAAGATTGAAGTTGTCAAGGATTTCATTTTACTTAGATCCACAATCAACACCCATGGAAGCAGCAGTCAAGAAATCAAAAGGCACATTGCATTGGGCAAATCTGCTGCAAAAGACCTCTTTAAAGTGTTGAAAAGCAAAGATGTCACCTTGAAGACTGAGGTGCGCTTGACCCAACCCATGGTGTTTTCAGTCGTCTCATATACGTGTGAAAGCTGGACGATGAATAAGGAAGACTGAAAAAGAATTGAAGCCTTTGAATTGCGGTGTTGGCAAGAATATTGTATATACCATGGACTGCCAAAAGAACGAACGAATCTGTCTTAGAAGTACAACCAGAATGCTCCTTAGAAGCAAGGATGGCAAGACTACGTCTTACATATTTTGGACATGTTGTCAAGAGGGATCAGTCCCTGGAGGAGGACATCATGCTTGGTAAAGTAGAGGGTCAGCGAAAAAGAGGAAGACTCTTAATGAGATGGACTCACACAGTGGCTGCAACAATGGGCTCAAGCATAACAAGGATTGTGAGGATGGCACAGGATGGGGCCGTGTTTCATTCTGTTGTACATGGGGTTGCTATGAGTCCGAATGAACTCGACGGCACCTAACAACAACACAACAAACCTCAAAGAGAGAAGCTTCCCAAAGCAATTGAGGGGCAGCATGTAACGGAACAAGTTCTGAACATGATGGAGCAATATCACCAAGGCCAACAAGAAGCCATGCTAAGAGTGCTAGGAGAGCAGCAGGAACTCCTCAATGAGGCATTCCTGAAGGCTTTGGGTTCCTGGGCCCAGAAGGGCCACTTCCGAGGGTTGTGTGGCAAAAGGAGCAATTCCAGGCTGAAGTCATTTTGAGTGTTCTGAGGCAGCAGCAGCAGCAATCACAGGAAAACACTGTTTTGCAAGCGGTGAAGCATCAGCAGAATCTAGTTCAAGAGCTGATTAGTCAGAGAGAAAATTTTCCAAACAGATACATGAAGATAACACAGGGTCAAGGAAAATCAAATCTCCAGAACCCAATCAGTTCACAGGAATGTGATCTGAAGGAAGTAGAGTAAAACAACAGAGGGATAACAAGATGGTATTTTACAGCGAAGTAACAGGTGATAAGGTAAGTCCAACTGAGGTCCCTCAGCAGATGAAAGATGGTATTTTAAAAATTTTAGATCAGCACATTGAACACTTGGTGGATCAAAGTTCAGAGTCATTTCATAAGGCAGAGAAATATGTGGCAAATGAAAACCAAGATGACCAAAAAAAAGAAAAAAATCTAAGAAATGAAAAGGAGAGCCCCCCAATTACTTTGCAGCTATTCCAATAACCAGTGACCAGGCAGAGTATTCTGAAGCTGTTGTGAATTTTAGGAAAAGATATGAATCGATGTACTTCAATTTTGCCAAGTCATCAATATGCTGATCTTTGGTGGGAAAGAAGATGTTTCTTCTACTTGGATACCCAGTTTTTCTATTAAATGTATTTTAAATTTGTTACCATTTCCTATTTCATCCATTCTTCTCTTTCTGCCCTGTCTTCCCTCCTCCTTTTCTCTACTTTTTGAGAACATTATCTATCTTACAAGGAGTCCCTGGGTGGTGCAAACGGTTAAGCACTTGATTACTAGCCAAAAGGTTGGCAGTTCAAACTCACATAAAGGTGTCTCAAAACACAAGTCTGGTGATATGCTCCCAAAAGGTCACAGCCTTGAAAACCCGATGGAGTTCTACTTTGCACATATGAGGTAGCCAGGAGTTGGAATCAACTCAATGGCAGCGAAACAATAGCCTCTATCTTACAAGGTCTCCACTTTGTGATTTAAAAATAATTGCCTTACAACCCCGACTAAACAGGGAAGAAGAAGGGAAAAAAAAGTTTTAAATTTTAAATTTGCTATTTTGCTTTTGAGAGACTTTAATGTTGGGTCCTTCATCATGGTGACCACAGACTGAATATATAGTAAATCAACACAGGTGGTGAGAAACTAGACTGGAGTTGAAAGAAAAATTGCCACTCTCTGAAATACATGTGTCCCACTCTATAGTTTGTGTCAAGAACTGTGAAGTGTCTGAGATTTTACACTATGTGCAAGCTAAAGCCTGCCACAGTTTCATGGATGCTGGTAGAAGACATGAAACTCCTTGGTTAGAGACAAAGGACAGTTTCTACCGACAGGAATAGCAGCAGCCAGAGTATCTGAATTTTTTACTGGTTTCCAAGCCCCAGTTTCCTCAGGCTGATAAGAAAAGGACCACGTGGCACCCGTACACAGTGGGTTGTGATATAGGAGAGGATTCCTGAGCTTAAGGAGGCTGAATCTTCGATAATGGGTAAGAAGCCTGCCTTTCCTCTGCTCTGAAGGGTGACAGCATCTTTATCTTCCTCAGAAAAGCAAAATTGCCCTTTGCTGCAAAAGGAGACACTACCTCTATTTTCCAGGTCTGTTGACTGTGCAAACATCCTTGAAAAGATAGTCTGGAACAAAGGACAGTCAGTGCCTTGTTCACAAGACACGCAGAATAATGAGGAAATAATGGAAAATTGTCTCCCAACAATTTGTTTCCAAAAACTAGTTTGTCAATGTTTTAAATTTATGATACATCTCACGGAAATGATATTGTCCCTAGTGGTTAGAATAATATTCCCCAAAATACCTGAAGCACAGTACTATTAACCCCAACCATTAAATACAAGAAGGTTTCTGTAGGAAAATGTCTGCAGAAGCCTAAGTTAGAACCCAGCTTCCCCAGCTCTTGCATCTACAACAGTGAGAGAAGGAATCCCTGCCCATGCCTCAAGTGTATCTTTATCAGCTACTAATGCCTGAGACAGAGGATTCCAGCAGGATGGTGGACTGGGATTATCAAGGGTACAGACAAGGACTTCATTATAAAGTATAAAACAGGATTCAGCTGACAGGAGGAGAGAGGCTAAAAAGAGGGTACTTGGGTAATAAACAAAATGGGAGTTGAGAGGGAAGCTCAGGAGTAAGGACGGGTGATTTTAGGAGGAGAGATATGGGTGAAAGACATGAAGCAGAAGTAAAAGAACTAAGAACCGCGGTGTGGTGATGACGAAGGATTAGAAAGAGATAGAGCAAGGACGACTACTCATTTGATTTTACATTCATAATGCCTGGCATATAGTAAATATTCAATAAATAAATGACTTATTAGTATTCTTAGGGTTCTATAGCCTGAACCTAAAACCCATATGCTTTGTTTTAATTGTTGTTAAAAATACGCACAGCAAAACATATACAAATTCAACAATTTCTACATGTACAATACAGTGACATTGATTACATTCTTCAAAATATGCATGAATTCCCACTTTCCTTTTCCAATTTGTTCCTCCCCTGTTGACATAAATTCACTTCCTCCTACACTTCCTGTTTAACATTTCGAGTTGCTGTTATCAATTCGATCCCATATAGATAGTTCTTTAAAAGAGCACAATGCTCACAGCAGACATTTTTTGCTAGTTAAGCTAGACTCTTATTTGGTTTAAAGACTATTTCAGGGGATATTTTTGGTTTAAGGTTTCAGGGTTAAAGATTATCTCAGGGCAATAGTTTCAGAGGTTCGTCCATCCTCAATGGCTCAAGAATATCAGGGTTCCATGAGAATCTGAAATTCTGTCCACATTTTCTTCCCTTTTGATCAATACTCTTCTATAGAATCTTTGATCAAAACACTCAGTAATGGTAACCAGGTACCATCCAGCTCTGGTCTCATGGCAAAGAAGGTAGTTATTCATGAAGGCAATCAGCCACGCATTTCATTTCCACCTCCTAATCCTGACTCTTCTTCCTTTGTTGCTCCAGGCAAATAGAGACCAATTGTTGTACCTTGGATGCTGCTTACAAATGTTTAAGACCCCACACACTACACAACGAACTAGGAGGTAGAACAGAAGTAGTAAAAATGATATGAGGCCAATTAACTGGAACGTCCCAAGAGACCATGACCCTAAACCCCCAAACCAAGAAATCAAATCCCATGAGGTGTTTTGTTGTACATAAGCAGCCTCAGCAGCTATTCTTCTTCTTTTTTGTTGGTGTTGTAAATATATATATATCACACTGCATTTGCCAGTTCAACTTATTACAGGTGTACAATTTAGTGACATCATTACATTAATTGCCTGTGCAACCATTACCCTTAAATCAATGCAATTTTTCCATCACCATGAACAAAAACTCAGTGCTCCATAAGCAGTAACTCCCCCTTCCCCCCTCCCGCCAGTCCCTGGTAACCATTTTGAATTTGTTTTTGT
The DNA here is from genome assembly GCF_000243295.1 of Trichechus manatus latirostris. Lineage (NCBI taxonomy): Eukaryota > Metazoa > Chordata > Mammalia > Sirenia > Trichechidae > Trichechus > Trichechus manatus. The sequence goes on from NW_004444202.1 coordinate 1,197,734, forward strand.
GTATCGTGTGAGACATGGGTCTTGTTTCATTTTTCTGCATGTAGAAATCCAATTTTCCCAGCACCATTTATTGAAGAGACTCTTCTTTCTGTATTGAATGGATTTGGCACCCTTGTCAAAAATCAGTTGACCATAGATGTGTGGGTTTATTTCTGGATTTTCAATTCTATTCCATTGGTCTATGTGTCTATTATTGTACCTCTACCAGGCTGTTTTGATTACTGTAGCTGTATATGTTTTGAGATCAGGAAATGTGAATCCTCCTACTTTGTTCTTCTTCAAAATTGCTCTAGCTATTCAGAGCCTCTTGCCATTCCATATAATATTAAAGATTGGTTTTCCCAGTTCTGTAAAGAATGCTGTTGAAATTTTGATCAAGATTGCACTGAATCTGTAGATTGCTTTCGGTAGTATTGATATTTTAACAATATTAAGTCTTCCAATCCGTGAACATGGAACATCTTTCCATTTATTTAGGTCATCTTTAATCTCTTTCAGCAGTGTTTTATAATTTTCATTGAATAAGTCTTTCACATCCCTGGTTAAATTTATTCCTAGGTATTTTATTCTCTTAGATGCTATTGTAAATGGAATTGTTTTCCTAATTTCCATTTCAGATTTCTCATTATTGATGCATATAAACCTGATTGATTTTTGTTTGTTGACCAAAACTCATATTCTTAAGTCCTGAAACATTCCACCTTCCTACCAAAAAGTATGAACTTAGGTACCCTTTTGCATTTTCTAGCCTTACTTAATCATCATCGCAATGATTCCTTTATGCTTTCCTGGTAGAGGTCTCATTCCTTTTCTCAAAGAAAAATTCATGGGAGCCATTATATTTTTCCTCCCTGTTCCCCTCTTCTGTTGGACATTGACTCAGTCAGGACTTTTTGGTAGGAACAATAAGGCCCAGAGTTCCCCCAAAGAGCAGTTTTCTAGCGGGCAAACCACATTCTTTCACACTGATTCCATTTACTAATCCATTTCCATCCTACCCAATAATAGGTATTTTGGATGTACAAGATCATTTGTATAAGAGAACAGATAAAATTCTGCATGCAGATAGAGCTAAAACAAAGTTAGAAGAAACCTGCCCTCCCCATTGCTTCAGGAGGCCCAGAATCCCAGGAGATGTTAAACCAGGAGCTGACACTCTTCACCTGGTGGTTGAATTCTTATAAAGGGCATCATTGGCAGGGCAACACTAAAGCTTCTGCAATTGACTTTGCAAACTGAGAGCAACAGGAGAGGAATGTGGCTGGTGCTCTGTGAAAAGATTTGCGCAGGAGTTGGGGCTGAGGTGGACACTAACAAGCTCCCAGGACACTGATGCCCCTCAAAGTGTGGCCGCCGAACCAGCAACATCAGTATCACCTGGGAATTTGTTAGAGATGCAGATCACTGCGCTCACACCAGACCTACTCAATCAGAATCTCTGGTGGTGGGGGCCAGCAATCTCTTTTTCACAAACTCTCCAGGTGATTCATATGCATGCTGATGATTGAGGAACACTGATCTAGATGAGAACAGGAGAGACTCT
>NW_004444202.1:1206930-1208908 GCF_000243295.1 Trichechus manatus latirostris
AGCAGAATCTCTGCTGCTGGATCTCTCTCAATGTGAAAACTGCTTTCCGCGTATGCACACAGCCGTTTGCCTGCCTTCACTGCCCACCCGGCGCAGCTGGGAAGTTACGGGCATGGCTGAAGGGTTGCTGCCCCATCGCAGTCGCTTTGGTGCTGCTGGCCTCTTCTGAATGGTCTTTTTCTCCTCCCGCCACTCAGTCGGACTCCTCAACTTTGCCTTGTTCAGGGCTCCTAGATATTCATATATAATCAAAATCACTTCTTTTTCCAGGTCTTTGTTGTAAGAGGGATATAGGAAGCATCTTACTACACTGCCATCTTGGCTCCGCCCCCTTGTAATGATATTTTAAGGAGAGCTTGTGGGGAGGAGATTAAAAAATGAAGCTTCTAAGAGACAAGTGTGCTCAAATTCTAGGTGTTCAAGCAAAATTAGGAAAATGTAACTTTGATTTCGTTCCCATCTAAGTAAATTTGAAAATTCACATCTTTGCTCCGGTGGGTTCTGGTCCTACTGGCACCGTTTGTAAATCTTTGTGCCTCACAAGGCTGAAATGGTGCTACAGTTTATACTGACCATATTTTCTAGCCAAAAGTCAGGATACATGGTCTGATAGACTTTGTTCGCATTTGAATATTTGTTTGAAAGAAAAAACTATTATAAAGGTGACAGTTAAGGAATCACTGTATTGAAAGAAAAACATTGCATGAAATAGGGATTATTATTTCTGGAAGTGGTACATTCAAGTTCCCTGCTTCAGAATCACTAGGATGCCTGTTAAAATGCAGATTCTTAGGTTCTGCTGAATCAGAAAATGCCAGAGTATCTAGAAATCTGCAATGTTAACATAATTCCGGTGATTCTTTTGCATATGAAAGTTTGAGAAGCACTTCTCTAGGTTAGTTTATTTGTAGATTTATCATTATTTCGAATGCAATATTTTAAACTCTGTGTTTGCTCTTGCCCATTTGTCTAATAAGGAGAGCATCCTTCCCACTACGGGACTTTGAGTGGTTTTAGAATTACTCCATCTATGTATTATAAGACCACAATTAAAATTAAATCATGTTCTTCTTACACTCTTCTGTTTTATACTTTTATTTCAGAGTTTTTTAATGTAAGTGGCTGATACATTCTCTATCTCAGATTTCAGCCTTAATTTCTAGAAGTAACGTTGGACTTGACCCTTCCTTGGGGGGGATGGCAGCTGGTGCAGACTCTAATCTGATGGACAGGCACATTAAATCTCAACAGACCCAGTTCAATATTCTGTAAAGAGAACTGGCATGAAGCCTAACAGAAAACGCTTAGCAATCTCTAGAGTAAAAACGTCTGTACTGGAAATGTTGTAACATTCTATGATTATTCCAGGATGTCTTATTTATTACTACTCACTCATCTGCCATCACTGTTGTCATCTTTTAAACAAATTTTACGTCTTAGGTAATGGAAGAGGGTATGTTATGTGGCGGAGGGCGGGGATTTAAATTTAATTTTCATGATTGAATAGAGAAGTTAATGGCTTAACCCTATGCCAGGCTTACTCAAACTGAATGGCACAAGTCCATCCAAATTTATGGAAAAGGCCTCTTGACTTGGCAAAAACATTAAGTTTGACCTGAAGAAAGAAATGAAGATTTGAGTTTTAAGAGCAGTTGAATGAGAACTGTTAGATAAAACTCACTTGGGAGGAGATGTGCATAGAAGCCAGGTGGAGGGACATGAGAATCTGTGAAGCAGTCTAAGGAGAAAGTACACTGTTGCTGAAAAAGTTTTTTCACTTCTCCAGACCGAAGAAGAACTGATGTCTTTAAATTATGGTGTTGGTGAAGAATATTGTATATACCATGGACTGCCAGAAGAACGAACATATCTGACTTGGAAGCATACAGCCAGAATGCTCCTTAGAAGTGAGGATGGCAAGACTTCATCTCACATACACTGGACATGTTATCAGGAGGGACCAGTCCCTGGAGAAGGA
>NW_004444202.1:1209183-1210588 GCF_000243295.1 Trichechus manatus latirostris
CCTGCTGGATTCGAACTGCTGACCTTTTGGTTAGCAGCCATAGCTCTTAACCACTATGCCACCAGAGAAAAGACATCAATATCCAATATTAGAGCAAAAAGGGCCTGGCAAATCATCTAATTTGATATCTCAAGGTGTAGAGGTGAAGACTGAGGTCTCCAGAGGTAAAGCAAGGTGCTTAGAGTCAAACAGCATAGTAGCAAATCCAAAACTTGAGTCCAAGTCTCCTTATATCTTAAACTCTACCCCACGTCCAGCTTGCTGGGAGCTGGAATACTGTGAACAGCTTTGCCCTTGAAACCAAACACTGGCTATCATTCTCTGAGTGTTAAATGAAAGAGCCAGCCTTTTCTTAAACTGCTCCTTTCCCGTTGCCCATAAGACTCTCCAAGGGCACAGAGCTCAAATTGCATGCTATGACTTGGAGAGCACACTGTGCTTTGCCCCCTTCTCCATTGCCCAGTTGCCAACTTCTCTGTCCTGTTGGTTCAGGGCACAGCTCATGGTTTTCCAGGATGCCAATCAAAGTTGTGTCACCTAATGTATTTGTTTCTTAAGAAGTGATAGGTAACATTTGAATGATAATTAGCCAGTCCTCTACTACCACTCCCTCTCCAGAACTTTTTTGGGCTTTCTGAGCTTTTATTTTTAGAATATAAAATAAGACACACCATTTCTGTCGTTCATTTAGGCCAAATTAAAGGGCTTGGAGTCATCAGGTAGAAGAAGGTGGTTACGAAGGCACTCTTCAAATTGCACAGAGTTGGTCACCTTCTTTGTCTGTGCTCTGTCACCTTGGGTGGTATAGGGTGATTTAACACTTGAGGAGTAAAGAGCTTCAGTTGCAGTTGGTACGCTGGCTGTTGAGCTTTGGGCAGGTCTTGAGCTGTCTGGCTAAACTCTGCCCAGATAAACTCTATAGTATATCTCATTGAACTAGGCTTTTTTCCCCCAAAATTTCACCTTTTTCCAACCTATTCAAAGATGAGCTTGAAACAGAGGTTTCCTGCTGCTTTCTCTTTACTCCCTCTGTGCAGAGGATTTCGAAAAGCTAAATACTGATCAGGCAACCATCCTGCATAGTCTCAGAGAACAGAACTTCCCCAGATCAAACTATTACCTTCATTGCCTTTGAAGATGCATCAGTTTCGCTGTATCAAATGTATCATTGAACAATGGCATGAGATTAATTCTGGGAATGCTTTTCAATTTCAATAGGTAATTAATAGGCAACAGTACGAGACCACAATAATTACATTGTTCTACAAACATTGCACAAGTCTTATTTTAGCAAAGTTAGACTTTTAAAAGAGAATCTGATTAGCATTATTTTTTAAATGAATTTGACATTCAAAGGCTGCATGAATTTACTTTGGATGTTGGATCATAAATTAATGCTTATCAA
>NW_004444202.1:1212734-1214053 GCF_000243295.1 Trichechus manatus latirostris
TGAGTCTTAGGAGACATTGTGTTAACCCAAAGAAAGGACTTTGAGTTGAACAATCCAGTAAATTAGAGGACAGTACAATACTTGGGGTCAGGTGGATCTCTTTCTCTCCAGATTTCAGATAGCCATCAATCCGCCTGAGTGCACCGCTGCCTCTGATAAATACGGGTGGTTATTCTCAGGAAAAGATTTACGTGTACAGGTTCTAGGTACTTGGACAAGCTGCTTTCAACAGGCTCATTCAGGCATTAAAATCAGAGCCTGATATCCAAGCGGTATCACAAGGAAGCTGCCTATAAGGATGGAATGACAACCGTTGCTTGCAGATGAGACCTAGAGATCTGAGGATCAAGGGAGATTCAGGCAGGGAGTGGTGGCTTCTCCCTTTGTGCTTATTATTTGGCTCCTTTCAAAGAAAACCATCTGCTGGAACCACAGGGAAGTGTATCAGGGAAGGCAGCTCATCACTTCTCATTTAAAACTAAGCTATATTTAAATTCGGAAACTACCAGTTGAGCATTTTGGATGGCTGCCCTTCAGGTTTTCTACCCTTCCATGCCCTCAGCGGATGGGTGTTGGCTACATCGTTGTCCTTTCTCATGCTTTTGTACACAAAGTGGTTGCTCACCTGAAAGGTCTTCCTGTCAGTTACTACTATTGGTTGGTCCCGGATTCTGTGCCATTCACTTTTCCCAGGTAAACTTTTGTTTTAATCCTCCGCCTGCCTTAACCACATAAGGTACTTCGTGATTGAAGCCACATAGACTTTATTTATTTATTTCTTCCTTTTCTCTTCCTGTGTAACTATGTAGATTCTGGATAAAACCGAAGAACTTCAGGAACTCACATATAATGAGGATCCCAAACTGTGGAGAGGCCTGATCCCCATGAGGGCGAAGCACATCACCATCATCGCTGCTCATCTCAAGACTGATGATGACGTTCATGGGTGAGAACTCGTTTTTATCTACATCCAAATTGGGTCTCATTGTGTTTGCTCAACCTCAGTCATTTTAAAAAGTCATTCGAGAAAATATATTTGGAGGAAACCCTTGGGTCCCTTCTTTTTTGGGCATGGTGGTCAGGATTCATTCTTAACAGGAATTCTCAAAAGCAGAATATGTGTCAGGGAGTTGTAGACATATGATCATGGGCACCAGTGAAGCATTGTTCACATTTAGTACAGTCTGAAACACAGGAAAAATGAGGTGCTTACGATTAGGTCCAAGTTCTTTCTTTATGCCTGCCTATGTAGCAGCAAGATGTCAATGCAATATATGGGTGGAAGCCGCAGCATGCTGAAACAGCTCATTTCCTAGCCT
>NW_004444202.1:1215052-1217046 GCF_000243295.1 Trichechus manatus latirostris
GACAGCACGAGCTGGGACAGAAGAAGGCAGCGCAGTACGCTGAAAATAACAAAGGGGGGATGTGTGTGATAAGGAACAGTTTCCCTTCACCCATAAATGAATTGGGTGGACAGTTCTTTGCCACTAGGAAGCCTCAGGGAAGAGAATATAAGTGGAAATTAATACACTTAAACAATAATGGATCAAATACATTAGTACATGCGAAAGACTCGACCAGAATAAGAAATAGAGAGCATCAAGCTTAGAAAAGGAAATCTCGTCTCTTTACTGGGGTCAGAGGCCAGCCCTCCTTGTTAGGAGACCAGGGAGCCCCCGTGAACATTACAGGTCCCAGTCCTGTGTTTTTGTTCCCTTTCTGTGTGTTATGCGGTTCCCCGAGACTCTGGGTCAGAGGTGGGATGGGATGATTGTGCGCCAGTCATCCTCCATGCTGCATGTTCACAAAAACCAGAAGGGGATCCCTTCTGATCGTTCTCTCTCTACACTGGTAGAAGTTAAGTGGACGAGGGATCACGCTCTGGAGTAGAGAATTCCTCATCGATCTCCTGATGTTTTCACTGAAGAGCGACGTTTTCTGTGACTTCCGGTCATCTGAGTCTTTGGTGTAAGCCTGTACTGATGGGTATGTTTGTAGGGGTGTGTTCTTAAAACTCAAAAAAGGCATAGTGTGCTCTTACACTGATAGTCTCCTTTCCACAGATTCATATATACAGTATGTTATTTTAGAGCCTTTGAAACATACATTTTTTTTTAAAACTTTATTGTGTTTTAGGTGAAAGTTTACAGCACAAATTACTTTCTCATTCAAAAATTTATACACAAATTGTTTTGTGACATTGGTTGCAATCCCCGCACTGTGTCAGCACTCTCCCCCTTTCCCTTTCCACCCTGGTTTCTCCAAGTCCGTTTGTCCAGGTTTCCTGTCCCTTCCTGCCTTCTCATCTTTGCTTTTGGGAAGGTGTTGTCCATTGGTCCCCTATATACTTGATTGAACTAAGAAGCACGTTCTTCATGTATATTGTTGTTTGTTTTATAGCCCTGTCTAATTCTAGTCTTTGGATGAAAAGGGTACTATGAGAGTGGCTTCAGTTCTGAGTTAGCGGGGTGTCCAGGGGCCATAGTCTCAGGGGTTCCTCCAGTCTCTGTCAGGCCAGTAAGCTGGTCTTCCTTTTGTGAATTTGAATTTTGTTCTGTATTTTTCTCCGGCTGTGCCTGGGACACTCTGTTGTGATCCCTGTCAGAGCTGTCAGTGGTGGTAGCTGGGCACCTTCTAGTTCTTCTGGGCTCAGGCTCGTGGAGGCTGTGGTTCAGGTGGCCCATTAGTTCTTTGGCTAATATTTTCTTTGTTGTCTTAGTCATCTAGTGCTGCTGTAACAGAAATACCCCAAGTGGATGGCTTTAACAAAGAGAAATTTATTGTCTCACAGGCTAGTAGGCTACAAGTCCAAATTCAGGGCATCAGCTCCAGGGGAAGGCTTTCTTTCTGTATGGGCTCTGGAGGAAGGTCCTTGTCATCAATCTTCCCCTGGTCCAGTGAGGAGCTTCTCAGGCAGAGGGACCCCAAGTCCAAAGGACATGCTCTGCTCCCAGTGCTGCTTTCTTGGTGATATGAGGTCACCCACTCTCTCTTGCTTCCCTTTACGAGGAGGTGCAGGCCACACCCCAGGGAAACTCCCTTTACATTGCATCAGGGATGTGACCTTAGTAAGGGTGTTACGATCCCACCCTAATACTCTTTAACATAAAATTACAATCACTAAATGGAGGACAACCAGAAAATCATGGCCTAACCAAGTTGACACATATTTTGGGGGGACACAGTTCAATCCATGACACTAGTGTATTTGTTGTCTTCATTTTCCTTTGCTCCAAACGTTATGGGACCGATAGATGTATATTAGACAGCCACTGGCAAGCTTTTAAGACCCCAGATGCTACTCACCAAAGTAGGATGTAGAATATTTTCTTTATGAACTATGTTATGCCAATTGACC
>NW_004444202.1:1218195-1219625 GCF_000243295.1 Trichechus manatus latirostris
ATATTTATGTCTTTGATCCATTTTGAGTTAGTTTTTGTGTACGGTGTAAGGTATGGGTCCTGTTTCATTTTTTTACAGATGGATATCCAGTTTTGCAAGAACCATTTGTTAAAAAGACTGTCTTTTCCACATTTAATGGACTTTGGTCCTTTGTCAAAGATCCACTGACTATAGGTGGATGAATTTATATCTGGGATCTTGATTCTATTCCATTGGTCTATGTGTCTGTCGTTGTACAAATACCAGGCTGTTTTGACTACCGTGGCTGTACGTTAGGTTCTTAGATCAGGTAGCGTGAGGCCTCCTACTTGTTCTTTTTCTTCAATAATGCTTTGCTTATCATTTTCAATGGAGCATCGGTGGCACAGTGGCTAAGAGCTCAGCTGTTAACCAAAAAGATCGGCACTTCAAATCCACCAGCCGCTCTTTGGAATCCCTATGCTGCAGCTCTACTCTTGTCCTAAAGGGTCACTATATGTCGGAATCAACTCGACGGCAATGGGTTTTTTGGTTTTTTCCTTTCCATATAAAGTTGGTGATTCGTTTTTCCCTCTCATTCAAGAATGCTGTTGGTATTTGGATCAGGGGACATTATCTTTTAATGAAGTAGGTAAAACTCTTCAGAGGTTAATGCTAAATTCAGTGTGGTCGGATATGTGGATAGTAGTCTCTTCATGAACAAAAACAACGGGAAAGCTGAGAGCAGGCTGCTGCACACCATTTATAGTGTGTTTCTGCACAGAAGTGCCTATCTAGGGCAGTGCAGGGGCTGAAACCCATCCAGCATTCAACTGGCCAAGCTATATGTCAGATAGCATCTTCTCCCACCCAGGAGAGATAATCCAAACAAATGCATGGTATGTGCAGAGGGAAGCCTTGCTGAGAAGCCCCCATTGTCAAAGAAAAAGAAGGTGTCATCATTCAAGGTCTTGGAGGACCACAATTATCTGATTCTATCTGGGTTTATCAAATTGTTGTTGAGGTTAGATGCTGTCAAGTCACCTCCAGCTCATGGCGATCTTATGTACAATCGAACACAGCATTATCCAGTCCTTTGTCGTCTTCATGGTCTTTGATACATTTGAGCCCATTGTCGTGGCTCTGACAATCCACCTCATTGAGCATGTCCCTTGTTTTCACTAATCGTCTTCTTTACCAAACATGATGTCTGCAGTGCAATGAATTGCTTTTATATGGCCTTTCTAGTCATGATCTTGTAACTCCCACAAAATGATTGGCTAGGCCACAATCTCGCAATGCAATCTTAACCCATGCAAATAGTGGCTTGAAGATCTCTTGTGGCCCAGCTGGGGGATCAGTTGGTTTTGCCATCCTGCTAGGCTTATGTAAAAGCCAATCCCACAGAAGTTCAGGGGGACCTCACTACCATCAAGAAGAGTCTGGAGCAGAGAGCATCCTTTGGACCTGGG
>NW_004444202.1:1219993-1260549 GCF_000243295.1 Trichechus manatus latirostris
AGGCATCTCCGTGCAGGTGGTTTGCCTGCTGCTGAAGAGCCGTAACACTTGCCCATGCAGGGCAGAGGCTTGAGTGTGCCATGTGCAACAACCCTCCCACCCCCAGGGCAGCATGGTGGGAGCCCTCATGCAGCTCAGGTAGCATGGTAGCAAGAGAAAGAACAATGCGGGCCCAGGTAGCATGATGGGAGCCAGCAGCAGAGGCCTAAAGGCCCAGCAGCAGAGGCTCAGGATATCCTGTGCAGGGTCTTCCCACCTGGGAGGCATGGCCCAGTGAGGCCCAGCAGCAGAGCAGAAGCCCCAAGAGCCGTGCAGGCCCCCCAGGCAGCATGGTGGTAGCCGGAGGCAATGGTGATGTGAACACAGCATCTGACCTGAACCACAGTGTGCCCGCCCAGCGACGTAAGAACAGACTCGGGTAATTTGAGGAAGCGTAAGTGGTTCCCCTTTGAGAATCTGTTGTTACTGTTACTGTTTGCTTTCTATAATTAATAACAATGCCTTTCACTTTGCCAACACTGTGTGTCTCGTGTGTCAGGCTCCATCACAGATAAATGTAGCCCCCATGGAATGGTTCATTCCTAAAATTCTTACAGCTGCCTGGAAGTTTGAGGCACAGCCTGTCTGCATGTGCAGTGCAGACAGACAGACAGGCAGATGATGTCCTTTTCTAGGGAGTGGTCTTTCCTGATGATGTGTCCAAAATAAGCAAGACAGAGTTTTGCCATTCTCTCTTCTAAGGAACATTCTGGTTGTATTTCTTCTAAGATTGATTTGTCCGTTCTTCTGGCAGTCCACAGTATATTCAATATTCTTCGCCAGCACCACAGTTCGAATGCATCAATTCTTTCATCTTCTTTTTCGCTGGATGATTATTTATTCATTCAAAAAGCCTTTCAGCAACGTACTAGGTGCTTGGGAGAGTGGGGACTTACAATTTTAGGCCACAGACGGTAGGAAGGCACTCACATGAACAGAAGAGCTGATACAATGTAATTCATGTTGTACCGAAGTTTTCATAAAACGCTAATGGAGCCCAGAAGGACGAAGACTCAAGTGGTTAGGGGTGGATGAGACAAGGAAGATGTCCTCCAAAACCCAATCTCTCTTGGAGTATTAAAAATCAAGAATTATGTCAATGACCTAATACACGGCATTAACAGGATACAAACCATAACCATCAACACACAAACCCCAGAAGACAAGCTAGGTAAGTGGGATCTTCTAAAAATCAAAGACCTATGTTCTTCAAAAGACTTCACCCAAAGAGTAAAAAGAGAATCTACAGACTGGGAAAAAATTTTTGGACAGTACAAGTCAGACAAAGTTCTAATCTCCATAATCTACAAGACATCCAACACCTCTACAACAAAAAGACAGATAATCCTATTAAAAAATGGGCAGAGGAAATGAACAGATACTTCACCAAAGAAGACATTCGAACAGCCAACAGACACATGGGGAAATGCTCACGATCACTAGCCATTAGAGAAATGCAAATTAAAACCATAGTGAGATACCATCTCATCCCGGCATTACTGGCACGAATCAAAAACACTGGAAATAACAAATGTTGGAGGGGCTGCGGGGAGATTGGAACTCTTATGCACTGCTCGTGGGAATGCAAAATGATACAACCATTTTGGAAAATGATATGGCGCTTCCTTAGAAAGCTAGAAATAGAAATACCGTATGATACAGCAATCCCACTCCTAGGAATATATCCTAGAGAAATAAGAGTCGTCACTCTAATAGACATATGCACACCCATGTTCATGGCAGCATCGTTCACAATAGCAAAAAGATGGAAACAACCTAGATGCCCATCAACAGATGAATGGATAAACAAACTATGGTACATACACACAATGGAGTACTATGCAGCGAGAAAGAACAATGACGAATCTGTGAAGCATCTCATAACATGGATGAAACTGGAGGACATTATGCTGAGTGAAATAAGTCAATCACAAAAGGACAAATATTGTATGAGACCTCTATTGTAAAAACCCATGACAAAGTTCACACACAAAATGTAACAATCTTTGTTGGTTACCAGGGATGGGAGGGATGGGGGAAATACTAAATAGGCAATAGATAAGTGGTATCTTGGGTGAAGGGTGAGACAGTACACAGTACTGGGGAAACCAGCACAGCTTGTACAAGGAAATGTCATGGAAGCTCCATAGACACTTCCAGACTCCCTGAGGGACTGAATTGCTGGGCAGAGGGCTGTGGGGACCATGGTCTCAGGGAACATCTAGCTCAATTGACATAACACAGTTTATAAAGACAATGTTCTACATTCTACCTTGGTGAGTAGCGTCTGGGATCTTAAAAGCCTGTGAGCAGCCATCTAAGATACTCCACTGGTCTCACCCCTTCGGGAGCAAGGGAGAATGAAGAGAACAGGATACAAGGAAAAGATTAGTCCAAAGGACTAATGGACCACAGCTACCACGGCCTCCACCAGACTGAGTCCAGTACAGCTAGATGGTGCCCAGCTACCACCACTTACTGCTCTGACCGGGATCATAACAGAGCAGGAGAATGAAGTAGAACACAATTCTAACACACACAATAAAGACCAGATTTACTGGCCTGAAAGAGACTGGAGAAACCCTGAGAGTATGGCCCCCAGACCCCTTCTAGCTCAGTGGTGAAGTCACTTCTGAGGTTCACCGTTCAGCCGGGGATTGGACCACCCCATATAACGAAATGGAACTAATGAGACACGGCAGTCCAGGGATAAGGACTAGAAGGCAGAAGGGGACAGGAAAGCTGGTGATAGGGAACCCGAAGTTGAGTAAGGACAGTGTTGACATGTGGTGGGGTTGTTAACCATTGTCATAGGGTAACATGTGTACTAACTGTTTAATGAGAAAATATTTTGTTCTGTAAACCTTCATCTAAAGTGAGAATAGCAGCACAATTGGAAGGGCGTAGTTGATGTCACTGAACTGTGCATGTAGAAATTTTTGAAATGGTGTATCTTTGGCTGTGTATATTTTTACCAAAAAAAAAAAAAGTCAAGAAGGGAGAGGGTTGATATGTTGTGGGGTTGTTAACCAATGTCATAAAACAATACGTGTATTACTGTTTAATGAGAAACGATTTGTTCTGTAAGCCTTCACTTGAAGTACAACTAAAAACAAACAAACAAACAGATAATACTTAAAACAACAATGAGATACCACTACCTATTGTACTAGAAAGGCTGAAATCTTAAAAGAAAAAAAAAAATTGACAATCCTCGTTATTGTCAAGGATGCAGAGCCAGAGGAAGTTCTACTCACTGATTCTTCGCAGGCGGAAATGTGAATTAGAACAGCCACTTCAGAAGACAGTTTGTTAGTTTCTAGCAGCACTAAACAAAGTCTTATCTTAAAATCTAGCAATCACTAACTCACAAAAAAAGACTAGACTTACTGGCCTAACAGAGACTGGAGAAACCCAGAGAGTATGGCCCTCGGACACCCTTTTAGCTCAGTAATGAAGTCTCTTCCTTCACCCTTCAGCCAAAGGTTAAACAGGCCCATAAAACAAAATGATGCTAATGGGGTACAATAGCCCAGGGACAAGGACTAGAAGGCGGGAGGGGACAGGAAAGCTGGTGATAGGGAACCCAAGGTTGAGAGGGGAGAGTGTTGACATGGGGGGTTGTTAACCAATGTCATAAAACAGTATGTGTACTAACTGTTTAACGAGAAACTGTTTGTTCTCTAAACCTTCATCTAAAGTACAATAAAAAAAATTAAAAAAAAAAAGAATTATGTGAATGATATAAGAATCAGCATGCCTCCACTGATCATAGTCACTTCAAAAAGATTATTGTTTTATTTTATATTTTGTGCAACCATCACCAATATTTATTTCCAAAACTTTTGCATCGCCCCAAGCAGAAACTCTGTACCTATCAAGCATTAACTCTCCATCTCCCCTTACCCCAAAGCCCCTGGTAACTGCTAATAAACTTTGGTATCTATGCATTTGCCTTTTGTAGATATTTTATATAAACCAAAAAAAAAAAAAAAAAACTGCCGTCGATTTGATTCCGACTCATAGTGACCCTATAGGACAGAGCAGAGCTGCCTCACAGGCTTTCCAAGGAGCAGCTGGCAGATTCAAACTGCCGTCCTTTTGGTTAGCAGCCCTAGCTCTTGACCACTGCATTCATATAAGTAGGATCATATGATATATGTTCTTTTATTTGTCCTTTTATGTCTGAGGAGCCCTGGTGGCGCAGTGGTTAAGAGCTACAGCGGCTAACCCAAAGGCTGGCAGTTCGAATCCACCAGCAGCTTCTTGGAAACCCTATGAGGCAGTTCTACTGTCCTAAAGGGTCGCTATGAAGCGAAATCCACTCGATGGCAATGGGTTTGGTCAACAAGTTTCTATGTCTGATTTATTTTGTTTAGCATAATAATGTTTTCAAAGTTTATCCATGATGTAGGATGTATCAGACCTTCATTTCTCTTTATGACTGACTGAAATTTCGTTGCATGTATATAACACATTTTGTTTATCCATTCATTCCCTTGGGATATTTTGCCCTTACCCCAGGGACCAAAACCCCCAAGTAATAAACCTCTACAGTCTAATCAAGCTCCCTCAAAAGGCATGTGTTGTGGGTCCCAGCACTTCAATGCCGCCTAATGAATCTATCCTAACGCATTGATGGGTGATTGTGTTTTATCTATCGTGTGTCTGGGGTAACATGTATCTTAATGGGAGCCTCAAATCCCTAACCTAAAGGACTCATTAATGTGGGGGTGGTAAGCTGGCAGGGAAGATGTCTGGGAGCAACTGGTTCTCTTGGATTATCTTGAATCATAGTACATATACAGATGCTTCCTCCATCAAACGAAGTTATAAAAAGTTTATCCCAAGCCAGAAAGAAGTTCTGATTTAAAACCACTGAGCTCATACGATCATTAGTGTAGTTATTTGATTCCTTGGAAGAATTACTGAGAAGGCCTTTGATGTATCAGATATTAAGCCTTTGATGTATCAAATGCTATATGCCTGGAGGGATTAGTTCTGATGAGAAGATTCTAGTCTCTGGTCTATCTCCCGGCCTTTAACGACTTGTGCATCTTTTCATTAATAGGCAAATGGCATCTGCACCCTTTTAGGATGGTGCTGCGTGTTTGTGTCAACACACTGCGTGACTACCCACCAAAGACCAGCTGAGGGGCTTTGGGCAGCGGTAGCAGGCAGGAGGACTTGTTCACAAGATTATGACTGAGGGAGTTCATGCATTCCTTACGAACGAGACTTCTTTCTGAGTCCCTGGTAATTTCGTGAGCCATTGCTTTTCTTGGTGTCCCAGGAAAGAAGTGCAATCTGGTGGCCCTTGGGTGTCTCGTGGTCTCCTTCTGTAGGTGTCTGTCATGGGTTTATTTTGGCCTTGGGACAGAGCAAAACTAAGCAAGAAGGACTTTTGTAAAGTAAACTTAATAGGACAATTCACAGGATTGTCCCACCTGAGTGATATCTGTGAAGGTATTTGAAAAACAGGAGCAAAGACTGGCAAAGATGCAGGTCTCTTGCACTGATCTGTCCTTCGTGCAGAATCAGTCCTGGTCCATCTATGATCTTAAGTACTTTTTTGGAGGCCATGCTTTAACGTAATATTCACTCCGGAGAACCAAGAAAAGGTATCCTCATAAGGAAAAGAAGGGACTTGTACATGTCTTCAGTGTTCCCGGGAAATACTTCTTGGCACGCTGCGGAACATGGAGCTTTGGGCTCTCCTGTCCTCCTGTGGAACCCCTCTGGGCCATCGCTTCCCCACAGGAGCCTCCTGTCTGTGCAGAAGGCCAAAGCCAGAGGGATTCCAGCTGTTGGCCACTTCCTGTGCAAGCTGCTGCTCAAGGCCCTCTGGAAAGTGGAGCTAAGGTAGAAGGCCTTCGGCTGGCTGGCTGCAGGAACTCAGAGAGTGCTCTCCCAGGGCTGCGTACTATTTTGAGAGTGAGCAGCTAAGCAACGCTGGGGTTTATGGCTCCAGCAGATGAAACGGAAATGGTTCATTGGTTCTCCCTAAATAACCACCTGCCCAACAGAAAGGGAGATATTTTGTTTTTCATTAGGCAGGCTACAGGGTAGGTTTGCACTACTTATATCCCAGGAAGTAGGTATGATGGGTTGATTAAAACACCCCTGAGTAAAAAGTTACAGCCCCGTTTGTTGCTTTGAAGTCATCATCTTTACAATGGGAACCGCAGCGCAGCTTTCCTCAAAAGGACTCCAATGAATGACAGCCCAGGAAGAGTTGACAAGTGTCAGACAATCTCAGCATCAGCTGTCCATCCACCTCTTATGTCTCCAGAAGGGTGTTTGTTCCCAGGAGAGGCTGTGGCTGCAAAGTCGATGAGCAGTGAACATTTGCTTTTGCGAGTCCTCGCTTCACACTGACTAGCCCACCTCCCCCACCGATGCCCCGGGTTTTAGATCAACACTCACAGGGCTGTAGGGGGAGAACAGTGGGATGCCATCTTCAAGGTATTCTTGAGGTGATTTCTTCCTGCCCCTGATGCATTAGGAAGAAAACTGTGCTGTGTGTTTCAGCAGGGATAGCTGCGTTGTCCCAGGAGGAAGAGGAGAGAGGAGATCATTCCTCAAGGCTAGTGCTGGCCTGCTTCCCCCGCCCCTCCTTGAACATTGGGCTGAGTCCCAGGATTGCCCTGGTTTCTCAGTTCCTCCCCACCTTCACCTCTTCAGCACTGAAGGAGATGCTCCTGAGGGCGAGGGAGCTGCCACAGGAGGCTTTACATTCTTGTTTTCTTTTCAAAATAATTAAAGATCATTTCTCTTGGCTCTGTCTTCAACATCTTTTCTCACAAGTTCGTCTTCACACTTGCCTTTTATTAAATGCATGTTAAGATCTCTTTTCAGGGAAAAAAAGTGTTTTACTTCTCATTTTTGGCTTCTCAACTCGTGAGATTAAAACTGCCTAGCAGAATTTGTTTCAAAGGAAGTTATAATATCCCCATTTTTCCACACGAGGCCTCAAATGGGCAGTCTAAGGGGCCACCCTGCAGGACTCCACGGAGGCCCACAAGGGGTCATTTGTCAGTGTGGCCACCTTCAAAGGCTACAGGAAGGTCTGTTGAATATCATGTATTCACCCCAAATGATCAGGATTTATCAAAGGCTTGGATTCCAACTTTTTTTTTTTTAATTTGAATTTTCTTTTAAAGTTTGCATGTTAATATCTCTACAGCCTTCTTATACATAAGAAACATCACGATAAAACTCTCCACTTCTCCTCCCACCCCTGCTGGGGAATGGTGCATGGCTACAAATGAAAACAAGTCATCTCTTGACCTGTCCTAAAATCAGAAGCAACAGGGAATAGCCAATGAGTGAGTCCTCTTTGTCCTCCATGCCTGAATGCCGCTCTGGTCCAGCCTGCAATGAAATATAGAATAATTCCATTTACTGTTGAATCATTTTTATATCACGTGTTCCTCTATTTCTATAGCTAGAAAGAGCAGTAAGGTTCAATCCCCCAGGTTCAATGGATGTGGGTCAGTAAGACGTGGAAGAGGACTTCATCGCTACCCCTTCCTAGCTGCTGAGCATCCTTGAGTAAATCACTTAAACTCTCTGACCCTCAGTTTTTCCTCTATAGTAATATGTGCCATCAGGTTGGTCGTGAGGATTCAATTTAAATCTTTTAAAAAACATTTATTGTAGTAAAATCATACAACAAAAATTAGGCATTTTAATCATTTTTACATGTATAATTCAGTGGCATTAATTACGTTCACCGTGTTATGCACCCATCACCACTATCAATTTCCAAGTTTCTCATCACCTAAAACAGAAACACAGTACCCCTTAAGCAATAACTCCCTATTCCTCCTTCTCCTCCAGTAATAAATTTTGTTGTTGTTCGGTGTCATTGAGACGGCTCCAACTTACAGCAACCACATGTATAACAGAACGGAACTTTGCTCAATCCTGTGCCATCCTCACAATAGTAGGTATGTTTGAGTGCATTGTTGCAGCCACTGTGTCAATCTACCTTGTTGAGAATCTTCCTCTTTACACTGACCCTCCACTTTACCAAGCATCATGTTCTTCTCCATGGATTGGTTCCACCTAATGACATGTCCAAAGTATGAGAGACAAAGTCTTTCCATCCTGGCTTCTAAGAAGCATTCTGGCTGTACTTCCTCCAAGACGGATTGATTTGTTCTTCTGGTAGTTCATGGTATATTCAATATTTTTCACGAGCACTGTAATTCAAACGCATCAGTTCTTCTTCAGTCTTCCTTATTCATTGTCCAGCTTTCTCATGCATATGAGGCAATTGAAAACACCATGGCTTGGGTCAGGCACACCTTAGTCCTCAAGGTAACATCTTTGCTTTTAACACTTTAAAGAGGTCTTTTGCAGGAAATTTGCCCAATGCAATACGTCATCTGATTTCTTGACTGCTGCTTCCATGGGCATTGATTGTTGACTCGAGTCAAGCGAAATCCTTGATAACTTCAATATTTTCTCCATTTCTCCTGATGCTGATAATTGGTCCAGTGGTGAGGATTTTTTGTTTTCTTTATGTTGAGGTGTTATCCATAATGAAGCTATAGTATTTGATCTTCATCTGTAAGTGCTTCAAGTCATCTTCACTTTCAGCAAGCAGGGTTGTGTTATCTGCGTATGCAGATTGCTAAGGAGTCTTCCTCCAATTCTGATGCTGCATTATTCTTCATATAGTCCAGCTTCTCGGATTGGTTGCTCAGCATACAGATTGAATAAGTATGGTGAGAGGATACAACCCTAACACATACATTTTCTCATTTTAAACCTGCAGTATCCTCTTGTTCTCAACTGCCTTTTTTTTCCTTCTATTTTTGTTTTTTAATAAAAGTGAAATCATCCAATATTTGTCCCTCTGTGATTGCTTATTTCACTCAGCATCATGTCTTCCATCTTATTACATTCATCCACACAATAAGATGTTCCAAAACTCAACATTATTCTTTCTGCTTGCATAATATTCCCGTGGTGTGTATGTACCACATTCTGATTAGCCATTCATCCTTGGATGGGTGAGTGACTGCCTCTTGATCTGTGTACAAGTTCCAAATGAGCACTACTCTTAAAATGGTCTCTAAATTCAGACAGGATATATTCAAGGTCATACTTGGGCTCTTGTGTACTTATTTTAATTTTGTTCAGTTCTAGCTTGAACTTGCACATGAGCAATTGATGGTCTATTCCACAGTCTGCCCCTGGCCTTGTCCTGACTAATGATAATGAGCTTCTCCATCATCTCTTTCCACAAATGTAGTCTGTTTGATTCCTGTGTATTCCATCTGCAGAGGTCCATGTGTATAGTCATCTTTTCTGTTGTTGAAAAAAAAGTACACCTTTTTCTCACTTATTAACTGTTTCATTATCCAATATTTCACATTGATGGCAATAGTAAAAAAGTCTACTCTCTGACTATTTTGCACATTAACAACGTACTTCTGGCAATAACTAATGCCAATGTGCAAGGAGAACGTTAACGCTGGCTGTGATGGTTAAGATTATGTGTCAGCTTGGCTGGGCTTTGATTCTCGGTTGTTTGGCTGTTACGCAAGGATGTGATCTGGCAGTTATGCAATGATGTGATTTGGCTGGTATGTAATGATGTAATTTGACAGTTACATAGTGAGTTAATTTGGCAGTTATGTAATGATTTAGTAATCCTCCATTTTGTAATCTGATGTGCTCATTCTGCATTTTTGCATAATGTCGATTTTTGTGTAACAACCTGGTCTTTGGAATCTAACCCTGTTGATAAGTGACGAGTGGGTGTACTTCCAATGAATAAGTCATTATTCTTGAAGAATTCTGTCATGTGATCTCCAGTATTGCTTCTATCACCAAGGCCATATTTTCCTACTACTGATCCTTCTTCTTTGTTTCCAACTTTCGCATTCCAACCACCAGTAATTATCAATGCATCTTGATTGCATGCTTGATCAATTTCAGACTGCAGAAGTTCGTAAAAATCTTCAGTTTCTTCATCTTTGGCATTAGTGGTTGGGATGTAAATTTGAACAATAGTTTCATTAACTGATGTTCCTCCTAAGCATGTAAATATTATCCTATCAATGATAGCATTGTACTTCGGGATAGATCTTGAAATGTTCTTTTTGACAATGAATGCAATGCTGTTCCTCTTCAATATATCATTCCTGGCATAGCAGACTATAGGATTGTCTGATTCAAAATGGCCAACACTAGTCCATTTCAGCTTACTAATGCCTAGGATATCAATCTTCAAGCATTCTGTTTCATTTTTGACAATTTCCAATTTTCCTAGATTCATACTTCATACAGTCCATGTTCTGATTACTAATAGATGTTTGCAACTGTTATTTCTCATTTTGAGTCGTTCCACATCAGCAAGTGAAGGTCCCAAAAGCTTTACTCCATCCATGTCATTAAGGTAGACTCCACTTTGAGGAGGCAGCTCTTCCTCAGTCATATTGTGAGTGCCTTCCAACCTGAGGGGCCCATCTTCCAGCACTATATCCGTTAATGTTCTGTGGCTATTCATAAGGTTTTCACTGGTCAATTTTTTTTTCAGGATTAGACAACCAGGTCCTTCTTCTTAGTCTGTCTTAGTTCTGGAAGTTCTGCTGAAACCTGTCCACCATGAGTGACTCTGCTGGTATTTGAAATACTGGTGGCATAGCTTCTAGTATCATAGCAACACACAAGCCACTACAATATGACAAATGTACTGATGAGTGGTGAAATAAACTTTGGCGTCTATGCACTTGCGTATTCGAGAAATTTCATATAAGTGGGATCTTGTAATATTTTTCCATTTGTGACTGAGTTATTTCACTCAGCATGATATTTTCAAAGTTCATCCATGTTGTATATATTAGAATTTCATTTCTCTTTATGGCTGTATAATATTCCATTTTATGGATATGCCACACTTTGTTTATCCATTTATCTGTTGATGGATATTTGTGTTGTTTCCACCTTTTGGTTGCTGTGAACGATGCTGCAAGTATCTGTTTAAATCCTTGCTTTCCAGTTTTTTTGGATATAGACTTAGCAGTGGAATTGCTGGGTCATATGATAATTCTTGACACATAAAAATATGTTTCACTTTTTGAAGAACTGCCAAACTGCTTTCTACAGTGGCTGCGCCATTTCATTTTCCCATCAGTAATGCACAAGGGTTGCAGTTTCCCCACATCTTCACCAACACTTGTTAGTTTCCATCGTTCTGATAATAGCCATCCTAGTGGGGGTGAAGTGATACCATTGTAATTTTGATTTGCATTTCCCTAACGATGAATGATATCAAGCATCTTTTCATGTACTTATTGGCCGTATGTATATTTTCTTTGGAGAAATGTTTATTTAAGTCTGTTGCTAATTTTTTAGTTGCATTGTCTTTTTGTCATTGAGTCGTAGAAGTTCTTTATGTATTCTGGATATTAAACCATTATCAGCTATATGATTACCAAACATTTTCTCGTTTGTAAGTTGTCTCTTCATTTTTTTGATAAAGTCTTTTGATGAACAAAAGTTTTTAATTTTGATGAATTTCAATTTATGCTTTTGGTGTCATATATAAGAACCCATTGCCAAAAGCAAGATCTGAAAATCTGTGGTCAGCAGATCAGAAGTTTGGGATGTCATGTGCACTCCGCAAACTTGTGGCTGGAACCTGTCTGTCTGGTAGTCTTTTAGCTTGTGGGATCTGACCTAGCTCCAGATGGCTAAGATCAGAGAGAGAGAGTGTGCGTGTGCCATGTGGGCTCCTGGTGTCAGAGATGACGAAGTGGGGAAGTGGAGATTTGGTTATTCTTCACATTCTGGGAATCAGATTTATCTTGATCGTTATCTATGAAATAGCATCATTCAAGTCCTCTATTACCTTATTGATGTATTGATGTCCTATCCATTATTGAAAGTTGTGTACTGAGGTTTCCAACTATTATAGAAGTATCTATGTCTCCCTTCAATTCCTTTTTTTAAAAAATAATAATATTTTATTGTATTTTAGGTGGAAGTGTATACAGCAAAACAGGTTCCCATTCAACAATTTCTACACATACTGTTCAGTGATATTGGTTACCTTCTTCACATTGTATCAACATTCTCATTTCTGTTATAGTTGTTCTGTTCCCATTGACCTGGTCTGACAGCCCCTCAACCTTCTCCAGTATTTGCTGGCCATTTGGTCTCATATAGGTGTTTTTTTAAAAGACCACAGTACTCAAGGGTGATATTCATTACTTTATGAGCTAACTTGCTATTTAGCTAAAAGGTGACTTGAGTGGATAGTTTCAGTTCAAGGCTTAAAGACTATCTCAGGGTAATAGTTCAGGAGGTCCTCCTTTCTCAATGGGTCCATTAAGTCTGGATGTTTTTTAAATTTGAAGTTCCATTCCACATTTTTCTCCCTTTTTATCAGGATCCATTTATTGTGGTCTTAATCAGAACGTTTGGTAGTGGTAGCCGGGCACTACCTAGTTCTTCTGGTCTCAAGGTAGAAGAGGTCGTAGTTCATGTAGACAATTAGTCCTATAAACTGGTTCCTTCTATGAGTCTTGGGTTTCCTTCTTTCTCTTTTGCTCCAGCTGAGTAGAGACCAGTAGCTGTATTTTAGATGGTCACGCACAAGCTGTTAAGACCCCAAACACTACTCACAGGATGAGGATATAGAAAATAAACTTTATGAACTCTATTATGCCAGTTGACCAGGTTGTCCCAAGAGACTATGACCCTAAGTTTTTAAACCAAGGAAACTAATCCATAAAGTGATTGGTTATGTCTAAGAAGTATCAGTTTCTGTGACCCTTATTTGTTTTATTACACACACACGGACACATGTATATATATACATATTTATACACATATATGTTTGTACAAGGGAGCCCTGGTGGCACAGTGGTTAAGTGGTCCACTGGTAACCAAAAGATCGGCGGTTCAAATCCATCAGCCTCTCCACAGGAGAAAGACATGGAACTCTGCTTTCATAAAGATTCAAAAAAAAAAAAAAACTCATTGTCAAAGTCAATTCCTAGCAAACTCTATGGAGCAGTTGTACTCTGTCCCTCAGGATCACTGAGTCGGAATTGACTAGACGGCAATGGGTTTTTTGATTTTATATGCATACATATAAACAGACACATGTATTTTGGTAGTTGCTGCAAAATTATCTGTAACATAGCATTTACCTAAACATCTTTGTGTGTATGTGTCTTTGCATCTTCTCATTTTTGTCCTTTGTCAGTCAGCTAGTGGTTTGTCTATTTTATTGATCCTTTTAAAGAACCAACTGTGGTCCTCTTGATTCTTTCTATTTTTCTATTTCATTTATTTCTGCTCTGATCTTTATCATTTTCTTTCTTCTGGTAGCTTTAGGCTTCTTTTGCTCTTGCTTTTCTATTTGTTCAAGTTGTCATGTTAAGTTATTGATTTGGGATCTTCTTTTTTAATGTAGACTTTTACTGCTATGAATTTCCCTCTGGGAACTGCTTTCTCTGTGTCCCAGAGGTTTTGGGGTGTTCTGTTTTCAGTTGATTCTAAGTATTTTTTAATTTCACTCTTGATTCTATGACCCAATAGTATTTTAGTAGTGTTTTATTTAGTTTCCATGAATTTATTTATTTACTTCCTTATTCTTCCTGTTACTTATTTCTAGCTTCATGCTGTTATGGTTGGAGAAGATGCTTTTATGATTTCCGGCTTTTTAAATTTATTGAGGTTTCCTTTGTGGTCTAAAATACGGTCTATTCTGGAAAATACTCCATGTACTTTGGAGAAGAATGTGTATTGTGTGCTGTTGGGTGGTGTAGTCTATATAGGTCTGTTAGGTCCAGTTGCTTAATAGTGTTATTAAGGTCTTAAATATCTTTATTGATTTTCTTTCTAGTTGTTCTATAGACGGTCAGAAATGGACTATTAAATTTTCCTACTATTATTGTAGATCTGTTTATTTCTCTTTAATTCTGTGAGAGTTTGCTTTATAAGTTTAGGGGCTCTGACATTGGGTGCATGTTATGTTATTGTTAGGTGCCATTAAGTCAGTTCTGACTCATAGCGACACTATGTACAACAGAATGAAACACTGCCTGGTCCTGTGCCATCCTCACAATCATTGCTATGTTTGAGCCCATTGTTGCAGCCACTGTGTCAATCCATCTCGTTGAGGGTCTTCCTCTTTTTCGCTGACCCTCTACCTTAACAAGTGTGATGTCCTTCTCCAGGGATTGATCCTTCCTAGTAACATGTCCAAATGTTCAAAGTACATGAGACAAAGTCTTGCCATCCTCGCTTCCAAGGAGCACCCTGGCTGTACTTCTCCCAAGACAGATGTGTTCGTTCTTCTGGCAATCCATGTGTCATGGATTGAATTTTGTACCCACAAAATATGTGTCAACTTGGTTAGGCCATGATTCCCAGTACTGTGTGGTTGTCCTCAATTTTGTGATTGTAATTTTATGTTAAAAAGGATTAGGGTGGGATTGTAACACCCTTACTAAGGTCATATCCCTGATCTAATGTAAAAGGAGTTTCCCTGGGGTGTGGCTTGCACCACCTTTTATCTTATAAGACATAAAAGGAAAGGGAAGCAAGTGGGGGGTTGGGACCTCTTACCACCAAGAAAGCAGTGCCGAGAGCAGAGCGTGTCCTTTGGACCTGGGGTTCCTGCGTGGAGAAGCTCTTAGTCCAGGGGAAGACTGATGACAAGGACATTCCTCCAGAGCCAACAGAGAGAGAAAGACTTCCCCTGGAGCTGACGCCCTGAATTTGGACTTCTAGCCTACTAGACTGTGAGAAAATAAATTTCTCTTTGTTAAAGCCATCCACTTGTGGTAGTTCTGTTATAGCAGCACTAGATAACTAAGACACCGTGGTATACTCAATATTCTTCACCAGCACCATAATTCAAAGGCATTAATTCTTCTTCAGTCTTCTTTATTCATTGTCCAGCTTTCACATGCATATGAGGTGATTGAAATACCATGGATTGGGTCAGGCGCACCTTAGTCCTCAAGGTGACATCTTTTCGTTTTAACACTTTAAAGAGGTCTTTTGCAGCAGATTTGCCCAATGCAATACGAATTCTGATTTCTTGACTGCTGCTTGCATGAGCATTGATTGTGATCTAAGTAAAGTGAAATCCTTGATAACGTCAATAGTTTCTCCATTTCTCCTGATGTTGATAATTGGTCCACTTGTGAGGATTTTTGTTTTCTTTATGTTGAGGTGCAATCCATACTCAAGGCTGTAGTCTTTGACTACATCATCATTTTCACCTCATCATTTCCTCCACTCACTTTAGCTACTCTACTTTCAAGAGCAAGTTTCAGAGTCTCTTCTGACATCCATTTTGGTATTTTCTTTCTTTCCTGTCTTTTTAACGACATCTTGCTTTCTTCACGTATAATGTCCTTGATGTCATCCCATAACTCGTCTGGTCTTCAGTCATTAGTGTTCAATGCATCAAATCTATTCTTAGTATGGTCTCCAAATTCAGGTGCCTTATACTCAAGGTCATATTCTGGTTCTTGTGGACTTAATTTTCTTCAGCTTCAGCTTGAACTTGCATATGAGCAATTGATGGTCTGTTGCACAGTCAGCCCCTGGCCTTGTTCTGACCTATGATACTGAGCTCCTCCATGGTCTCTTTCCACAGATGTAGTCAATCTGATTCCTGCGTATTCCATCCAGTGAGGTCCATGTGTATAGTCAACATTTATGTTGTTGAAAAAAGGTGTTTGCAGTGAGTAAGTTGTTGGTCTTGCAAAATTCTATTGTATGATCTCTGGGATTGTTTCTATCACCAAGTCCATATTTTCCAACAACCGATCCTTCTTTGTTTCCAACTTTTGCATTCCAATTACCGGTAATTATCAATGCATCTTGATTGCATGTTTGATCAGTTTCAGACTGAAGAAGTTGATAAAAATCTTCAATTTCCTCATCTTTGGCATTAGTAGTTGGTGTGTAAATTTGAACAATAGTCGTATTAAATGGTCTTCTTTGTAGGCGTATGTATATTATCCTATCACTGACAGCCTTGTACTTCAGGATAGATCTTGAAATGTTCTTTTTGACAATGAATGTGACACCAATCCTCTTCAATTTGTCATTCCCAGTAGAGAAGACCATATGATTGTCTGATTCAAAATGGCCAATATCAATCAATTTCAGCTCACTAATGCCTAGGACATCGATCTTTATGCATTCCATTTCATTTTGACGACTTCCAATTTTCCTAGATTCATACTTGGTACATTCCACATTCAGCTTATTAATGGATGTTTGCAGCTGTTTCTTCTCATTTTGAGTCATGCCACATCAGCAAGTGAAGGTCCTGAAAACTTTACTCTATCCATGTCATTAAGGTCAACTCTACTTCGAAGAGGCAGCTCTTCCCCATTCTACTTTTGAGTGCCTTCCAACCTGAAGGGCTCATCTTCCGGCACTATATACTAATGTTCTGCTGCTATTCATAAGGTTTTCACTGGCCAGTTTTTTCAGAAGTAGACCGCAGGTCCTTCTTCCTAGTCTGTCTTAGTCTGTAAGCTCTGCTGAAACCTGTTTACCATGGATGGCCCTGTTGGTATTTGAAATACTGATAGCATAGCTTCCAGCACCATAACAACACATAAGTCACCACAGTACAACAAACTGACAGATGGATGGTGGCACTGAATGCATACATTTTTATAATTGTTATGTCTTCTTGGTGAATTGACCCTTTTAGCATTAGATAGTGTTCCTCTTTGTCTCTTAAAATGGATTTTGACTTAGAGTCTATTTTGTCAGATATTAATATTACCACCCCTGCTCTCTTTTGATTACTGTTTGCTTGGTATTTTTTTCCATTGTTTGACTTTTAATCTATTCATGTATTTGTACCTAAGGCATGTCTCTTGTACACAACATATGGATGGGTTATTTTTATTTTTAAATCCATGCTGCCAGTCTCTGTCTCTTGACTGGAACATTTAATCCATTTACATTCAGTGTGATTAGCAATAGGAAAGGATTTCCTTCAGCCATTTTTTAAAATCTTTTTGTGATGTTAATAGTTTCTTTGTTCTTTCCTTTCTTTGCTGAGTTCTTTTTATATAAGGATTTTCTTTTCCTTCATTTATTATTGTTGTTGTTGTGTTAATTGAATCTTTTTGTTTTTCTTCTTCTTTATTTTGTTGAGTAGATTTATGAATTTTCTTTGTGATTACCATGAGGTTTACATATAACATCCTACATTTACAACAATCTGTTATATCTTGAAACCACCTTAACTTCATCGACATATGAAAATATTATATCTACACCATTCATTCGCCCTTTTGTTTCGATATTGTCAATTACAAATTTGTGTCTCTGATTCATTCATTGAAATCAATTTTTAACTTTATTTTACTGTTATATGTATGCAGGGGGCTGTTGTGTGTCTTTGTTGTGTAGTTGTTGTCTGATGTCATTGGTTTTCTTTCAGAAGGACTTCCTTTAATTCTTGCAGGGCTGCTCTGGTGGTTACAAATTTCTTAATTTCTGTTTATCTGAGAATAACAGAAAATTAGAATGTCCTAGTTTCACCCTCATTTTTGAATGACAGTTTTGCAGGTATATAATTCTTGGTTAACAGTTCTTTTCTTTCAGGGCTTTGTTTATGTCATCTCATTGTTTTCTTGCCTGCATAGTTTCTGATGAGAAATCAGCGTTTAATCTCATTGAAACCACTTTGTAGGTGATATTTCACTGTTCCCATGCTGCTCTCAAAATTCTTTCTCTGTCTTTGTTAGGCTGGAAAGTTTGATTATGATATATCTCAGTTAATTTCTCTTAAGGGTCTATCCTATATGGAGTTTGTTGAACTTCCTGGATGGAAATCTTATCTTTCATATTTGGGAAGTTTTCTGCCATTATTTCTTTAAAAATTCTCTCTGTACTTTTTTCTGTTTCTCTCTCTCTTCCTCTTCTGGAGTTCCTAATATGTGTATATTATGCCTCTTGATGGTGTCCCATATAACTCATAGGCTTTTTGGTTACTCTTCAATTTTTTTTCTGTTTGTTCCTCATACTGAGTAATAGCAAAGATTTTGTCCTCTATTTTGCTGATTCTTCCTTCCATTGTTCAGTGCTACTTCTGTGTCCTTCCGTTGAGTTGTTTATTTCTGTTATTTTGTTGTTAAGCTTCTGCATTTCTAGTTCTTGATTTTTTAAGGATTCTATTTCTGTACTGAATTTCTCATTTTGTTCTTGTTTCCTGGATTCTTCTAGACCTTTTTCTGTGTTTTCCTTGATCTCTGTGGAGACTTAATATTAGTTTTTTGAAGTCTTCATCCAGTAGTTCCTTTATCTGTTCTTCCTCATAGACCTTTTCTGTCCCTGTATTTTGTTTGTTTGCTTGAGTCACCTTTTCATGTCTCTTCATATGATTTGTAATTGACTGCTGTTTTTGAGGCATTAAGGTTTCATTTTATATATATATAAAGATTCAATTAACACAACAACAACAATAATAAATGAAGGAAAAGAAAATCCATATATAAAAGAACTCAGCAAAGAAAGGAAAGAATAAAGAAACTATTAACATCACAAAAAGATTTTAAATTGTATGTTTGTCTTTGTTTTGATATATCAAGAGCTTAGCTTCTTCCGTTTCTCTTTGATTTCCTTCCTTTTCTTTGTATTGTTTTAATTGCTGTTATTTTGTATTATTGGTCTATGTATTACTTTGGTGCTGCCATTTAGCTGGGTTTGCTTTTCTCTCACTGGTGAGTATGGTGGGTCACACACACATGGGGGTCCTATGACATTAGATGTATGTGTCTTCCCTTAGAGGATTATGTGGAGGTGCAAGAACAGGTTCAGCTTCCTTCCCTGATGTGAGGTGCCAGGTGTCAGGTGGTCAGGATACCTCTGCAGCTCTTGAGGGACAGTGCTGCCCCTCTGCATTTTTGCAAGCAGTTAGTGCAGTCCTTCATTTATTTCTGTTTGTTTACATAATATCTCTGCCTCCAGCTGTGTTTTCCATGAAGTTGCCTTCCTGGGCTCCTCATCTGGGGATATTGCTTGCTACTATCCAAAAATGGTCACTCTGTGCTTGGCTAGCAATGTGTGGACGATCCATGAATTCTCATTGGTTTTGTTCTAGCTCTTCTTCCAGTTGGTGCTCAGACTTTTCCATTTGCCTTCCATTTGATGTTCAGGGATCTGAGGTCATTTTTTGCATCTGTTTTACTTAGTTTCTTGAGTGTTTGTTGCCAGGGACATTACTGTACGCGTATCTAAGCTACTCTCTTAATCAGAACTCCATTCTGTCTTCAATTATGTCAATGTTTTCTTCATATATTTTGGAGCTTTAACGATTAAGAGCCTGGCTGCTGATTGAAAGATTGGCAGTTCGAGTCTACCCAGAGGTGTCTCAGAAGAAAGATCTGGCAATCTACTTCCAAAAAAAATCAGCCATTGAAAATTCTATGGAGCACGGTTCTACTCTGACACACATAGGGACTCCGTGAGTTGGTATCAACTCTGTGGCAAGTGGTTTTGTTTTGTTTCTGGATTTTGGGGTTGTTAGGTGTGTATAGATTTATAATTGCTATATCTTCTTGGTTAATTGACACTTTTGCCATTATATATTGTCTTTCTTTGTCTGTTGTAACAGATTTGATGTTTGAATATAGTAATTTGGTAACTCTGGAAATCAGATTCTTCCTCTTCCTCAGGGTTTGTTGTTTTTACTTTTTGTTTTCACTGTTGAAGGCTGTGGTGGCCTCTTTAGTAACTCCCCCTACTTATTTTTGCAAAAATGTATGTGGACACTTAAGTCTCTTTTCCTTAGCGTTCGTTAAATTAGTATTTTGACAGAGATTTCCATGAACTCTGGAAAATGGGGGCTTTCCCAGTCTCTTCAAATTGGCTGTATGCAAGGAACCTCTTTCAACACTTAACCAGGCTTGCACTGAACTTAGGGGTCAGCCGAAGTGAAAGTATAGGATTTTCTTAGGCAATTTCTGAGCATACATCTTATCCTGGGCATACATATGGCTTTCTCATTTCCTCCGTATACACAATACTTTTGAAAGTCTTAATTTTAGGAAGAAACTCTCCTTGGCTTCCCTTTTCAGTCTTTGGTGACTATTGTATTCCTTAATCACACGCTTTAGCCTCAGGAAGCTACAGGTGATTTCACCCTTTGGGCTTTGGCTGCCGCCCCTCAGCCCTGCACTAGCTCTGAGCTGGAGGTGGGGAGGTTAGGTGCACAGACAAATAGAAAACTAAAGCTTTCCTACCATTTAGATTTTTCTTGCTGCAGCATTTGCTTAGTTGCTATAATCCTTGCATGGTTTCTAGAGTTCTGACAAAGTTGGTTCTGCCAGTTTCTGCTGTGTTTTTAGTGTTTTGTGGTGGGACAGGAGTGTGGTAATGCTCATGCTGCCATCTTGCTCTCCCTGTCTATATCTGACTATTTTTAAAGGGCTCCATAGACCCCTGGCCCACGGTAAGTGTTCAGTACATGTACTCATTGATGATGGTGTTGACCTGAGGGATCGCTACACTTGTCAACTTGGGGGAAGAAGATGATCCTCCAAACTCCCTGGGAAACTGCTGAGTAATATGAGTTTGCCCAGGCTGCATGATGGAGGTGGCCAAGGTTTGGATGCTGGCTCAGACCTTAAATAGGTAGCTCTATTCTTTCCTTAGTTCCCAGAATGTAAGAGCCCATAATTAAGAAGCCAAGATGCAAACCTCATTGTTAATGGGGCTTGCTCAAAGTAACGGATAACGAGAAAACCTTTTTGAACTTTCTAAGGAGTAAAACAAACTCTTATGCAATCAAGTGAGGAAACATTTGTCTCACAAACTCTCCAGGACCTTGTTGAAGACTGGCAGAAGAATGGCCAGCAGATCTGTGTTGTGCAGTAGATCTTGTGGCTTCATTCTTCAGCCTCCGAAAGGACTTCTTAAGGGCACCTAGGGACCTAAGCTCCTGGGCCTTCACATGAGTTGTTGCCAGGTGGAGGCTACAAAGGCACTCCTGCACAGCTGGCTCTGCATTTTCCCATACCCTGAGGCTCCAAGAATGAAAACAGCTCCCAAAGGTGCCTCCTTTAAAAACAGAAAGGAGTTTGAGCACCTATAGCCTCTGACTTGTTTATAGCCTACCCTGATGGAAACTGGAAGTAGCAACACTATAGGAGTTATTCTAACTTACCTTAGAGCAAATCCATGGTTTTCAACTTTGATTGCTCAACCCTGTGATGCTGAAATACCCAGAAGCCCAGGCCCCACCCAGGCCTACTCAATCCAGCTCTAGGGTTGGGTCCTTAGGTGATTCCGGTGAGCAGCCCAGGTTGGGAACCACTAGAATCAACTCTAGGATTAGTTGTGACAAAGTCGCATCTTTAGCATGACAGTGGGCTATTTCTACACAAAGCAAGTAGAGGATTACTCAGTTGCTTTTGCATTACTGTCTTCTAAAGAACAAGTTAAGGACCATTGCAACACCTGGGGACCTTGGCTTCATTTACTGGGCTACAAGGACTGCTCCTGTAACTGCCGGGTCACAGTGAATGAGTCACTGGAACTTCTACTTTGTGAAATCCTGCAAGGACTGCAGAAGCAGTCGCCAACCTCGGCACAAAGCCAAACCTATCGTTATTTTAACTGGCTTGAAATATTAGGAGAATGGGGGCAGAGCCAGATTGCACTTAATGGGCCTTATATCAGTTATGAGCTTACTGATTTACCTGCACTACTTCAAAGCCACCTGCCTACAAGTCAGGCTGCCAAATTGGACCTACCCATTTAGTTAAATCCACAATCTCATTCTTCCCAATAGCTGGTATTTCCCTTGTGATAGATTTGCACCATACAGGCTAACAGTAGGAGCGCCTTAGGAGTTACAATTTCTACAATGCCAACTTGCCTAGGGGAATGGGTGTGGCAGACAAAATCTGTCTTTAATCACCAGATAATTCAGATAGGCAGACCTAATTTTATAAAACCATATTCTTCTGGAAGAAGATCATAGAGGGAAGAGCTCTTACTAAGGAACGGTAAAACGCTTGGTTGAATTATAAATGAGATTCCACCCTGAATTTGTAGTAGCCAGTGACCTTTTCTGATTTATAGTGTATGCTTCAATAAACTCTTAAATTTGAGCAATTTCCTCCAATGGTAATTAACATTACTTTGAATCCATAGAATCGTAGTATACGGACCTTAGTATCATTCCTGTTCAGCCCTGTAGCTTCATCCCGGAGGGAGTTGAAATTCCAAGAGTTTGTTGGTGATTAAAATACAAGTGCATATGCATTCATGCACACATCTTAATTTCTGACTCCTAATAGAGTGATTTTCCTATGACACTATGATACGTCTAAGCTGATGTCTAAATCTAATCAAGTATTTGTCATCCATTGTGTATTAGTCAGGATAGGATAGGCTATGGTGTGGTAACAAAAACCAGTTGCCACCTAGTTCATTCTACTCATTGCAAACCCATGTATGTCAGAGTACAACCGTGCTCTATAGGGCTTTCAACAGCTGATCTTACAGACAAGTAGATCCCTAGCTCTTTCTTCTGATGCACCTCTGGGGGGACTTGAACCTCCAACCTTTTAGTTAGCAGCCAAGTGTATTAATCATTTGCACCACTCAGAGACTCCTGCAAACCACCCCTCCCCCCGAATCTCAGTGACTTCACACTACAAGGTTTATTTTTCAGCCATCTTCGTAGTGAGTGGCAGAGAGCTGTGCTCCTCATTTTTACTCAAAAACCAAGGCTGATGGAGGCTCCACCACCTTAGCATGCAGCTTCAGTGTTCGCTGCAGCATTAGATCTTACACCTACATGTCAACCTGGAAGTGACACACATCACTTCTGCTCTCATCCCACTGGAAGGAACTGCACGTGGACCTTAATTGCAAGTGATCTCAGAATCATGGTCCTCTGCGTCCTGAGGAAGAGAGAAGAACCTGACGTTGATGAGCACTAAGAAGATCTACCACGTTTAACAAGCTTTTTTTGGGCACTGACTCGTGCTATGTACTGTACTAGTTGCTGAGACTTCTAAGAGAAGTACCTATACTGGAGGATGCAAGGGCATGTGGGAAAGGGGGTGATTAGACTTGTAGTTACATAAATTACAACATGACAAATGCCATAATGAAAGTGTGACTAGGCTCTTATAAACTTCAGATATTGGAACAAACATGATTGGGGAAATTGAGAAATGTTAACAAAGTAGGGTCTCAAATACAGGATGGTATATTGTCCTTATGAATACATCGTAGACTCATTTGAAATTATTTCTTTGCCTTTGGGAAGGTCCTATTGAGATTTGTTATAGTTCTGTAAGCTTCTTGACAAAGGTCCGACATTCTCTGCTGTTTCAGTGCAAGAAATAGACTTGAACTTCTAAAGAGTCAAATAAGTAATGCATGAGCATAGTTGTCTCATCAGTGTGAACTGGAATTGTGTAACCCAGAATAAACCTGGCAAGAGACCAGGCAGGTGCAGATGGCAAGTGTACTGAGGTGGTCATATATTTAAAATAATATCAGAGCATGAGGATTTATAGGAATTTTGTGCTTCTTTTGCATGAAAGGCCCATCTGGGAGATGTTGTTTAGATGTCATAATTTTGAAATTTCTGAGGCATTCCAGAAGTTTGTAGCAATATTGGAACAGAATATTTTAAATAAAATGACCCCAGAAAATTAAAGATTTACTGTTGCTTGTAATGGTTAAGATTGTGCGTCAGTTTGGCTGGGCCATGATTCTCAGCGGTTTAGCAGCTGTATGATGTTGTGATCACTTTCATGATGAGATGTGATATAATGGTGATCACCTCTATGATGGGATCTGCTGTGAGTAGCCAATCAGTTGTAAGGGAGTTTCCTTGGGCATGTGGCCTGCATCAAATATGAGTGGACATTCTGACAAGGCTCACGGGCTTTTGCTTGCTCTGGATCCTGCAGCTGGCCCCTGTTCGTCTGACCTCTCATTCTTGGGACTTGAGCTAGCAGCTTACCTGCTGTCTTGCCTGCAGATCTTGGGATTCATCAATCTTTGCAGCCTGCTCTCTGACCTGCCAATCTTGGGTTCACCAGCCCCTGGGGCTATGTGAATCAGGAGAAGTCCTGACCTACAGACTTGGGACATTCCAGCCTCTACAACCACGTGAGCTATTTCCTTGATATAAATCTCTCTGTATATTTATATGCTTTATTGGTTTTGCTTCTCTAGAAAACCCAGCCTAAGATGTTGCTTAAGCAGTAAGTGCAGCCAGTACTTGTATAACATCTACTTACTAAAGACCTTCTCCCACTCAGGACTGGTGACAGCGACTGTTGCTTCATTTTTCCCTTCCTCCAGGAATAAGTCCTTTTTTATGTTGTCTTAGAGAGACCCTCCACCCAAACTCAGATAAAAGTGATAATTTCAATGATGATAACAGCTACCAAGAATTTGTGCCTGCCTAGGCATGTATTGACTCATGCTCAAAACACCACATGTCATAGGAACCAGCAGTATCTTTATTTTACGAACTAAATTACAAGTAACTGTGGATCACGAAGACTACCAAATGTTAGAACTAGGATTTGAGCCCAGATAGTCTGACTTCAGAGCCTGAATTCTTGATCATTCCACTATACCTCTTTCATAAATGATTAAACCTCTAGAAAAGGTGAACAACAATCCCTCTTCTTAAATTAAAAAATAAAAAAAGGTTAGCAAGTTAATTTTAAAATTACTAGGCTGTAAATATTTTCTTGGCAGGTATACAGCTCTCAAAAATGTCCTTTTGTCTTCAAGGGCTAGAGCTAAATAGGTTCAAAAATGTGATGGCGACATTTTACTTGAAGTTCCTGTAGCACTGCGGCACTGAGGCTGGTAAGTCTGCAGCAGGTGCCGTTCCTCCCACCTCTTAGAGGGAAGTGAGGCAAAAGACCACCACTCATCTGTCAGTTTGTTGTATTGTGGTGGCTTGCCTGTTGCTAGGATGCTGGAAGCTACGCCACCAGTATTTCAAACACCAGCAGGGTCACCCACGGTGGACAGGTTTCAGTGGAGTTCCCACTAAAACAGACTATGAAGAAAGACCTGGGGATCTACTAATGAAGTAGTAGATGTAATGAAGAAAGTTAGCCAAGGAAGACCTTATGGATCACAACAGAACATCATCCAATATAAG
The DNA here is from genome assembly GCF_000243295.1 of Trichechus manatus latirostris. Taxonomy (NCBI): domain Eukaryota; kingdom Metazoa; phylum Chordata; class Mammalia; order Sirenia; family Trichechidae; genus Trichechus; species Trichechus manatus. The sequence continues at coordinate 1,245,201 of NW_004444202.1, forward strand.
GTTACAAGATGAGCCCCCTAGGTTGAAAGGCACTGAACACAGTGGCCGTAACAATGGACTCAGGCATACTAACGGTTGTGAAGATGGGCAGGACCGGGCAATATTTTGTTCTGTAATACATAAGCCGCTGACTAGACAGCAACCAACAGCAACAAGACAAGAGAGAACAGGTGCCACTGGCCTTTGATAAAATTGTCCAGTGAATTAACTGTACCTGTGCCTGCAATCTCCTAGTTTTTAGCTACCTGGAACTGTTTTTCAATGTCTACTCGTGAACCTGTACTGAAAATTTGTTTGTCTGCTGTTTCTTTCTCTTGAACTCTGGAATGACTCCATATAATAAGTCGTTCCTTATTACCGTTCTAGGAGAGCATGTTTTCATGTCTGCTTAAGCTACTTAAGGCTTTTTAAGAGATCATCAATGACCTAAACTGGTGGATATTTCAGACTGGTTAGGATAGAAGACATTTTTCATAAGAAGAGCATTTTATTTTTTTTAAATCCTTTCATGTCTACTTTCAAAAAATTCTGGCCTTTGAATAGAATTGCTGTTTTTGAACCTAGAGGCCCATTCTGCTGCACCCATAGCTTGCATTTGCATATACTGCAGAACCTATTTCTGGGATCTATAAAACTGCTGCCTACACAGCCAATCTGCCACTTGTAGCAGGGCCTCTGTGCATGAGCATGCATCCTGCACAAAGAGGAGTGCTAGCCTGGGTTCCCACAAACACAGCTTCCCATGAAAAACACTAAGATGCTCACGGCAAGAAGAGACTGTAGTGAGTGGAAGTCCCTGAGTTGGTGCTGATTTTGGGGAAGGCGCATGGCTGATAAAAGGTGAGGGGTTTTAAGGCAAGTATGCAGAGGTGGGGGCCCTGGTGGTACAGTGGTTATGTGTTTGGCTGCAGACCAACAGGTCGGCAATTGGAATCCACCAGCCACCCCTTGGAAACCCTATGGGGCAGTTCTACTCTGTCCTATAGGGTCACTGTGAGTTGGAATCGACTCAACGGCTATGAGTTTCATTTTTTGGTTTTATGCAGAGGTGGGATACCTAGCACAGAATACAGGCTAGAGTGAAATCCTGTGCTTTCTCTGCATGGCCTCAGGTAAGGATGTGTTCATCAGAGGGGACTTTGTGATAACAAAGTTATTTTATGTGACACTACTCATACTAATGAGAATGATTCTACTTTTGAGTTTTCAGTGTGCAATAACAGAGGGGACCTTTTGAAAACTTTGGCTAGTCAATTGCTCAATCCTGTGTTGCCATTGATTAGATTTCTGGAATAAAGGGGAAGATAGAGCCTCCACTCCACTGAGTAGCTGACTCTAAATCGCTTGTTCAGAGGAGCCGCGGAGAGAGCTTCTCATGAAATGTGGACAGACATCAGAGGCAGCAGATTCAAGCCCCACCTGACATCCCTGAAGCATCCAGTTCGCCTTCACTGAAAAGAAAGGTAATTACATTGATGGAGTCCTTATGACTGAGCTCTTGTTTCAGCTGCTTTGATTTACTCTTTTGAGTATAAATGAATTTTCAATGAGTATAACAGAATGGGCAATACCATAGGAAAAGTGCCAGTAGGATCTATGACTAGAAATGCTGTTCCCAATATCTCTATTGAGTTCCTGAGTTATTAGCTCTCTAAAGCCCAGTCCCGCCATCCCTAAACCCATGAGCCTTGGTGGGCGGGATCAAAGGAGAAGTCCGGAATCCTAGAAAAGCTCTCTGGCTCTTGTGGGATTAACCCCTGATCTTTGTCTCTGTAGCAGCAGAATTTCACTAATACAGCCCCTGATGATTTTTTATGTGACTAGACTGTAGTATTTTTGAATGGCTCCTTCATATTCTGAAGCCATAAGTATCTTAAAAATAGAGTCACCAACTTGTCCTGGTTTGACCAGGACTTTTCTGATTTAACACTGAAAGTTCCAACTCCAGGAAAGCCCTCAGTCGGGGCAAAGTGGGATGGTTTGCCCTCCCACCTAAAAGGCACAATGCAGCTTCCCTAGGATCCACTGTGATGCTATATTTGTTCTGTGGTCTCCATTTCTTATTCCACCAATACTCCACGGTCAGTTGCCTCCACAATCAGAATGGCACGAGGGAGACATTTTGCTGAGGTAAGGGTGGGAGCATGGTGGGAGGAAGGACTGAGGGATAAGGAGAGGAGGAAAATTAATGTCATATTTGAGCGGACTGCTGGGCTTCTTTTACACGATAGATATTATATGAAGCGCTGATGTAACCTTTACGGCAGCATGACATGGGATTTGGCTGTTTTTACAGCTCATGATTAAAGTAAGAAACAAGTCTCTGATGAGATTTTTCTTTTCTCCGAAGACCCATGTCCTTCACATTTCCAAGAATGTTATTTTATTTATGCAATCAATCTAATTCAAACTCAAACACCAAAACAGGTAGATCAGAACCTAGAAAATGCATAATAGGAAATATTCATTTTATCCTTGACCCAAGATTCTTATAATCTAAGATGCTGACTTCGATAAGCACTGCAGGGAATAGAGTTGAGACTAGCAGATTCTGCCTCTGTTTTAAAAGAATATTATCTATATGTGGTAAAATAAATTGAAGTTCTATTGAGGGTGCATAAGAAAATGGATTTTTTTTGTTTTTTGTAATTTTATTGTGCTCTGGGTGAAAATTTACAGTGCAAATTAGTTTCTCATTCAAAAATTTATACACAAATTGTTTTGGGACATGGGTTGCAATCCCCACAATGTGTCAGCACTCTCCACCTTCCCACCCTGGGTTCCCTGTGTCCATTCATCCAGTTTTCCTGTTCCTTCCCACCTTCTTGTCTTTGCTTTTAGGCAGGTGTTTCACATTTGGTCTCAAATACTTGATTAAGCTAAGAAGCATGTTCCTCACATGTGTTATTGTTTGTTTTACAGGCGGTCTAATTTTTGGCTGAAAGGTGGTCTACAGGAGTAGCTTCAGTTCTGAATTAGCAGGGTGTCTGCAGGCCGTAGTCTCAGGGGTTCCTCCAGTCTCTGTCAGGCCAGTAAGTCTGGCTTTTTTTGTGAATTTGAATTTTGTTCTACATTTTTCTCCTGTTTTGTCTGGGACCCTCTATTGTGATCCCTGTCAGAGTGGTCAGTGTGGTAGCCAGACACTATCTAGTTCTTCTGGGCTCAGGCTGGTGGAGGCTGTGGTTCATGTGGTCCATTAGTCCTTTGGACTAATTTCTCTTGTGTCTTTGCTTTTCTTCATTCTTCTTTGTTCCAGATGTGATGGGACCAATAGATGTATCTTAGATGGCCACTTGCAAGCTTTTAAGATCCAGGATGCTACTTACCAAAATAGGATGTAGAACATTTTCTTTATGAACTATGGTATGCCAATTGACCTAGATGTCCTCTGAGACCATGGTCCCCAGCACTCAGCCCCAGCAACTCGGTCCCTCAAGGTGTTTGGATGTGTCTAGGAAGCATCTATGACTTTACTTTGGTCAAGTTGTGCTGACTTCCCCTATATTGTGTGTTGTCTCTCCCTTGACCAAAGTTAACACTTGTCTACTACTATCTAATTAAGGAGTCCTGGTGGTGCAGTGGTTAAAGTGCTCGGCTGCTAACCAAAAGTTCGACAGTTCAAACCCACCAACCGCTTCACTGGAGAAAGATGTGGCAGTCTGCTTCTGTAAAGATTTACAGCCTTTGAAACCCTATGGGGCAGTTCTACTCTGCCCTGTTGGGTTGCTATGAGTCATAATTAATTTAACAGCAGTGGGGTTTGACTATCTAGTTAGTGATTTCTTCTCCCCTGCTTTGTCACCATCAAAGATTGTTTTTCTTTGTAAGTAAACATTTTCTTGAGTTTTTATAATAGTAGTCTCATACAATATTTGTCCTCTTGTGGATGACTTATTTCACTCAGCATAATGCCCTCCAGATTCATCCATGTTGTGAGATGTTCATGGTCTCATCACTGTTCTTCATCATTGCGTATTATTCCATTGTGTGTCTGTACCGTAATTTGTTTATCCATTTGTCTGTTGACGGACACTTAGGTTGTTTCCATTTTTTTGCTATTGTGAATAATGCTGCGGTGAACATGGGTGTGCATATATCTATTCGTGTGATGGCTCTTATTTCTCTAGGATGTATTCCTAGTAGTGGGATTGCTGGATCGTATGATATTTCTATTTCTAGCTTTAAGGAGGTGTCATATTATTTTCCATAGTGATTGTACCATTCTACATTCCCACTAGCAGTGCATAAGAGTTCCAATTTCCCCCAACCTCTCCAACATTGATTTTCTGTTTTTTTTTATTAGTGCCAATAATGTCGGGGTGAGATGGTGTCTTAGTTATCTAGTGTTGCTGTAACAGAAATACCACAAGTGGATGGCTTTAACAAAGAGCAATTTATTTTCTCAAAATCTAGTAGGCTATAAGTCCAAATTCAGGGCATCAGCTCCAGGGGAAGGCTTTACCTCTCTGTCAGCTCTGGAGGAAGGTCCTTGTTATCAATCTTCCCCTAGGTCTAGGAGTTTCTCAGCACAGCTACCTCGAGTCCAAAGGATGTGGTCGCTCCTGGCTCTTCTTACTTGGCAGTAATGTGGTCCCTCTCCTCTCTGCTCCTTTCTCTCTTTTTTATCTCAAAAGAGATTGACTCAAGATAAAACCTAATCCTATACAATGTGTCGTGCCTAACTAACATAACTGTCTCTAATCCTGCCTCATTAACATCATAGAGGTTAGGATTTATAACACATAGGATAATCGCATCAGATCACAAAATGGAGGACAACTACACAATACTGGGAATCATGGCCTAGCCAAGTTGACATACATTTTTGGGGGACACAATTCAATCATAACATTCTACCCTTTGGCACCCAAAAATTCATGTCCTTGCCATATGTAAAACACTTTCACCCCATCATATCATCCAAAAAGTCTTAAATCAACTCCAAGTCCAAATTCCATCCTGGGGCAAAATTCCTCTTCATCTGTGAAATCTAGAAGACAAATTATCTGCTTCCAAAGTACAATGGTGGAACAGGAAAATGCAGAGTTTTCCATTAAAAATGGGAGAAATTGGAGGGAAAGAAGGAATAACAAACACCAGGCGAATCAGCAGAACACATTACATTAGCTCTCAAGGCTTGAAAATAATCCTCTGTTCTCTGAGATCATTTAGGCAATGGCCCTGCCTCCAGACTCTGAGTGTTGGCCACACTCTCCATATTCTGGGTGGAGGCCCCTCGGCCCTGGGCTTCAGCTATGTCTTCCAGGCCCACTAGGACGACAACTCTGCTCCCTCAGATTTGGGCAACCCCATTCTCCTAGTTCGTCTGAGTGGTGACCACACCCCCTCAGCCCCGGCAGGCCCCATTCTTCTGATCCTTGGGCATGGCAGCCCTGCTCCCTCAGCTTTGGGCAGTGGATCCGGCCCCATCCCGCTGGCACTCATGAACAGCAGCCCCACACTCCAGAATTGAGTTGAAGATCTGACTCTTGGAAACTTAGGAGGCTGTGGCCTCACCCTTTGAGACTCAGCAGCCTGTGGTTCTACCCTTTGAGACCCCAGAGGTTGTGGCCCCACCGTTTGAGACTGGGGCAGCTCTGCTTCTCATCTTCCTTGTCTCTTCAGCTTCTGTTTCCTAGTTCCTTAGCCTCTCTGCCCCTCGGGCCTCTTGGGCCGGCCTGCATCTGTCCTGCTTGGGCAAATGTTACAAAGCTCTTTAGCTCCACTGATAAGTTCCTGGAGGCACCCCACTCTGCCAGTAAACCTTGGCTGGAAGACACTCGGCTCTCTTGCTCCATGGGTCAGCAAGCCTAGCTCCACCGTTAAGTGCTCAGAGGCATCCCACTCCACCAGGAAGGCCCTCAGCTGTCTTGCTCCATGGGTCGGTTCCCACTCTGTCTGGCACTAGTCTCCTGGTTCTGATGCCGCCATTTCTCTGCAGCTACTTCTTTCTGTCTGCGCTGTCTCCAGTGTTACAGCTCTCCTCACTTACTTCTGACCCCTCACCAGAATTGCCTTTGATGTCTATAATTCCACCAACAGTCTCTTCAAGACATTCTAGGCTTTTACTCTAGGCACCTTAAAACTCTTCCATTCTCTATCCATTCACAGTTTCAAAACCACTTCCACATTTTAGGTATCTGTTAAAGCAGCACCCCACTCTCCTTGTACCAAATTCCATCTTTGTTAACTAGTGCTGCTATAAGAGAAATACCACAAGTGGATGGCTTTAACAAATGGAAATTTATTCTCTCATAGTCCAGGAGGCTTGAAGTCCAAATTCATGGTGCCAGCTCCAGGGAAAGGCTTCTCTCTCAGGTGAGGGAAGATACTTGTCATCAATCTTCTCCTTGGTCTAGAACTTTCTCAGTGCAAGGACCCCGGGTCCAGGACATGCTCTGCTCCTGGCTCTTCTTTCTTGGTAATAGGAGGTCTCCTCTCCTCTCTGCTCACTTCCCTCTTTTATATATCAAGAGATTGAATCAACATACATCCTAATCCTGTAGATTGTGTTCAGCTTCATTAACATAATTGCCTCTAATCCTGCCTCATTAACATCATAGGAAAATTGCATCAGATCACAAAATGGAAGAATCACACAATACTGAGAATCATGGCCTAGCCAAGTTGACATACATTTTGGGGGGACATAATTCAATCCATAACAATGCTCTTATTATGTAGAAAATTTTCCCTTCTGTTCTTATTTTATTGAGAGTTTTTATCAGGGATGTGTGTTGAGATGATCATCTGATTATTTTCTTTTGTTCTATTTATGTTGATTGATTTTCTAATGTTGAGCCATCCTTGCATAGATGGTATGAATCCCACTTGGTCATGATGTATTATTTTTTTGATATGATGCTGAATTCTATTGGTTAGAATTTGTTGAGAATTGTTACATCTATATTCATGATAGATATTGTTCTGTAATTTTCTTTTTCTGTAGTGTCTTTGCCTGGCTTTGGTATCAGGATTATGCTGGCATCATAGAATGAATTCGGAAGTATGCCCTCCTTTTCTGTGCTCTGCAATAGTTTGAGTAGTACTAGTGTGAGCTTTTCTTTGAATGTTTGGGAAAATTCTCCAGTGAAGCCGTCCAGGCCAGGGCTTTACTTTTGTTGGGATGTTTTTTTTTTTTTTACCTCTTCAATCTCTTCTCTTATTATGGGTCTGCTCAGATTTTCTATCGCAGTTCGTGTTACTTTAGGTAGTTAGTGTGTTTCTAGAAATTTGTCCATTTCCTCTAGGTTCTCAAATTGTTGCAGTACAGTTTCTCATAGTATTCTGTTATGATCCTGTTTATTTCAGTTGAGTCTATTGTAATGTTCCCCATTTTGTATCTTATTTGGGTTATTTGTCTCCTCTCCTGTTTTTCTTTTGTCAGTTTGGCCAATGGTTTGTCCATTTTGTAGATCTTTTCAAAGAACCAACTTTTGATCTTGTTGATTCTTTCTATTGTTGTTCTGTTCTCTATTTCATTTATTTCTGCTCTAATCTTTATTATTTCCTTTCTTCTGGTGTCTTTGGGCTTCTTTTGCTGTTCTCTTTCTATCTGTTCGAGCTGTAGGACTAACGTTTTGACCAGGCGTGTTTTCTTTTTTGATGTATCACTCTAAATTGACCTCTGAGCACTGCCTTTGCTGCGTCCCAACGTGTTTCCATTCTCATTTGATTCTAGGAGTTTTTTGATTTGCTCCTTGATTTCTTCTTTTACCCAGTTGTTTTTAAGCAAGGTGTTATTTAATTTCCATGTATTTGAGTTTTTTTCCCTGTTCTTCCTGTTATTGATTTCTACTTTTATGGGATTGTGATCAGAGAGAATGCTTTGTATTATTTCGATGTTTTGGATTTTATTGAGAGTTGCTTTGTGGCCTAAAATGTGGTCTATTGTGGAGAATGTTTCATGTGCATTGGAAAAGAATGTATACTTTGCTATTGTTGGGTGGAGTGTTCTATATATGTCTATGAGGTTAAGTTGGTTGATTGTGGCCTTTAGATCTTCTGTATCTTAGTTATCTAAGGCTGCTATAACAGAAATACCACAAGTAGATGGCTTTAACAAAGAGAAGTTTATTCTCTCACACTCTAGGAGGATAGAAGTCCAAATTCAGGGTGCCAGCTCCAGGAGAAGGCTTTCTTTCTCCGTCGGCTCTGGAGGAAGGTCCTTATCGTCAATCTTTCCCAGTCGAGGAGATTCTCAGCCCAGGGACACTGGGTCCAAAGGACACGCTGTTCTCCTGGCTCTTGTTTCTTGGCAGTATGAGGTCCCCCGGTTTCTCTGCTTGCTTCTCTCTTTTATATCTCAAAAGAGATTAACTTAAGACAAAACCTAATCTTGTAGATTGAGTCCTGCCTCATTAACATAATTGCCTCTAATCCCGCCTCATTAACATCATAGAGGTAAGATTTACAACACATAGGAAAAATCACATCAGATGACAAAATGGCAGACAATCACACAATACTGGGAATCATTACCTACCAAAGTTGACACACACTTACGGGGGACACAATTCAATCCATAACAGTATCTTTCTTGAGTTTCTTTCTAGAAGTTCTGTTCTTTACCAAGAGTGGTGGGTTGAAGTCTATTATTATTGTTGTACCGTGTATTTCTCTTTTCAGTGCCGCTAGAATTTGTTTTATGTATTTTGGAGACCTGTCACTGGGTGCATAGATATTTATTAAGGTTATGTCTCCTTGGTGGATTGTCCCTTTAATCTTTATATAATGTCCTTCCTTGTCTTTTCTGGTGGATTTTGCCTTAATGTCTATTTAATCTTAGGTTAATATTGCTACTCCTCTTTTTTGGTTGCTGTTTGCTTGATATATTTTTTTCCATCCTTTGATTTTTAATGTATTTATGTCTTTCTGTGTAAAATGTGTCTCTTGTAGACAGCATACTGATGGGTCGTGTTTTTTTATCCATTCTGCCATTCTCTGTCTCTTTACAGGTGCATTTAAGCCATTTACAGTCAGTGTGATTATAGATGGGTATAAGTTTGTTGCTGTCATATTGTGCTTTTGTGTGTGTGTGTGGCGCTGACTTTTTCTTTGTTCCTCTTACTTTTCTGTGCTGAGTTTTTATTGTTTGTGGATTTTCTTTTCTTTCATTATTATAGATTTTGTGTTTACTGAGTCTTTATATTTTTCTTCTTTTTTATTTTGATGAATAGATTTGTTAACTTTCTTTGTGGTTACTTTGAAATTTACCTTTATCTTACTAAGTTTGAATCAATCTTTTATTACTTGATATTGTCTTGACTTCCCCTCTGTTTTAAAGTTCTATACCTACACCATTTATTCCCCCTTTTATTGTTTTGATGTTGTCACCATTTACAGATTGATGTCTCATTTCCCTGTTTTAAGTCTTTTAGCTTTGTTTTATTATTGAGAGTTCTTTATTTAGGTTGGTTTCTGGCTGATGCTGTCCTGTGTCCTAGACGCTAGTTGTTATCTGATGTTATTGGTTCTCTAACCGAAGGACTCCCTTTAATATTTCTTGTAAGTTTGCTTTGGTTTTTGTGAATTCCCTTAATTTATGTTTATCTGGAGATATCCTAATTTCACTAGCGTATTTGTGAGAGAGTTTTTGCAGGATATATTATTTTTGGTTGCTAGTTTTTTTTTTTTTTTCTTTCAAAGTTTTTTATATGTTATTCCATTGCCTTCCTGTCTGCATAGTTTCTTTCAAGTAATCAGAGTTTGGTCTTATTGTTTCCTCTTCATAAGTGATTTTTTTGTTTTTCTCGAGCTGCTCTCAGGGTTCTTTCTTTGGTTTTTGGCAAGTGTGTTTATGATATGTCTTGGTGATTTTCTTTTGGAGTCTATCCCACATGGGGTTTGTTGAGCTTCTTGGATAGTCAGATTTCCATCTGTCATATTTGGTAAGTTTTCTACCAGCAGATCTTCAACAATCTTCCCTGTGTTTTCCATTTTCTCCTCCTGTTCTGGAACTCCAATCATGCACAAATTTTTGCTCTTGACTGTGTCCCACGTAATTTTTAGATTTTCTTCATTCTTTTCTGTGATGTTTCCTCAAAGTGGCATCCATGGATTTGTCTTCTATCTCTCTGATTCTGTCTTCTGTTGTTTCAAATTTGCTCCTAAAACCTTCTATTGAGTTGTCTGTTTCTCAAATATTGTTGTTTCTCTTCTGGATTTCTAACTGGTATTTTTGTATGATTTATAATTGTTTATTTATTTTGACATTTTGTTTTTGTATTAATTTCTTGAGTTCTTCTATTACTTTGTCTGTATTTTCCTTGATTTTGGCTATGTTTTTGCTGGGTTTTTTTTTTTCCTGTGTTTTCTATGATTTTGTCTATTTTTACCTTGTTTTTTTCTGTATTTTCCTTGATCTCTTTCCTCATCTCTTGGACAGCCCTAAGTATTAGTCCTTTGAATTCCATATCAGGTTGTCCCACTGCCTTTTCTTCTACGGGAAAGTTGTCTGATTCTTTATTTTGGTCACTTGCTGGAGCCATCTTGTCCTGCTTTTTTTGATATGTTTTCATATTGTCTGCTGTCTCCAACATATTAAGGTATTATTTTCTTCATTTATTGATTATATGTTCCTTTGTTTCATCCTTCTTTTTTGTTTTGTTTTGGTATGTTAGGGTGGGTGGATCAGTCATGCTTTGCTGCTTGCTCATCTGTGGGCATGATAGCTCTCATCACCTTGTCTGGGTGGGCAGAGCAGCATCAAGCAGAGTGATCCCACTTTGCTGTACACTGGTTTGGCAAGGTGGCTGAAGGCAGACTGGGAAGGCACTGTCTACCTTCTGATATTGACCCAGCAGTGTGGGAGTTTTCACAGTCTCTCACCAGATGGGTGGGGGTGTCGGATGGCTAGTGGTATGGGCTTGCTTCCCACCATTCAGCAGCTGTTCAAGTGGCAGGAAGGGAGTGGTGGTGTGGACCCAATGTGGCAGTGTTCCTGAGCACTAGGGATGCTCTAGCTGCAGCATTGCAGTGGGGGCTGGCAGGAAGCGGGGGAGGTGGTATCTGGTGCTAGGTGAGAGGGAGAAAGAAAACTAAGGAAGGAAAAAAGAGAACGAAAATGGCAGCATGGTGGGGGCCAACAAGTGGGGGTGGGGCAGACCTGGTGTTCTGGCAGGCCAGTGGCTCCTAGCTGTGGTGGCATGGTGGAGGTTGGTGGGAAAGGGGGGAGGTGGCATATGGGGCTAAGTGGGAGGGAGACAAAAAAGGAAGACAAAAAAATAAAAAATAAAATGAATTTTTAAAAAGTGGTGACGCAGTGGAAGCAGGCGAGTGTGGGCGCGGTGGACCTGGGGGTCAGTGTGAAGGGAGGAGAGGTGACACAGTGTGAAGGGAGAGTTGAGCCTAGGTGGGAGAGAGAAAGAAAAAAATGGAAGCATGGTGGGTGAGGGCTGGGCAGAACCAGGCGACAGCTTGCTGGTGGCTCTCTAGCTCTGGTGGCATGGCAGGGGCCAGTGAGAAGACGGGGAGCTGGCATACAGTGCTAGGTGAGAGGGAAAAGGAAAGGAAGAAAGGAGAAAATAAAAAGCCATGTGTCGGGAGGGGGTGAAGTGGACAGGAGGGGAGGCTTGTATTGTGGACCCCAGCAGTGGAGGATGCCAGAATAGAGGGGTTCTTGCTTCTGCTCACCAGAAGGGTGAGGGATGTGAAAGCGTATTTCTCTGGTTACTGGGTGCTCTGTCTCCTATCGGGAGCTCTGTGAAGTTGCCTTCCCGTACTCCCTGTCCAGGATCATGTTGTGGCTATGCTTCAAGACAGCAACACAATGCTGTGTTAGTTGGCAGAGGACCTCCACTCCGTATCTTTTTCTCTGATTTCTGTCAGTTTCTTCTCCCATTCAGTGTTTGATTTAGTTCTTTTTTCCTCCAGTTGATGCTTAGGGTTCCAGGATTGGTTTTTCAGGGTTTTGCTGCAGAGGGACAGTGTGGTACACAAGTCTAGGGCACCGTGTTGGCTCCACCTTGTATGTGTTTTTAGTGACTTTAGTTTGTTGCAATTGCAAATAGCTAAATACAGTTGATTAAAAAAGCGAATTGAACTCTAAGGAACAGAATTCAGTCTATTGATTTTCTCCTTCTGGTCTACCCTATTCAGTGATTTAGTTATTTGTGGAACTTTTAAACTCAATTGACTCCCATAGAATTTATCCAAGTTGGAGGCTGTTTGGTATTGCACTCATTATATCTTTTGGTCCTGGTTCAGCAATTAGCAACTTGGCTTTATTCACTCCTAAAGAACTCTATTTGAAATGCCCATGTTGAAGGTTTAATGTCTTAAATGACAATCCATTTTGAAAATTCATAGCATTAGATTGCTTATTATGTGGAAGTACAGTAGAACTATCAGATTCAACATGAGAGATTTTCTTTTCTTTTTTAACCCTTTATAAGAATTTATTGGATGGAAAGTTTGAAATTCAACTGTGATAAGTAGGGCTAAAAATTAAAACGATCCAATATAAATAACATCAGAGGGCAAGCCCTCATAAATCAGCAAGTCTGATGTTAAAAATAGGTCCAAAATACTGTTCTAGCTATTATGATGCCATCTACTGGTTGTTATTACTGTTTGATACAACTGCTCATTGTTTTCATGCAAAAGGAGAATACTCAATACACCTATAATTAAAATTCAAATAATGTTTTATGGCATTCATAGAGTTATTTGATGCGAATCAATCATAGAATAAGCACAGCTATATTTTGAAATTCAGACTACATTTAGAAAAAGAAGCTGCTGTGAACACAAGAGATTGTTTAGATTTCACTCGCATTTGTCAATTTTGGTCTCCAAAGAATGTCTGTGTGGTAGGACCCATGTGAATGCTGTTGATTCTACAACCTAGCTTCTTTTCAGATGTATTCCAGTACACCGGCATCTGGATATAGTTCTTTTGGCATTATATCTTACCGCGTCTTGCAAAAGCAGTCAGATCCCAGCTGTTCTTCACATAGGATGTGGCAGTGTGCCAAATAAGATAGCTCACGTGCTATCGATTAACATGCACAGGCTCTATCTACATTTCTATATTTAATAGTGACTGGCACTGGTATCCATCATACAGGAAGTTAAATATGTACATCAAACTCATGCATTTCATATCTGTAAATTCTAGCATTTGGGTATAGGGACTATGCTTGTGCTCTAGGTAATAATGATAGGGTACAACATGAAAAAAAGGAGTTAATGATTCCCTGGGTATCTGAAAATAGAGGGGGGAAAACCGCATATAGCAAATTCTGCTATTGTTCTACAACAGGGGTTGGCAAACCACAGCCAGCAAGCCAAATCCAACCCGCAATATGTTTTTGTAAATAAAGTTTTATTGACACATAGCCGTGCCCATTTGTTTACATATTGTCTAAGCCTGCTTGTGTGCTACAACAGAGATGCTGAGTCATTGAGACAGAGCACGTATGTCCTGCAAAGCTTCAAGTATTTACTATCTGGCCCGTGATAGAAAATGCTCGCCAACCCCTGTTCCAGAACTTTAGACCCTTTGTTTCATTAAGGCCACCCACTTTTTAGTTCAGGTATTGGTGGCTCCATGTAGGAGATCTGGGTTTTCTTCCTGGCCAGTGCACCTCACGCGCAGCCACTGCCCACACAAGCTTGTGTGTTGCCATGATGCGGGATACATTTCTTTGCTTCAATTGACATAAACTTTGCAACCACCATGGCTTTCCCAATGGGAGAAGATTCTACCCAAAGAGCAGAACAAAAGGGCTGCTCCCCTTTGAAAGTTTTCAGGAGGCAGCCTGGCCAGAGGAGGCAGCTCGCTATCTCCTGCTCTCGAGCTACCAGGGAAGGGTCACGGGTGCCCTCTAGGGCACAAGGCAAAGGAGAGAGTTTGCTCCTGACCAGAGTTTCACTTTTTGGTTATCAGTTGCTGATATCGACAGGGGTGTGTTTGTAATAAAATTGAGCTTAAAGAGTATTGAAATAAGACTACAGGAGAGGATGTGGAGGGCACACACTTTGTAATGGGTTAGTAACACTGTCAGTAGCTTTGAGTTATACGTACTGTAACCAGTTACAAAAAAACTGCACATGGTCCAAGGACACCCAAAACCAAATCCATGGCCGCCAAGTCAATTCCGACTCATAGCGACCATATAAGGGAGGAAGTAAAAAATATTTGAAAAGCCAAAGTCCAGATACTTTCTTAAAAAAATACAAAATAGGCCAATTGTCAGTAATTTGGGAAAGTGATCTCCTCACATACTATTGTGATATGGAAAAGAGATTCAGGAAACCCCTAAGGGTGATTTTTCAAAGACGATATTTTTTTTTATAATTTTTTTTTTTTATTGTACTTTAGGTGAAGGTTACCGAACAAATAGTTTCTCATTAAACAGTCAGTACATATACTGTTATACGACATTGGTTAACAACGAAACGACATGTCAACACTCTCCCTTCTTAACATTGGAGGACCTTTTTTTTTTTAGTGAAAATATACATAGCCAAAGATACACCATTTCAGAAATTTCTACATGTACAATTCAGTGACATTGATTACATTCTTCCAGTTGTGCTGCTATTCTCACTATCCTTTTCCAAATTATTCTATCACCATTATCTTCAACTCACTGGCCCCTAGGCTTCCCATCAAAACTTTTGAGTTGCTGTTGTCAATTTGATCTCACATAGATAATTCCTTTTTTTTTCTGTACCTTAGATGAAGGTTTACAGAACAAATAGTTTCTCATTAAACATTAGAACACATATTGCCTTATGACAATGGTTAACAACCCCATGACATGTCAACACTGTCCCTTCTCAACCTTGGGTTCCCTATCCCCAATTTTCTTGTCCCCTCCACTTTCTAGTCCTTGTCCCTGGACTGCTGTGCCCCATTAGTCCAGTTTTGTTTTATGAGGCTGTCCAATCCCCAGCTGAACGGTGAACCTTGGGAGTGACTTCACCTCTGAGCTAAAAGGGTGTCTGGGGGCCATATTCCTGGGGTTTCTCCAGTCTGTCAGGCCAGTAAATGTGGTCTTTTTTTGTGAGTTAGAATTTTGTTCTACATCCTTTTCCAGTTCTGTCCAGGACCCTTTGTTGTGATCCTGGTCAGAGCAGCTGATGGTAGCCGGACACCATCTAGCTGTACTGGACTCAGTCTGGTGGAGGCCGTGGTAGCTGTGGTCCATCAGTCCTTTGGACTAATCTTTTCCTTGTATCCTGTTCTCTTCATTCTCACTTGCTCTCAAAGGGGTGAGACCAGTGGAGTATCTTAGATGGGGGCTCACAGGATTTTAAGACCCTAGACGCTACTCACCAAAGTAGAATGTAGAACATTGTCTTTATAAACTGTGTTATGCCAATTGAGCTAGATGTTCCC
>NW_004444202.1:1260649-1274371 GCF_000243295.1 Trichechus manatus latirostris
CCTTGTACAAGTTGTGCTGGCTTCCCCAGTATTGTGTACTGTCTTACCCTTCACCAAAGTTACCACTTATCTATTATCTAGTTAGTTCCCCTCCCACCTCTCTCATCCGAAAAACGATATTTATTGATATACTTACTTATAGACCCTTCTTTTGTTAAAACTGCCTCCACTGGTAATACCAGTAGAAAAAATGAAAGTTACATGATTTCTTTCTAGATACTTTGACAGGCATCATGCTACTATTTATCCCCAATTTCAATGAAAAAAAAAAAGTCAAGGTTCAGAATAGGATGTACCAGAACTGAAGTGTGAATTTGGACAATGGCTGACTATCTATTGACTGTGTGACGGTAGGGTAAATTATTTAACCTGTCTAAGCCTCAAATTCTCTCAGCTGTAAAATGAAGATAATACCCACCTCACCAAGTTGTTGTAAGGATTATATGAGATCCTGTAGGTAAAATAGCACAGTGACTGTCCTCTTTTAAGTGTTCAGTAAAATGTTAGCGAAGGATGAGTACTATATATGCAGAAAAGAGTCAGCACAACAGGCCCGAGACCCTTCTTCTCAGAAAACCCAGCCTGCAAGTGGGGCCCTCGCAGGGGCAGATTACCCAGTAAGCAAGGTAAGCACAGGCTTACTTGTGCTTACGTACTAATCTATAGTAAACAATTTCACATTTTTTCACCACATCAGAGATACTACTTCTGGGTATAGCTGACATGTGTCTCTCTCCCAACCCCACAGCATCTTCCTACAGAATCAGAGCCTCTTTTCAAATTTACAATCTCTGACAGGGGCGGATGACCCAGTAAGCAAGGTAAGCACGGGCTTACTTTGTTCATTTACTAATTTGTGGTGAACAGTTTCACGAGGTCTTCACCACCTCTAAGCACAGGCTTACTTGTGCTTACTAATCTGTAGCGAACAGTTTCCCATGGTTCTCACCCCATCAAAGACGTGAAACTTCACTACAGGTTAGTAAGTAAGCACAAGTAAACCGCGCTTACCTTGCTTACTGGGTCATCCGCCCCTGGGCCCCCCAGCTGGAGTCTGGGAGCTTGACTGCTAAACACATCCTACACCGACACAAAACTTTCCCTCAACCATAAGGGTAGCTGTCTGTACCTAAACTGTTTGCGCAAGCAATGCGTTTATGCTGAAGACCTGCTTTCTTTTTGGGAGCCTGGAAATTTCGGTACGTACTAGGCAGAGCGTGTCTAGGTGACTAGCGCCCGGGCAGAACCATCACACGTGTTGCTGCGTTTTTCGTTGCTGGAGAAAGGAGCACGCTCAGGTGTGCCCTCTAGCGGAAGGAGAGTGTATTAGGAAGCCTGCTCCTGGAATCCTCCAGACTCTGCCCTGCCATTTTCTCTTATGATTGGGCTGATCATCCTTACCACGTTGCGGTAATAAATCTTAGCCCCAAGTGCAGCTCTATGCTTACTCCTGTGAATTCCTGTCCTGAGGAATCATCAAATGTGGGGGTAGTCTTAGGGACCCCTGATGTACTGTACAATATATGGTTTCTTTGTTTATTAATGCTAATTTGGTTAGGCTAGCCCAGCAGTGCCCAACCTTGGGTATAATTAGAATTACCTGGGAAATTTTAAATTACACACATACACACACACACATACACACACACTCAACTACAATTGCCTGCACTGTCTCAAAACAATTAAATCAGGATTTCTGTTGTGTAAGACCCAGGGATGGGTATTTTTTAGTTCTGACATTTCTGATTTGGTCTTTTTTTAATGTTTCAGTGTCTTTGTGGAAATTCTCCTTCTCTTCAGGCATATGTTGTTGACATTTTCCACTCTATCCTCTGATATCTTTCAATTTTATTTTGAAATTATTTTAGACTTACCAAAGAGTTGCAAGAATAGTACAGAGAATCTAAATACCCTCCACCCCGCTTCCCCTGATGTTCACATCTTGTATAACCATAGTACAATTGTCAAAATTAAGAATTAACGTTGGTACTACTATTAATGCCGAAACTATAGATGTTAGTTGAGCACCGTCTTTTTCCAGATATGTTCTTTTTCTGGTCCAGGACCCCATCCAGGATCCCTCATTGCATTTAGTTGTCATGTCCCCTTAGTCTTCTCCAATCTGTTGCATTTCCTCTGTCTTTCCTTGTCTTTCATGACCTTGAAACGCTTGAAGAGTACTGGCTTTTGTAGATTGTCCCTCAATTTGGGTCTGTCTGATGTTTTCTCATGATTAGATTGAGATTATACATTTTTTGCAAATACTACCGAAGTGATATACCTTTCTCTGTTTATTGTAACAGGTGTGTATAATGATGATATGTCTGATTCCTGGTGATGATAATTCCGATCACCTGACAGAGGTGATATCTTCTGGTTTCTTCACTGCAATGTTACTATTTGTAGTTAACGAATTTCTTGGGGAGATACTTTGAGACTGGGCAAATATTCTGTTTCTCCTCAGACATTTGCACAGTGATTTTAGCATCCGTTGGTGGGTCTTGTCTGCAATGGTTCTTAATATGGTGTTCTAAGAATAATTTTCTTTATTTTTTTCCCTACGTTTATTAACTGGAATTCTGCAAGAAAGAGCTCTCTCTTCTCCCCCATTTATTTATTTATTCAACTATTTATATCAGTGTGAACTCATGAATATTTATTTTATTCCATACATAATACTACCATTATGTATTTTAGTGTTCAAGTTGTTTCCAGCTTTGGCCACTGGGAGCTTTTTCAGGTTGGTGCCTCTGTCTTGACATACCCCCAATCCTCTTTTGAGCACTTCCTTACTTTCTGGCACCATGAAGAGCTTCAGTTTCATCTTGTATCTTCCCCTGTCCCAGCCCTAGAATCCATCTTTTTTCCCAGGAGCCCTGGTTCCTTTTGTTGGAGAATGTGCTCTAAGTGTGCTCATTGCTACTGGACAATTGCTTCTAGGCCCTCTCAGTGGATGGAATTTGGAAATACGTGTGCGTATACTAACCCATAAGGAGCTTGGATGGTGCAAGCAGTTTGCCGTTGGTTGCTAACCCAAAGGTTGGCAGTTCGAACCCAACCCAAAGGTTGGCTGCTTAGAAGAAAAGGCCCGGCAAACTGTCTTTGTGAAAAAAAATTACAGCCAAGAAGACCCTATGGAGCAGTTCCACTTTGTAACACATGAGATCACTAAGCGCTGGGGGCAACTCGATGGCAGCTAATAACAATAATAAACACTAACGTGCATACACACTTATCTCTATTAATTTCTGTATCTATTTCACGAAACATTTTTTTTAAAAAACACATGAGCTCATAGCAATATCCCCAATTCCAATCCAACACCTCAGGGTTCATTCTTGCCTTCCCTCATCCTAATTTGTAACTTCTTTCTCTCTCTGATAGTGAGAAAACTGACTTTCATTATCTCAATATATTTGCATTTGTTCAATCCTAATATGTATATGGAGCCCTGGTGGCACAGTGGTTAAGAGTTACAGCTACTAACCATAAGGTTGGCAGCTGAAATCCACCATCTGCTCCTTGGAAACCCTATGGGGCAGTTTCAGGATTGCTAACCCATACCCCTTTAAGAACGGATTTACTAACTAGGGTCCAGTGTTTGCACAGAGTTCTTTATGTCTTTATCCTTTGGCATCTTTATCAGAGTTATGCTGAAGTTTCTATCTGGTAATTCCAATGTCTGGGTAGCTGGGTCTGCTTCTATTGACTCTTTTGTATTTTTGACCATAGGTCATATTCTCTTGCTCCGTTGTGTGTCTTACAATTTTTGCTTTCATTTAAACACTTTGTATAAAAGAGCAGTAGAGACTGAAGTAAATAACGTGCATGCCTTAAAAAGGCATGTCCCTACCTGTGCCAGGCTGCAGGGGTGGAGGGTAGAGAGGGAGTCAGTCTGATCTCTAGGTGAGCTGACTGAGCTTTGTGGCAGCTTTAGTTTAACTCAGTTCATTACCAATTCCAAATCTTTTAAAGCAAGATTAGGACTTTTTTTTCAGCAAAGCTTGTGATCTGAGCAATGGTGAGGTCCTGGAGAGATATTTCTCACCGTTCTCCACCCCAGTTGCCAGCTGCTTTGGATCATTTGGAGGGTGGGGGTGGTGGGGCTTTGCTGTTTAGTTCTGCTCCCTCCACCCACCTCCTACACCACTGGAGACCTCTGTGTGTCCCCTGCCCAGCAGTGCCCTGCTCCCTGCAGAGGCCTCTCAGATGCTGGAGGATTTTCTCTCCACTTTGTTGCTCTTCTCTTCTCCTTTGGAGGACTACTGTCTCGCACTTAGGGAGGGCCCCACGTGCTTCAGGGGGATCTTTCTTAGCTTTCTGGTCCTCCCCTAGCCTTTGGCATACCATCTGTGATAGGCAGAATAATGGCGCCCCGAAGATGTTCAATTCCTAATCCCCTGAAGCTTCGAATGTGTTAGGTTGCATGGCAAGAGGAAATTAAGGTAGCTAATCAGCTGACCTGAAAATAGGCAAGCTATTCTGGATTACCTGGGTAATATAATCACAAAGGTCTTTAAAAGTGGACAAGGGAAGCATAAGAAGAGAGTCAGAGAAAAATATGTGATGAGGGAAGCAGATCAGAGAGATGCTATGATCTCACTTGAAAGATGGAGGAAGGGTCATGAGCCACGGAATGTGGGCAGCCTCAAAACCAAACCAAAAACCAAACCCACCACCATCAAGTCAATTCCAACTCATAGCGACCCTATAGACAGAGTAGAGGTGCCCCATAGGGTTTCGAAAGCTGTAACTCTTTATGGAAACAGACTGCTACATCTTTCTCCCGAGGAGCGGATGGTGAGTTCAAACTGCCGACCTTTCGGTTAGTAGTCGAGTGCTTTAACTACTGCCAGGGTTCCTGGGCAGCCTCCAGAAGCTAGAAAAGGCAAGGAAACGGATTCTCCCCCGGCGCCTCCAAAAGGAACATAGCCTTGCCAGCAACTTGATTTTGGCCCAGTGAGATCTGTGTTGGACGTCAGGCCTACATACAACTGTAAGATAATAGATTTGTATTGTTTGAAGCCACAAAGCTTGTGGTAATTCGCTACTGCAACAACAGGAGACTAATACACTCCCCCAAGTATTCAGGGAAGACTTGTGGGAAAGAGTTGCAGGTCGAGTCTTGCCTTGTGGCTGGGGTCCTTGGAATTCTCATCGTTTGAACCAGCCCAGTTGTGAACATTAGAAGTTCATTAAGAATTTGGCTGGTTTCTCCTTACTTCTCCCTGTGTAGTTCTTCCTGTAGCTCTGCAAGATATCAGAGCAATTATTTTTCTTTTGTCTTCTCTCAATGACTTGTCACTTTTGGAAATTGAACTTGTTGAAAGTTTCCTGGTGTCTTCACATCTCTGTTGGTTAAAAACAAAAACAACAAACAAATTCTAATCTGTTGTTTATCCAGCTAGTTTTGCTCATCAGAATGAGAGCAATGGGATCCCGTAACTTTCTACATTGGATGCAGAACTCTCTAAGCATCAGTGATTTATAAAAGCGCCGACGTGCAGCCAGGATGGAAAGCCCCTTGGATAGCCCCTCTCCCAGTCAAGAGGCTTTCCACTTTCCCAGGCATAAGGCACCAAGCAATCTTTTGAAGAGGATCAAGTCACAGCCACCCACCCCTTTCACCTCAGCAACAGTCTTGAGACAAATGCTCTTTGACCTGTGGAGTAGATAACTTTGACTCATTTTAGACCTTCAGCAAACACACAAGTTTTTTGTTTGTTGGTTTTACAGCTAAGACTTGATGGACTTCTAGAAGATTGCCAGACTAAGCCGTAGGGCATAAGCTTATGGTGGGTCATTGGCGTTATGTGACAAGAAAGGATGCCAACCCCAATCTCCGATCTCTATGGAAGTTTCCGATGATGGCACACTCTGTAGTGCTATTTTAGTTGTTCTTCTGGATTAACGGCTAGTAGTTGTTACATTTCTATTTTGTTTTACCTTTCTAATTATGAATGTGTTCAAAATATTTTTGATACTCTCTGCTACCTTTAATGTGTAAATTTTTTTTTAATTAATCAAAACTTTAGCTTTGAATTTCTTCTTATAGGTATCCACTGCAGAAAAATTGTATTGTTCAGAAGTAATTCAGATCTCTTTTATAGAAACTTTTTGTAGGTCCTCTGATTATCTTTCATACTCTGAAGAGAGAAGAGAGTTTTCTCACAATTCTCCTGGAATGCATTGAATTTATATGCAGATTGAAGTATTTTCTTAGTAACTAAATTGTTACTGAATGTCTTACTGTTTAAGGGAGAGGAACAACCACATTCAAAAACCTAAAATACTCCCTCAGTTAATGAGCGATTATATTTGCCAGTAAGTTAGGCTTGGTAGAGGAGGCTCCCAACCCAAGTGGTGAAGAGCAAAATAGTTAGGCATTGAAGAAGTATAGAGATTACTAATATAGAGATTGCAGTCTCTGGGTGGTGCAAACGGTTAATGCACTCGGCTGCTAAGCAAAAGGTTGGAGGCTCAAGTCCACCAGAAGTGCCTCAAAAAAAAAGTTCTCGTGATCTACTTCTGAAAAATCAGCCATTGAAAACCCTACAGAGCATAGTCCTACTCTAACACACGTGGGGTCGCCGTGAGTCAGAATTGACTTGACAGCAACTGGTTTGGATGTAGAGATTGTTTAAATTCGGTAGTCCTGTAGGAGGCTGTGGAGCCCTGGTGGCGCAGTAGTTATGAGCTCAACTGCTAACCAAAGATCAGCAGTTCAAATTCACCAGCCACTCCTTGGAAACCCTATGGGGGCGTTTCTACTCTGTCCTGTAGGGTCCCTGTGAGTTGGAATCAACTCTACAGAAGCAGGTATAGGAAGCTGCTGTCCAGGGAGGCAGAATCACAGTCTTCGAATGTCTTGTGCTTCTTCTCATTCTTGAGGCATTTCCCAAATGATCACATACTTACCAAACCCTCAAAGCGTGCAAAGGTGTTATCGACAGTGAGCCCTACAACTCCCAGGGGGATCACACCTTTTTATCAGCCATGCCAGTCCATCTTCTCCCAGTAGGAGGTCTGTATGGGGAGTCAGTGATGCTCAGAAGGTGGCTGGGTGAGCAAGATCAAAGCAGCCAAGGATCTTAGCACTCTGGGGTTGAGCCGTGACCATCTGGTGTGGCATTTCAATGTCTGCCCACCAAGGGGCAGGATGTCACGTGTTTGCTGGTTAAGGCATTTCAACCCTGGTCACTGGTGGAAAGAAACAAAAATCCTTGCTGCTTAGTCTCCCTCTCCTCTTTTTTTATATTCCAGGATGACCTTGGGTGTTCTGTTGATCTTTTAAGCTAAGCTATCACGTATTGATTAGTTTTCTTTTAAATCGCTTTTCTCTGCAAAGCTGCAGTGATTTTTACCTCCATTAGCTCTTCTATCATGCATTTCAAATTTCTTGGGTTACTTCTAGGAAGGCTAACCTCATTTCTTATGTGTCCATATTCTTTGTTAGACTTTTGAGACAACCTTATTGAAGTTAGGAACAGGCATCACTCTCACCTGGTAGCCCCGTAACACTTATTATATGATTATGTAATAAAGTACCAGCAGCTAAGGGCTATTGAGCACTTGCTGCCATATGCCAGATAACGAACCATACCCTTTATATCTAGTATCTCATTCATGCCTCATAACAAATTTAGGAGGCATGCGAGCTATTGTTAACCCCATTTTATGGATAGAAAAACTGAGGCTTAGTGAGGTCTGGTCGCCCACATTTTTAACTGCTATAACATAGTGTCTCTACCAGCCATGCAAGGCATGATTGATCCCCTTAGCCTACAATTACAGAGCAAGGTACTATTTAAGTGGCAGCTGTGATACAATCTGAATGAGTGTGGAATGCAATTCCTCCATAACACAAGGGTTTGGACTGGACATCACTACTGTTTCAGAAGTAACCATGATATCTGAGGCTTTTATTGTATGGGTATTCATATTTCAGGAGCATGATTTAGCTTGTGGTATAGTCAACTCCAGGTAGAAAGGAAACTTCATTATAATAGAGTACTACTGTGTGTATTGACAAGTTCATTGAAAACGCTATCCTAGAACTCAAAAGAATTTACTATCCGCATACTTAATCTGAGTCAGGCTGAACATTGTAACAGAGCTACCATATGCTGGAGTTTGATGGATGATTTGAATATAGGGACTCTGTTTCCAGGAAATGCTTAACCCTCACGTATAGACAGGGAGTGCATTCAGAAGGCTAACGCCCAACAGCCATGCCATCAACACAGTCCACTGGGGATTGTTTCCCCCCTTCTATCACTCAGAATTTATCCGTTAGCTCAGGGCTTCGAAAGGAGGTTATCCACTAGCATCAATCCATGAAGAAGTTTTCACAGGTTCCTGGTGATATGATAAAAATAAGAAATATGTAATGTTAAGCTGAATGTATTCAATGTAAAGGGCCATCTTTATTTTGAGGTTATAGTCTTAATGTTTGGGGTTAAAATTCCTTCATAACCTAAAATGATGGTGCTGATAAATAAAGTCAATACTTGGCCCAACAGAAAGCTGACAAACTCACAAAACATTTTCTAAGTTGTTCTAGTCCATGAGACCCCAGGGTTTGGGAACAACTCTGTTAGAACATTTGACTAATGAAACCTGTGTTCAGGCCTTAAATTATGCCACAAGAATGTCCAGAGTCTGTGATCAAGCGCTACCTCCGAGCTCTCCATTTCTGGAGGAAATATGTCCACATTCCTCTCCAGTTTTAAGTTCTATGTTTGTGTGTCATGTTTGAAGTGCTTTGACATTTCTCTTACGGTGATGCTATTTGCAAACTAACTAAAACCACCTGGACGTTTGGATATTACCTCATATTGCGCTATTTTCATTTCTTAATAAATCGTTACTGTTCAGATGTAATGACGACTTAGGGCAGTGGTTCTCAACAGGGGTGCGATCTTGCCCCCTAGGGGACATATGATGGCTGAAGACATTTCTGGTTGTCATAATTTGGGGGTGTGCTAAAGGGATCTAGGGGTAGAGGCCAAGAACGCTGCTAAACAATGCACAGGAGGGCCCTCCACAACAAAGAATTATTTGACCCAAAATGTCAATTGTACCAAAATTGAGAAAACTTGGCTTAGGGAAAGCACTTCTAAAGAAATTAAGATTTACTGATGCTTAATTTTAGTCTGTCTACATAGAGATTTTCATCATGCTTCACTATTCTTATTCATCAAATGATGCTTGTCTACTGTCTATTTAGCATTAAATAACTGTCTACCTTCCAGGGCTATAGAAAGATTCATACAGATCTGTATAAAGAATGGAAAGACAGCCACTTTGGGACAGAGATCTTAAGCAGAATTGATCTGTGATCCAGGCGCAAAAAGAAACAAGAATATGAGTGCTATCACTGTGGATATTTGATCTTTCTAAATCCTGGAGCATGGGACAAGACCAGAGAATACCAACAAAAACAGATTATTAGGAATATATGACTGCCAAAAATTCCTCTGAATCCAGTCCCAGAAGCCAGAGATGTCGGTAGATGCTGCCATGCTATTTCCTGTGGAGCAGAGGACAAAGAAAAGCCAAATGAAAATATTGCCACAGTTGAGGTTGAAAAGCAGGCAATTCATGAGCGAGGTGTGAGTTTCATTACTGATGAAGCCACTTTGCTCCCAGCCGATACCTGAGTTTCTGCCAGTCCAACCAAATGTAGTGAAGGAAAGAGATGAGGGGTTAGAAAAAGCAAAGCTGACAGATGGCAATCTGTGAAGAGTTGAATCAACATCAATTACATCTCATCAGTGAGCAGAGAAAAGGGAGAATGAGCTCCAGCTTGGGGCTAACCACCGAGAGCGTGAGCCTACCGGGGTACCCGAGCCAAACGCTGGGCAGACATCTTGTGGAGTTGGATGCAAGTACAGAGGTTGAGAAATACCCCCTTTGTCTGAAATCCATCTGAGTTACAAATTTCTACAGATCACTGGTAGAAATCCACATGTAACGATGCAATAAACAAAATTAATGAACATCTGGGATTTTAGAAGTCATCAATCACAGACTACAGAAAACCGGAAGGGACAAAAATTGCTGATAACTAGATATGATGCTAAGGAAAGGGTCCAAGACTCACCAGTTCAAAACCTGCCTGTTTAATTGCATATGAAACAGACATAAGTGTTATTTTCTAAGGTTGGAAAGAGTTCATTCAGCCACACATAAAATGTTCAAATAATCAGTTTTTTCATGTAGCCTTGAAATTGGCTTCTTAAAGATTATTTAACTAAACATTAATGTTAATCTTCCAAAATTGTATAACTAGCAGGGAAATATAAAAGTCAACCTATCAGCCCTAATACACTATAACAATATATAAAATTATATCGTATGTGAAAATGCATATGAATTACTTAAAGTCATGATAATGGTAGGTTTGGAGTTGAGTAAAAAGCATCTGTGAATTCAATTATGACAAAATATAGGTACGTATGAAATTAAAATACTTTCACACAATTTCTGAGGGAAGACTTTTTCATTACTTTGAAAATCTGTTCTCAGTTTTCTTTAGTGTATTGAAGCTTACAAACCAGAACCCAGTCAGAATGTCTAGGCCAGCAGATGGCACCAATAGGAAAATCACCTGTCCCTGAGATTCTTCAAGGGCTTAAAATTAGAGAAGGGCAAAATTTCAAAGTGAATGTAGAAGAGGTTAAAAGTTTATATTTCCAATTATAGTATATATGTAAACGCAATTGAGTAGATTTTTGGAAAAAGTAATATAAGGCTTATAGGTATTCCACTTTTTCGTTTTGAATCATTGACTATTGGACAGAGAAGTTTCACATATTTTGAAGATTGTTTCTAATCAGCAAATATATGGTTTGCCATGCAAACAATTATTGAGAGACGCTATCATAACAATTGTTCCAGTTGGAAAAACAGCAGGTGGTAAACTGTTTCTAAGAAGCCAGTAGCATAGCAATGGGCTGGTTTTACAAGGAGCAGTTTGTGGTTCATAAAGATTTTTGTTGCCGTCCTGTACGCTTCCACCATCTGACTATCTTGTATAGGATAATCACTTTCAAAGGCAGAAAACAGCGTTTAATATTAAATGCCGTTGTCGTCCACTGATGTTTCAGAGCAGATGTGCTCTACTTAGTAGAATGTCGGAAGGAAAACATAGAGGCAAATGCATTAAAAATTATCAGACATTCTCATAGCCTCTCCCCGTAGGTGCCTCTGAAGGGTAATTACTTTGTGTACAAGATGGAAATAAAACTGGAGGGAAAATGTTTTTGTACAAAAGTACAAGAAATGGCTTTACTATTGGCAGAAATTATAATCTCCAGGTGCATTATTTTTGCTATTTTCAGTTTTTTTCTTTTTTTCTTTTTTTCCTTTTTTCAAGCTGAGTTCTACATTATAGACAGGACTTACAGTGGAACAATAAGGAAGCCTTTAATAATTCATATCTGAGAGGCATGAAAATAGAAGGGCACATCTTATTATTAGGACATCAAATGGATTCTTATTCTAGCACACAGAAGACACTACAAAACCATCCTAGTTTCTATTGAAAAGACACATTCTTTTCTGCCTCGGAAATTTCTGGTATTGGAGGGGCTAAGATTCTTTAACCAAGACCCACTTGAACTCCCGATGGTTTGTTTTCCTTCGAAGTTTAAACTTAAGATTTAGATATAATTTTGCCAGCTAGCAAGAGGAGAAAAGGAAGAGAAGGAGGGAGGAAGGAAATAAACTTGGAGAGACAAAAGGTCATTTTCCCTGCATGCTAAACGTATATTTTGATGTGAGTTGGCAGAAGGACTGCTGCCCCCAGGAAGCGATGTTATAAGGGTAATCAGTACAACATGCGGAACAACTTTAAAGCATATGCTGCTTCCTCTGCACCAGATTCTGTCACTGGAATCTAAAATGGCGGCCATGTCAAAACAAGTTTACATTATGTAGCCCTAAATCCAATTTGTAAAATGCTGATTCAAAAACCAAAGTGACTCAGCAACAATCAATTATATTTGCCTGTCTCTTTGAATAACTGTTTATGAACTTCTCAACCCTCAAGGTCTGGATTCCTTGTAGCTTCATGGCGTAGAAGCCATGTTTTCAGAATCAATAATAACAACTACCGTTTATTAGACTTCGGATGTCCAACACCTAGACATTGTGAAGGTTCTGTTAGCTCAAGTCCAACTGGGTTTAGAACAGATCACAACAAACACACTTGTTCAAGCACTGCTAGGCTCCTAAGTAAACAAAGAGTTTTCAGTGATCAGAGAAGCAAACAAAAACACGCTCCCCCAAAAAATGTAACACCAGAATGAATATGGACTCGATTATAGGTAAACCCGTGGAGCCCTGGTGCGCGCGGAGCTTGACTGCTAACCGAGCAAAGGTCAGCAGTTCGAATTCACCTACCGCTCCTCGGAAACCTTACTCTGTCTTATAGGATCACTATAAGTCGGAATTGACTCAACGGCAGTGGGTGTGAATAGGTAAACCCCAAGCCTGGGCTGGTCCTGGGGCAAATCCCAGCACTAGCAGTAGATCCGGTGTCTAAACTTGAAGATGAGGAGAGCTAACGGGGACTGATGTCAGGAGCATTCCCAGACACATTCTCTGTGGAGGAAAACAACCCCAAAACTCCGAACTCTCATGGATTATGTGGTCACAGATAGTCACAGTAAATATAATCATCACACACTCACGGGAATAAATCACCGAGTGAGAGTTAGGTAAAATGACCCACAGAGACCATTCCACCTCCTAAATAAAAACCTAAGATTATCAGAGTGATCGGATTTGGAATAGAAAACAACTGTTTGAATAAAATATAGAATTTAAAACAAAAAACAAGCAGGAACAAGAAACTATCAAAAATAACTTGAAGATGATATACAAATAAATTATTGAAATAATGTTAACCTAAATAGGATATACAGATGAGGAGAGAAGTAGTATTATACTTCAATTTAAAAAGTAAGCTCTGCATCTCCTTAAAGAAGAACAGTAAATAATAAACATCATCAAGATAAATCTAAGTTACCCAGAATGCATCACTGAGATAAGAATTTGGGGAAAAAAAGAGAGATTAATATATGTGGAGGACAGAATGATAAGGCCTAACATACATTTAGTCAGTGTTCAAGAAGAAAAATAATAGAACATGGGGGACACGGAGCCCTGGTAGCACAGGGGTTAAGAGCTCGGCTGCTAACCAAAAGGTCAGCAATTTGAATCTACAAGCTGCCCCCTGGAAACCATATGGGGTAGTTCTACTCTGTCCTATAGGGTTGCTATGAGTCAGAATTGACTTGACAGCAATGGCTTTGGTTTGGTTTGGTTTTGGGATAGGGGACACAAGAGAGAAAACAATTTGACTGCAGAGATCTCAATAGAAATTATAGAAGCAAAAAGACTGCAAAATAATATCTTGAAAGTATTGACCAAAAAAGCAACAAAAAACTGCCAACTCAGAACTGTATTCCCTGCAAAATTTTCTTTCAAAAGTAAGGGTGAAAGAAAGACATATTTTTATATAAACAAAAATAGAGTTTATGATTAGCAGAACTTTATCAAAGGGATTTTTTTTTAAATTTTTTTTTTTATTGTACTTCAGGTGAAGGCTTACAGAACAAATAGTTTCTCAGGAAACAGTAGTACACATGTTGTTTTATGACATTGGTTAACAACCCCACAACATGTCAACCCTCTAACTTCTCAACCTTTTTT
>NW_004444202.1:1274664-1300226 GCF_000243295.1 Trichechus manatus latirostris
ACCCTCTGTTGTGATCCTGGTCAGAGCAGTCAGTGGTGGTAGCCGGGCACCATCTAGCTGTACTGGACTCAGTCCGGTGGAGGCCTTGGTAGCTGTGGCCCATCAGCCCTTCGGACTATCAAAGGGATTTTTAAAGTTATATTTCAAGAAAATTTATTTCAAGTAAAGTTATATTTCAAGGAAAATTATCCCAGAAGGAAAGTTTAAAATTCAAGAAGAAATGGTGAGTAAAGGAATTGTTGAACATGAGTAAATATAAACAAACATTTTCTGTATAAAAAAGAAATATTTAAATTGTGTGGTTAAATGGTGAGCTAAATACTGATAAAAATACCATATAAGTTAGAGAGGGATAATTGGATTTGGGTTAAGATAGTTATACATGGTACCATTTTGATGGTAGACACTAAAAGAGTAGAAACAGCCACCTACAAATAAGTATAGTGCAAAATGGAAAAAAACAAAACAAATCAAAACAGAAAAAGGCAAAACAGGTGGAAAAAAGAATCACGGAAAAAGCAGGACAAAGAGAGGGCACAAAATTAGGTTAGGACAGTCTCGGAGTCCCACTTCTGACTGTATAACAAATTTGATAACCAAGATGACTTTCTCAATATGAACAAGTAGAACTTTGCATAAATAAAAAATAAATTATTTAAATGCATGAAATATGAAGTGTGGAATGGAATAAGAGTAAGAAATTTACAGATCCCAAAAGGTGAGTAAAAACATAAATCTGAAAAGATAAGGAGACACCTAGGCCAGCTTTTACCCTGAAGGTGTCTGTGGGATCTAGAGGACTCATGCCTCTCCTTTGGCCACTGCACAGGGGTTATGCATGAGATCTCAGGGCCTGCCCAAGGTAGGAAAATCTCATTTGATTTTCTTATTAGACCTCTGCATAAACTTGTGACCCCACAGAGTTACCCCCTAAGTGCTAAGGTTAGTATGGAATAAATCTCACCACACAGAAGAGGTCAGCGATGAAGCATGCCATCTTGGCCTTGGTGCTGGGTGAAGAGAGGAAATCCTCCCTAAGAATTCATGCCTTCAAGCTTGCCTTCACAGAAGCTTTTGGTCCAAGTTCATATTGCCTATGTGACCCAAACAGACGTCAAACAGATAGTTTAATTTAGAACAGAATGGTGTTAGCAGTGTGCCCAAGCAGCAGACAGAGCAAACAAACGCTCTGTGGAAGAACCTCAGCTTCATCTCAAGCCTGAAAGAATTCCTACCAATCAAATTCTAAGAAAAATGAGCAACTTGCAGTCAAAAGCAGCACTCATGAATGACAGCCACAGAATCAAAAGCAACAGAAAGAAATCTACAAATACCTTAGATATTGGTGCTATTGTACCCAAATTATAGGATAACTTTAATATATTTAAAGAAATAAGAATGATCAGGCAGATTTGAAAGAGAACCAAATAGAACTTCTGGAAATGAAAATTGTAATAGTTAAAAATTGAAAACTTGGACATATTAAACAAATTGCAGTACTAACAAAATTACTGCAATGAGGAGATAATTTAAAATGTTGTCCAGAATACAGTATAGAGACATAGATGAAAAATACAAAAGAGATATTAAGAGACCAGAAGAATTGAGTGAGATTTAGCATATTTAATTGACATTTTAGTAGGAGATAAAATCAAGCAGAGACAAAATTTGGAGAAAGAACCAGAGCTTTTCAGAATTGTTGAGGGATACCAGTCCTTGGATCTAGGAAACCTAGTGAATCTCAAACAGGATAATTTTTAAAAAAAAAATGCATATAGACATACAATAAAACCCCATAATACTAAAAAGAGAAGATTTTAAACAAATCAGAGAGAAATGACTAAGCTAAGATCTACGAAGAAGTGCCTATTAGACTAACAGCTTACTTCTCAAGCACAGCAATGGAAGCCAGAAGACAATGGAATAGGAGCTTTGGAGGGGTGAGAACTGGCAATCTGGAATTCTATATTCAGAGAAAACATTTTTCAAGAATAAATGCAAAATAAACAAAAACTGATGATTTTCCAAGTTTACCAGCCAAAACCCACACTAAAAGAAATCCTAAAAGACGTACCTAAAGTGAAGAAATCTTAAATAGAAGGTCTAAGATATAAGAATAAAAGTTGTGAAGAGGTATGGAAAAATATGTGGATAAAACTAAGCAAATATTGTTGTATACAACCAAATAACATCAAATTTGAAAGGGGATTAGAAAGACAGAGGCAGAAAACAGGCTAAAATTAAAATCAAAGTAGAAAAGGAAATGGATGGTGGGAGAGAAAGAAATAGAAGGAAATGAGTCAAATATAGAAACATAATAGAACAGGAAAAATAACATGTATCAGTGACCTCAGAAAATGTAAATGGACTGAGTGCTCCAATTAAAAGACAAAGACTCAGAGTAAATTTCAAAAATAATCCAGCTATATGTTATTTACACTAAAACAATAAGGACGCAAAGATCCATATTCAGAGAATGGAAAAAGATGCACCAGGTAATTATTAACCAAAAAACTAAATATTTAAATATTAACCCAAAGAGACTTGATATAGCTATTTTAAATAAATGAGTGAAAGCAAAAAGCATTACTAGAGATAGAGGTTCACCTCGAAATAATAAAAAGTTCAATTCATCAGGAAGATATAAAATTCTAAAACTGTGTGCATATATAGCATAATTTTTTTTAACTTGGCAAAACTACAAGCAGAGATCAACAAATGCATAGTAGGAGATTTTTAACACACCCCTTTCCAAAAGAAATAATTCAGGAAGACAAAATATGAATAAAGATACGGACGGTTTAAACACATAATTTACAAGTTTAGATACATGCGATATTTCATACAATTAAAGAATGCACATTCTTCCAAACACATAGGAGCATTTTTAAAAATAAATCACCTATGAGACCATAAAGCTAGCTTCAACGGATGCAAAGGACTGACATCACAGAAACCATATTCTCTGACTTTGGTGCAATTACATTAAGAATGAATAAAAACAAGACTATAAAAATTCCATATGTTTGGAAACTTTAGAAACTTCTAAATAACTCATGGGTCAAAGGAGAAGCAAGAGTAGTATGTGTTAAAGTCTGTGGTGCTCTGGCTGTTACAGGGAAATCTATAGCATTTAATGCTTTCATTTAAAAGAAAACAGGTCAAAATTAGGACACTAAACATTTAACATAAAAAGCTAGGAGAAAAAAACAGCCAGTTAATTACAAAGGAAGTAGGAGGAAGGAAGGTAAAGATAAAAGCCTCGGTTAATGAAACAGAAAACAAACATAAAGGAGAGAATCATCAATGTTGAACGCTGGTTCTTTGAAAAAGACAAATGAAACAAACTCCTCAAAAGGTTAATCAAGCAGAGAGAAAGAAGAGAAGAAATATTAGGATCTAAAGCTTAAGTAAGGATTTACTGTGGCCGACTGTAAGCCTGTTTCAAATTTTAGATGTAATGGATTAAGTCTTAAAATTACAACTTTCCACAATCACTCTAGAAGAAATAGAAGATCTGAATATTCTTACCATCGTTAATGAAATTGAATCAGTAAGCAGAAACTTTCTCACCAAGAAACCTCCAGTTCATTTGACTTTACAGGTAAGCTCAAGGAACAGTTAGTTTCAAACTCACACGAACTTTTCCAGAGAATAAAGGCTCACCTTCCATTCAAGAGACCCGGGCTTGATTCCCAACCAACGCACCTCATGGGCAGTCACCATCTGTCTGTTACTGGAGGCTTACATGTTGCTACGATGTTGAACAGGTTCCAGAAGAGCTTCCAGCCTAAAATAGATAGGAAGAAAGGTCTGGTGATCCTCTGGAAATCAGCCAGTGAGAACCCTATGGATCACAACGGTCCAATCCACAACTGATCGTGGGGAGGGCACAGGACTGAACAGCATTTCATGCCATCATGTATGGGGTCACCACGAGTCAGGGGCCAGCGGGAGGCAGCTAACAACACAACAGCAATCTTGATACAAAAACCTGGTAACGACACAAAAAGGAAAGTAACAGACCAAAAAATCCTAAACAAAATGTTGGTAACCTGAATGAAGTAAGCATAAAAAAAGATCATGTGGTATGCGTTAGACGAGTTTATCTCAGGAGTATAAGGTTGGTTTAACACTAGGAAAACAATTCCCGTAAATCATATCACGATCTCAATACAGGAAGAAAAATCATTCAATAAAACTCTTTTTCCATAATAAGTATTCTGCAAATGTCCCATAACCTGATAAAGGGCATTTACAGAAAACCTATAACAATCATGATCTTAATAATTAGATATTGAAAAGATTCCTTTTACTATTAATAACAAGACAAAGATGCCCTTGGTCATGTATTCCACATTGACAGGGCAGTCCAACTAATACAATGAGGTTAGTAAAAAATAAACTAAAATAATAACATGGACGTGTTTGGAAAGGAAAATACAAGACTCATTACAGGTAGTCCCCGACTTACGATGTATTGGAGTTAACAACAAATGAACCGCGCTTAAACGACCGTCTTTTTTTTTTTTGTATTTTATGGTTAGCAGTATGTACTACATACAATGTCAAAATATATCTGTAAGTTTATATGTAATGTTTATAAAGATCGGATTTATAAAGACAGTGAGAATAAAAGGCAATAATAATGAAAACTAAAAAAAAAAAAAAAAATAAGGTATTCAACTTACGTTAGAACAGACTTCCGACAGAGTCGCTGGAAAAGAACCCCATCGTAAGTTGGGGACTACTTATATTATCTTTGACAATGATATAATTGTCGAAGAAAATCCAAAATAATCAATCTATAGAAATGGCTGAAATTAATAAGAGTTTAGGAAGGTTGAGAGATATAAAATCAATATACTGCATCAATATATAATGCATTAATTCACTTCTACATATGAGCAGTAATCAGAAAATAACAATTTTCTAAATATGCCATTTATAGTAGCAAAATTAAAATACTTTGCATTAAATATAATAAAATATGTGTGATCAATATATGGAGAAAATTATAAAACTTTATTGAAAAACATTAAAGACAGCCTAAATAAATGAAGAGGTTTTCTTTTTTTTTTCCAGATCAGTGGAGAAAGACAGGACTAGTCAGTGAACGATGTTAGAACAACTGGTTATCTACACTGATAAAAGAGGAAATTGGATCCCCGCTTTCACCAAACACTAAATAATTTCCATGTGGATTAAAGACTAAAATGTGAAAGGTTAAACTATATAGTATTGAGAAGATAATACATGAAAGTATCTTTTTGTGGTTTGGGTGGAGAAATATTTCTTATACAAGACACAAACCGTAAAGAAAAGATTGATAAATCTAACTACATTAAAATTATGAACTTACGTTTTTGAAAAGACATCAAAAAGTGAGTGAAAATACTAACTACAAACTCCAAAAACAAATTTGCCACATACGTAATAGACAAAAAAATTATCCAAATGCTTAACGCCTGCCTAAAAAGATGGGATAAAGACAAGAACCGTCATTTCACAGAAAAGGGAACACAAAAAGATCACAGACAAATGACAAGATACTCAAATTTATTATTAATCAGGGAAATTAGAATGAATATCACAATAGTATATTATTTCTCATCCAGAAGACTGGCAAAAAATACAAAATAAAAACCAAATGGTAAGTATTGGTGAAGATTTCAAGCGAAAGAAACATTCATAAATGGTGATAGGAGTATAAATTTGTAGAACGATTTTTTGTTTTCCAACTGATTGTTGCTCGTACGTAGAAATGAATTAATGTATTATATATTGATGCAATATATTGATTTTATGTCTCTCAACCTTCCTAAACTCTTATTAATTTCAGCCATTTCTGTAGATTATTTTGGATTTTCTTTGGTCTGTGGACCAGAAAGAAGGGGGTCAGAGAAAGATTTGTCAGGGTGCCACCCATAGAAATGCGCTCAGGCTCCTTTTCCTACTGCAGCAATGCTCTCACTGTTTGGTCTCAGGAATCCTTTGCACCTTAAAAACTACAGAGGAGCCTAAAGAGCTTTTGCTTACAGGGGTCCTATATATCAATATTTACTGTATTAGAAATTAAAGCTGAGAAATTTTTAAAAGACAAAAATACACAAGCACCATGATCCATTAGCCTTCTACTGAAAGTGTATTATGACATTTTTTGGAGAAAAGTTTAATAGGTATAAAAACATTCAACTTTTTGATCTATTAATTCTTCCAGGAATCTATCATAAGGAAATAAGGAAACAATCTAAAGACCACAAATATTTGGGGTGGGGGGAGGGAAGAATAGAGGGAGGGAGGGAGAGAGATTCATAATACAGTTTGACCCTCTCCCCAAAGGAGACAACAATATGACAACAATAAGGGACAACTCTAATATCTTATACCTGGCAATATAAAGTCTTTACTTTTGGTTTTGGAGCATCACTTAGAGGAATTATTTAACCTCTCTAACTCAATATTCTCATCTGTAAAATGGGGATAATCATAGTACCAACTTTGTAAGGGTGTCATGAATATAAAATGATATTCTCCATGTCAAATACTCTGTATAGTTCCTGGTATATAGTAAATGCTCAATAAATGTTAGATATTTTTATTACTATTGTGTGTGAAATACCAATAAATTGTATAGGCAATTAAAATGATGTAGAATTAAATTTATTTACATGAAAATACATTCATGGTATGGTGAGAGTTTAAGAAGACAGCATATGCAGTCTGCTCATATTTTTGTAAAGAATAACATTTATCAAAAAATTCTGCAAAGTCATAGAAGCTTCACAGACACTGCCAAATGCCCTGAGAGACCAAGCTACCAGGCTGAGGGCTGAGGGCCATGATCTTGGGGGACATCTAGCACAATTGGCATAACATAGTTTATAAAGAAAATGTTCTGCATCTGATTGTGGCAAGTAGCAACTGGGGGTCTTAAAAGCCTGTGAGCGGCCACCTGAGATACGTTTACTGGTCCCATCCTGGCTGGAGCAAAGGCGAATGAACGAAACCAAAGACACAAGGGAAAGATTAGTTCAAAGGACTAATGGACCACAACTGCCATTGGCCTCCACTAGGCTGAGTCCAGAACAACTAGATGGTGCCCGGCTACCACCACCGACTGCTCTGGTAGGGGTCACAATAGAGGGTCCTAGACAGAGCAGGAAAAAATGCAGAACAAAATTCAAATTCATACACACACGCAAAAGACCAGGCTTGCTAATCTGACAGAGACCGGAGAAACTCCAAGAGTATGGCCCCTGGACACCCTTTTAACTCAGTACTGAAGTCGCTCTTGAGGTTCACACTTCAGCCACAGGTTAAACAGGTCAATAGGGCCGACATTAACATATGTGAGGGACGTGCTTCATAGTTCAATCATGGACATGATACTAACGGGCACACCAGACCAAAAGCAAAGA
This sequence comes from Trichechus manatus latirostris, assembly GCF_000243295.1. Taxonomy (NCBI): domain Eukaryota; kingdom Metazoa; phylum Chordata; class Mammalia; order Sirenia; family Trichechidae; genus Trichechus; species Trichechus manatus. The sequence goes on from NW_004444202.1 coordinate 1,282,086, forward strand.
CGAGAAGGCAGGAAGGGACAGGAAAATTGGACGAATGGAAATAGGGAACCTGGGGTGGAGGAGAGTGTTGACACATCATTGGGTTGGCAACCAATGTCACAAAACAATTTGTGTATTAACTGTTTAATGAGAAACTAATTTGCTCTGTAAACTTTCACCTAAATCACAATTTAAAAAAATTCTGCAAGCTTGTTAACAGTGAGGATTACAGGTAATTTTTATGTTTTTCTTTGCACATTCTGGAAAGCTCCTTATTGGGAACAGCTGTGGCTCGTGAACTGTATAGTATCCTGGCTGACACTAGAGGGCGCGGTAGGTCTCTGAGTTTCTTCCGGAGAGGATGCTGAGGGTGAAAGGCGCAGTGAGCTGCCGGGGCTGCAGAAGGCAGAAAGAGAACAGCAGTTTCCGTCTGAAAACAGCTAACAAAGAAACCAAACCCAGCACATTAGATTCCTCTGGGAGCACGCAAAGGCTACTGATGCCAGGACCCTGCCTCAGACCAGTTAAATCAGACTCCTGGGATGGGACCCAGCATCCGCATCTAAAAAAATTGCAAACAATTCTAATGAGCAGCCAGGGTTGGGAATCCCTAACCCACATGGAAGCTGACAGCGGCCTGATGACAGATGGCAGGCAGGTCTGGAAGGGGACACCCTACATCTCATTCCCTCGGTCACTTGTCCATCTGCTCCATGGCTCTGTGCCCCAGCCCTTTGTATGCCCTTCTTACCCCACATGCGGGGGGCCCCTTCCCTGCCCCTCTGCCCCTCTGGAGCCCTCTCTGTGAAGAGGCTGGGTGGCGCCATCCCTCCATCCACATGTGGAGGCCCCGTCCCTGCCCCTTGCCCCTCTGGATCTTTCTCTGTGAAGAGGCTGGGCCGCACCATCCCTCCATCTGCATGTGGAGGCCCCGTCCCTGCCCCCTGTCCCTCTGGATCTTTCTCTGTGAAGAGGCTGGGCTGCCCCGTCCCTCCATCCACATGTGGGAGGCCCTTCACTGCCCTCTGTCCCTCTGGAGTCCTCTCTGTGAAGAGGCTGGGCTGCCCTGTACCTCCATCCACATGTGGAGGCCCCTTCCCCGCCCCCTGCCCCTCTGGATCTTTCTCTGTGAAGAGGCTGGGCTGCCCCGTCCCTCCATCCACATGTGGGAGGCCCTTCCCTGCCCTCTGTCCCTCTGGAGTCCTCTCTGTGAAGAGGCTGGGCTGCCCTGTCCCTCCATCCACATGTGGAGGCCCCTTCCCCGCCCCCTGCCCCTTTGGAGCCCTCTCTGTGAAGAGGTCAGGCTGCCCCATCCCTGCATCCAGCCCCAGAGCATAGGGCCCGGGGGAGCTGAGTGCACTCATGCCCCACATCACCACCATCAACCGTGGTTCATGCAGCTGTTCTAATAACGAGCTTTCCAGAACTAGATGTGGTGTTGGTCCACACTGTAGCCCCAGGCCTTGGAAGGTACTTAGCATTAATAAGGAAACCCCTCAATTACAGACGACTAGGCCACCAGCCCTCAACAGTCCTGCCTGTGTGAGACATAGAATAGCGCTGGAGTTTAGGGGCAGGGACTCTGAAGTCTACTCTCTTCTGCTTCAGGATCTTCCACCAAGAGACTGGCTTAAGGAAGCTGCTAACTGGTCAGGGAGGAGGAAGGGAAGAGACATAAACTAAGAATGGAGGGTGAGCTTAGTCAGCCCTGCTAGGGCTGTGATCTCTGCCTGACAACGAACTGGAGCTCCTTTTCATCCACAGCCCCTCTGAGACCCCTGGGCCTGGTCCCGGGCATCTTGCTATGTTACAGGCTGCCTGGGTGTGAGTTATTTCAAAGGACTGTTCTTCATGGACAGCACAACCTTCCTAAGGAATGTAATCCACTCCTTCTCCTAGTGTTTTTGAGTAGAGTCGTAACCTTTTCTGGGATTTTCCAGAGCACCACATGGGGGAGGAATGCAGGGAGAAGGCAACCACATAGTAGTCTACCGGAAACTGTCATTTCTGCACTGGTGGTGTTTCTATCCTTTTCTCTTCCCCTCAACAAACCCCAATTGCTGCTGATTCCATGTGAAGGGTAAGAGGGGAAAGAGGGCCCAGTGGTAGTTGGGATGTTTTTCACTAGTGAGGAGTGACTTTCCCAGAAATCCCAACAGGACTGGATTGGTTTGGTTGTGTCCGTGGAGGTGGAGGCAGTGACGGATGTAGATGCTGCAGTCTCCAGAACCCTTCCAGTAGAACTCACTGAATACCTGCTGGATTGTTGGCTGGAGAACACTGGGGAAAATAAGCTCCAGCCATCCCCAAATTATCTCGTTAGCGTTGTTTCAGGAGTCCCCGGGTGGCCCAAATGATTAAGCTCTGAACTACTTGCTGAAAACTGAAAGGTTAGTGGTTCAAACCCACCCAAAGGTACCTTGGAAGTAAGACCTAACAATCTGCTTCCGAAAGGTCACAGCCTGGAAAACCCTATGGAGCAGTTCTACCCTGCACACATGAGATTGTCACGAGTCAGAATCAACTCAACAGCAACTAGTAACCACAATGACAGAGTAGTCTCTGTCATCTGTTGCTGCACAGCATAACCGCCCAAACCTCAGTGGCTTGAAACCACCGTGTATCATTTCTCACTGTTCTGTGGCTGGCTAGGGGCTGCATCTGCTGCTCTCGAGGTGCAGCTGGCACAGCCAAGTCTTTCTGTCTACGTGGCCTTTCATCCCGGGCTTCTTCCTGGCAGGGCGGTCTCAAGGCAACATCCCAAGAGAGCAAAGGTAGAAACTAAAAGACCTCTTGAGACCTTTGCTCTGTGGTTTGGACAACGTTACATCTACCACATCTCATCAGCGAGAACAAGTCATAAGTGGGAAAATAGATGCCATCTCTCGGTGGAAGAAGCTGCAAAGCATTTGTAGCCATATTTAATCTACAAGAACGTTTCTCATCCTGGGCTTGAATCCACATTTTGTGCCAGAAAAGTTATTTGTCTGGAGGGTGGGGAGGGAGAGGGAGGCTGGCCTGTGCATTTTAATGGATGGTTAGCAACGTCCCTGGCCTCAACCCACAAGATATCAGTAGTACCTGCCACCCTTGAGCTATGACAACCGAAAATGTCTCTGGACATTGCCAATTGTTCTCAGGGGGGCAAAATCAGCCCCAGCTGAGAAACACTGATCGACTACAACTGTTGATTTTTCTTCAGATGGATTGTCTGGTACTTGGAATCAGCACCTACTTTTCCAAAACAACACGGATGCAAATCTGCTTGCATAAGTTAATATCCCTGCCTGGACTAACTCATTTGGCTGGAATGAGGTCACATTCCTAGCTGTGGAGGGACTCATGACCTCCTTCTGAGAAATGTGAAGAGCATCATTGCACTTGGCCCCTCAGGTGGAGTACAAAGCACTGGCTTGTCTTCTCTTGTTTCCCACAGTTCTCTTCGCGGACCTGTATCTGGCTCTATGAACCCAGCACACGCTGCTGGTGGTCATTTCAGAAGAGAAGGAGAAAGACCTTCAGAACGTAAGTGGAAATGGAAGAGGCAGTTTACAATTTGTTGGGGTTGGAATTTCTTTCTTTTTGTTCACAAACATGAGAGAAGAGTCTAGCACTTGCGGTATCCCTCAGTAACACAATGTTTGGGGTAGTATTTGTGAAGTCGCCTTCCGTACAGGGGCTCTTTGTTCTTTAAACAGCCATGTCTTCTCAACTGTTAATGTTCAGGGTTTTCTTGTACTTCATTGTTCCTCTCCTCAGATGTCTGACATGGGATTAACCAGTTGCCGTCAAGTCAACCCCGACTCATGGTGACCCCATGTGTTGTCACAGTAAAACTATCCTTGTAGGGTTTTCAATGGCTGGTTTTCTTCCAAGGCACCTGTGGGTGGACTCTAACCGCTAACCTTTCTGTTATAAGCCAAACACATTAGCTGTTTGCATCACCCAGGGGCTCCTACACAATAATAGCAAATCTTAATATCTCCAAGTGCTGGATGTGTCTCTGTGGGAACAGGGTTTAGGTGCCTATGCTACAGCTAAGTTTCTTCCCAGCTAGTCAGGGCTGTGTGTGGTGACGTTAATCTCACCTGAGAGGTGCTGCTGACACCAGTATTTCTTGAAAAAGACTGAAGGCCCCAGCATCTTTATGTTCTGAAAGCATCCCATATTGTTGTCTCGGTTCTTTTGACGTTGCCAAGAATCACTGAACTGCCAGAAGCTGAGAGGAAAAATTCATATTCCACAGAAAATAATATTTTTTTGCCAATAATGGAGAAGCATAATCTCAGGGTAGAACTTTCTGCTTTGGGGACTGGACGAACAGAGAGCTCAACAGTGAGAGCAGCACCACGACTCTGCCAGGATATCGTGGCCCGTGGGCAAGCCCGTTCACTGCTTACCTATAAATACAGAGCTCAGCCATCTATTGTTCATTGAACAAGAAGTCAAATTTTGGGAGCTGGAGCCAGCTTGCTGAGTTATCTAGGATGCTAATGTGCCCACAAAGTCGCCTTCACAGGTCTGATGAAGTGCTGCCAGATTTTAATTGGAACCTCCGCATGAAAAAGAGAGACTCTCTTTTGACTGTCTATAAATACAGCACAGCGGAAATGTAGCAGCTATAGAAATAGTTACAGCAAATAAGAACTTCCCTTGGAAAGCTGTAAAAAGCCCTTTTTTCTTTTCATTCTCTCTATTTTCTCCTCACCCCCATCAGCTCTTCCCATTGGTCCATATCCCTGCTTCTTTGTACCTACAATTATTTCCTAATCCAGGTTTATAATTCTGCCTGTGAGATATTTGCTCACTTCTGTTTGTCTTCAAAATTGGTCTATGGCAATATTTGCCTTGGTGTGCGAAGTGCTGGTGTATACCATTTAAAGCTTCATTTTCAGTAATGTATTCGTTTAGGTTCTTAAGTTCTATGGGGCAGGAGTATTCTTGGGCACTGAAATTGCAAACATATTCTTTGCCTTCTCAGGCGCTGTGTAGTATACCCATGTTATGAATTCGGGGACCACATTAGATCTTCAATTCTGCATGTGATGCTAAAGACGTTAAGACTGCCTCCTCAAGCCACACGCCTCTGATAATCCTTCAAGAACCTCAAGAACCTGAAGAAGACATAGTAGCAATGAAAGCACGTTGATTCAAAGTTATTTAGCATTTAAAAATCTCCAGGCAGACACAGAGCTCTAATCTTTAACAAAACGGGGGCTTCAGTTTTCTGTTCCTTGCTTCCAGAATGGGGAAGGATTCTAGGCTTTGGCCAATTGACACCTGTCATGGATTGAATTGTGTCCCCCAAAAATATCTGTCAACTTGGCTAGGTTATGATTCCCAGTACTATATGATTGTCTACCATTTTATCACCTGATGTGATTTCCCTATGTCCTGTAAATGCTATCACTATGATGTAATAAAATGGATTAGCGGCAGTTATACTGATGAGGTCTACAAGATTAGGTAGTGTCTTAAGCCAATTCCTGTTGAGATATAAAAGAGAGAAGCGAACAGATAGACATGGGGGGACCTCATACCACCAAGAAAACAGCGTGGGGAGCGGAGCGCCTCCTTTGGACCTGAGGTACCTGTGCTGAGATGCCTCCAGACCAAGGGAAGACCGATGACAAGGAGCTTCCTCCAGAGCCAACAGAGAGAGAAAGCCTTCCCCTGGAGCTGACGCCCTGAATTTGGACTTGAAACCTACTAGACTGTGAAAAAATAAATTTCTCTTTGTTAAAGCCATCCACTTGTGGTATTTCTTTTACAGCAGCACTAGATGACTAAGACAATGCCGTTTCGCTAGAAGTAGCTGGTCAGGGTGTTCAACCTACCAGCCCCTGACCTGCCATCAGAAGGAAGGCAGTTGGCATCAGAAGGCATCTTAGTTTCCTAGAGCTGCCTTAACAAATACCACAAAGCCAGTGGCTGTAAAGAACAGAACATTGTCTCACAGTTCTGGAGCTGAAGGTCGAATTCAGGACATCGGCAGGGCCACGCTCTGTCTGCTCCAGAGGAAGATCCTTTCTTGTCTCTCCCAGCTTCTGGTAGCCCCAGGCATTTTGGCATTTCTTGGTTTGTGTGTGTGTGTAGTAAATATTTATGTTATGAAACATTTGCCATTTCAATGTTCTTCACAAGTGCAGTTCAGCAACCTTCTGTCCCTCTTGCGCAACCTTGGCTTGAGATGCGTCTTCACTGGCGTTTGTCTTCTCCTACATGACCCTTCACGTCTGCCCTCCCCTTTACAAGACACCACTCAGAGGGGTTAGGACCCAACCTGCTCAGCTATGACCTCATTAACTTAATTGATCAAATCTTCAAAGAAAGAACTTATTTCCAAACAAAGTCGCATTCATAGGTCCAGGGGTTAGAACTTCAACATATCTTTTTGGAGGACACAATTCAATCCACAACAGAAGGCACTGAACCACTTGCATGCAAATACTTCTCTCCTGCTCTGTTTTTAGGGAGTTACCAAGACTAAGATAGTCATTCTCCCAACCAAAAGCTGTGGACCATATAATGCTCCCACCCCTGCAGCATAACAAGGGTGTAGAAAGCACTTAGACGGACCCCCAGACAGCCAGGCAGAGCATGAGACAGACACACACTCCTGGGCAGTGAGCAACTGACAGCAGGCATTCTTCATTCTGTTTACTGGAAGAAGCAAAACTCCTGAACAGTGAGCTAAGGTGGGACTGTTATTATCACATTCTGTACTTGGAGGCAACTTGTAATGGGGCCCATGAAATGAAAGGGGGCCCATTCCAAGCTAGAAAGGCATAGCAAACAGATGGTGAGAGCTGGACGCTACGCCTGAATGACAGAAAAAATACAGAGAGGAACCGTTTGTTGTTAGTTGATGTCTAGTCGATTCTGACCCATGACAACTCCAAGTGTGCAGACTAGAGCTGCTCCAGAGGGTTTTCAAAGCTATGATCTCCCGGAAGCCGACTACCAGGCCTGTCCTTGCAAGTGCCTCTGGGTGGGTTCAAACTACCAATCTTTCAGCTAGCAGTTGGGTCTTTAATAGTTTGCCTCTCTGAAGAACAACTTGTTATTGTTGCAGTGTGCCGTGGACTTACTTAGCAACAAATAGCTTAAAGGTTCATCTTTTTTTTTTTAGGTTGTATTACCATAGTGCAGCTTTCCTGTATAGCACTTTTACGTATGTATGTATAACTATTCTATGTAAACAGTGAAGTCTACTTAATTCTCATGCTGTAAAATGAGATCAGCCATTTTCAGCCAAGCTTGGGCCAGGTGTCTACCCCTAGATCAATTAGGTACAGCCAAGAAACCAAAGTCATGTCATTTGGGTTTGGACAGTGTTCCCCCCCACCACACACACACGCACACGCACACACACACATACACACACACACCCACTGCCGAGGATGGAAGAAGGAATTGTTGTAAGTTAGGCAGCTATCCCAAATGGTATTTATGACACTCCTTTGTCATTGTAGTCCCCAAGACAGCCAAGACAATCTTTGATGAATTAAAAATACCCTTCTACATCATCACCCCCGTTAAGTTACCCTCTAGATTTTACAACCTCTGTTTTCCCCTATGCCAGAATTATGCAGTAATAATTCCCATTCCTAATGCTCAGGTCGCTATAGGAATGCGTCTGATTTAACTGATTCGTACTGAGGAGTATGATTAATATTTTTTTAAAGTGTGTCATGCTAATAATCTCTAGTCATGAAATCCCTGGACAAATTTTCAGGAGAATGAGAGAATTTAAACATTCCCTTGTTGCCGAATTATACTACCCACTACCTATTCCATCTGCTCTGATAGGGGATTCTACCTATTCTTGTGTCTATACTTTTCAGCTGATAAGAATTTAACACAGCTTTTACTGTAGTTGGATTTATTTTGTATTGAAACAATTACTGTACAAAGGGAGAAGGGATTATAAACAATCAAGACACCTAGAAATGCCTTCATCTAATAATTTGTCATCTCTGTCTAAGATTACGTCACTTCTTCCTTTCTGTACAGTTCTTACCCAATTTCTCCTTCCTTGCATGTTAACCAAAACTTTGAAAATTTTTTTAAAAAAAGGTTAAAAGGGATTTTCCTTTAAAGAAATATTTTCAAACTATTCATTGACTCATTTTATGTATTAAGATTTATGGCAAAAAGGAGATATTTCTTGCCAGTGCCCTTAAAATTGTTCTTGAAAAACTTGGACTTTCTCTTCTGATTTGTAATTACTATTGAAAAGGTCACCAAAAACTACATACATCTTAACATATGAGGAAAATAACAACTTGGTACAAATTCTAAAATTCAGCTTTTAGTTAGTCTGTAGTAAGGACTATCTTCATGGTCACCGTTATTAATACTGTGCTGCTTTTGTAAAACTCGACCTATTTTTTTAGAATCTCCTTCCATTATGGTTCCAGGCTGGAAAAGGCCAAAAGGCCAATTTGCAGAATGTAGAATAAGCTTCTCCCATCACTCTTGGAAGGACATCAAAGATGCAGTGACAGACAGATGAAGAGGTGCTGGCAAGTTTGTTTGGCCCTGATTTCCTCCACTCCACGTCCAGCCCTTCTGCCCAGCTGATGACCCTGTTGTCTAACAGTGGCCCCAGGGGGCTGGTGACAGACCCAGAGAGGTAGTAACTATACAGAGGCACAGCTTCCCATAGACCTTTCCAACAGCCTTACCTTCTCAGTTCCGTTTTGGCAGCAGACATACTTGACTTCTTACACTGACTGGTTGGTGACTTCTCTGATCCTCCAACTTGCCTCCTGAGACACCACTTCCCCCCGCTCTCCCATAATTGTATGCGATCTAATTCCTACAAAAAAATCTTATTCCATACATCGTAGTAGTTCTCCTTCTCAGACTGAATCCTGATTAATGATTACTGGCACTGGAAGAGATCCCAGGGGAACAGAACCTAAAGGATGGGGCTCTTGAATAGGTTCTCTGATTTGATTAGATTTAAAGGTGTTAATGATCTGTTTTCAGTGGTAAAGGAGGTCCTGGTAGTCCACAGCATTCAATAGAGATTAGTTATTCAATTTATCACTTGTAATCACTTTTGATTAATTGCCTGTAATAGACATGGCTTTAGGTGATCAAGTAGCAGCTGCCATGAAACATTTTAGTGGAAATAAGGAGTATAATGATGTTGGTTGGCTGCTTCTAAGCATGCTAGAAATTTTAGTGAAAGAAAATGATGATCTCAGGGCTTTAAGTTTCCTGTATTTTAAGGGCTATGAGTGCTCTTAAAGAAACGCTTATCTCCTGTAACTGCAGGGTCAAAATTTTTAAAAGCCAAACCCAAAGTCTAATCTTGCAGGTGGCTGAATTGCAGTGCAAACTGAATTTACAACTTTGTAGGGTCCCTCATGTTAAAGCTAGGTTATTCATTGAGAAGTAACAGGACCTTGAGCATTGAGATGGGGGAATATGGGCAGATTCCAATGAGGCCATATGCTGTTCCTGGAGGAGTTACATAAATCAATGTCACCATCAGGGACTTAGAAGATGCAAGGTGGTGATTCCTACCACATCCCCATTCAACTTACACAATTGGCCTCTGCAGAAGATAGACACATTTTAGAAAATGGTAAGATCATTGTAAACTTAATTGAGTGGTAATTCTAATTGTGGATACTGTTCCAGATGGATTCCATTTCTGGAGCTAATCAACGCATCCCCTGACATCTAGTCTACAGCTATTGATCTGGCAAATACTTTTTTCTCTATACCTGTTAGTAAAGACCATTAGATACAATTTGCTTTTAGCTGGCGAAGCTAACACCACACCATCATATCTATGTAATGTTCCCTATGATAAGTTGACTGAGGAGGAAAAAACTCAGGCCTGGCTTACAGACGGTTCTGAACAATATGCTGTTAACCACTCAGAAATGAACAGGAGCATCAATATAGCCCCACTCTGGGGTGGCCTGGAAGAATGGTGGTAAAGAGAAATCCTTCTGTGGGCAGAACTTCAAGCAGTGCACCTGGATGTTCATTTTGCCTAGAAAAAGGAATATCAAGAGGTATGTCTCTATATTTATTCAGAGCAATATCTATCGGTTGGGCTACTGTCAGAGACTTAGAATGAACACAATCAGAAAAGTGGTGACAAGAAGGTTTTGGGGGAGAGGTATATAGTTAGCCCTATTTGAATGAGCACAGACTGTAAAGATACTTGTGTTCCATGTGAATGCTCACCAAAGAACAGCCTCAGGAGAAGAAGATTTTACAGTCAGGTGGACAAGATGACCCATTTTGTAAATTTCAGTCATCTTCTTTTCCCAGCCAGCCCTGTTCTTTCTCAATGAGCTCACGAACAAAGTGGTCGTGGCAGCAGAGACAACAGTGAGCTTCCATACGGTGGCAGTTTGATTATATTGAACCACTTCCATCATGGAAGGGACAGTGCTTTACTCTCACTGGAATAGATACTTACTCTGAATATGGACTAAAGTTCTACACCTAAAATTCTTCTGCCAAAACCACCCACTAGCCACAGATTTACAAAATGCCTTTTTCACTCTCATGGTATTCCACACTGTTTTGCTTCAGACAAGAGAACTGATTTTATAGAAAATGTAGTGTGGCAGTAGACTCATGCTCAGAAAATTCACCAGTTTCAATCATCTAAACACTTGGCCTGATAGAACGATGGAATGGCCTTTGGAAGACTAAGTCACAGAACCAGCTTGGCAGCAACATTTTGAAAGTGGTGTATTCTTTGAATCAGCAACCAATATATGCTGATGATTCTCCCATACACATGATTCATGTGTCCAATCATCAAGGGGTGTAAATAGGAATGGTTCTTCTCATTATTACCCCTGATGAACTATGAGTAAAACGTAGCTGCAACATCGGGCTCTGTTGGTTCCCAAAGGATAAATGCTTCCATCAGCAGACACAGTGTTGGTTCCATTAAACTTGAAGTTGAGATTGACATTTGGCCTCTTCGGATGCTTCATGCCAGTGAGCATACAGGCAAAAAAGGGAACGACTGTGCTAATTGATATGATCAAGTCTACCAAGGAGAAAGTGGTTGCTACTACACAGTGGGGGTGCGGAGGCATCTGGAATGCAGGAGATACTGATGGTGATTTTTAGGATTCCCATCTCCTCTAATGGAAGGTTACAACAACCCAATATAAGCAGGACTGCTCCTGGAACAGAATTTTCAGAAATTCAGAAATTCTGAAATTCCTTGTTGGGCCACCCAACAAGGCAAGGGGTCACTACCAGTCAATGTGCTTGCTGAAGGCAAGAGAATATAAAAACTTCTTTGTCCCTCATTCCGATTCTCCTGCTGTCTAACATATGTTAATAGTGGTTAACTTTATTATATCTCCGTATTTAACTTACAGAATAGCAGAGAGCTGAGTGTGACTTACTTAGAAGAGGAATGATCATCACCCAAAGAAGAATACAGCGAGCTTGCATCCTCTTTTGGCATGGTGTTTGGTTGTACAAGAGAGAGTTGTATCGTGTTAGGTAGAAGCAGAAGTTAAATATGGTTAAAGAGCTGCTTTATGGATGTCACGCTGAAAACAGATGGACTCCGGTGTTTGTTTTTTAACCGGTCAACTTAGTTAGGCTGGACCTAACCTAAGTATATTTCTCAGAATATACTTCCCTGCATGATTCTGAGTTAGAGTTGGCCAAAAGACCAAATTGCAGAAGGTGGAAGCAAAGTAGCAGTCATTACTCTTGGAAGGTCATCAGATTAGATGGGGCTACAGGGACACAGAGGTGCCAGTGAGCTCCAGCCTGTCTTTGCTCTCCTCCACTCCACGTCCAACTCTTCTTCCTAATTCATAATCATGTACAGCAACAGCAGCCCCAACTTCTCACCAGATGCTTGATAGTGAACCCACAGAGGTAGTAGCTACAGGAAGCACAGCTTCCCTTCCAGAGCTTCAAACCAGTTCTGCCAGGTTCAGACATGGCCCAGGAAGTGACACTGGAACAGACCCAAATTTTTAAAATTTGAGTGAGCTGGAATGATAACCTGAACAGGAAAAATTACAGGCCGAAGCTCTACAAGAAACTTAATCTCCCTCTCGGAAAAGAAGGGCAACATAGGCATTGCTTAACAACCAAATCTCTTGCTCGTGGGATTTTGAGCACCGCTGAAAACAGCCATGCCCCGCAGAAAGATGGCGGCCATCTGCACCGCTTTGAATGTGTGTCTCTCTCCACAGTCTTGCCAATAATCCAGTCTCCCCATCAGGCTCCTGAAAGGGCTCACAACATCTCCCATTCCAGGGCTTCCACTCATAATTTTACACATTTCAGTCATTGTTCCAGTTCGCCCAAATTTTAAAACTTCGGGTCTGTTCCAGTTTTGCTGCATCCTCCATGACCGAACTGATTCCAACTGATTGGAAGCCCTGGTCTTCCGTTTGCAGTCCCATTTCAGTGGCTGGGTGTGCTTGGCTTTTCAGGTTGGTGACTCCTCTGAGTCTCCAAATTCCTTCCTGGTCCTTCACTTTCCCCAACAACTCCTATAACCATGCAAGGTCTAATCTCTATACTAAATCCCTTGTCCCATAATTATAGTGCTTCTGCTTGCTGATTGACCCTTGACTTATTCAAAATGCTATATCAAACCAGCTGAAAGAATTCCTGAGCAGCAAGTGATTGAGAGAAGAATGCATTCTCCAGAAAGCCTAGATTATTGCTAAGGATGCTACTACTCTTACTGACTAGTAATAACAATAGCTGGTATTTATTGAGCACTTACTATATGCCAGACACAAGCCCTTAGACACCATATATCATTTATTCCTTACAAAACCTTTCTGAAGAAAATACAATTATCAGCCTATTTTGCAGGAGAGAAAATGTTTAGGGCTCACTCCGAGCTGTATAAAGCATGTTTTTAATGACTATGCTATATAGACATAAAATGCCTCTCCACTTGTGACACGTTGAAATTATGTTTTTATATCAGTGTCGTCTACCAGACTACAGCATTTCAAGGTCAAGAAGCACATCTTTTTAATCTAAGTATCTTCATAGTTAAGCACAAGGTCTGAAAAATAGGTTTATGATAAATGCTTGTGGAATGGAATGGATGAAGAGAAGGAAGACTGGTGGGAGGTGTGGTTGGTATCAGCACTGCCTGTTATTTTGGTCAAGAAGAATTGGCAGCGAGCTTGCACTGGACATTTGTTCACATTACTAAGATGTGTGCTCAGCCACCTGAGAAAGAGGATTCAAGAATGCAGAGGGAGCTTATGTTATTGATGGGAATAATGGTGGTAGAAAGAAAAGTTAATTCTGCAGATCACCTTGCATTTTGGTTGGGGGCTGAGGAGAACATTAATTTTACAGAAAAAGTATATAATATGTTGAAACACAGTATTTATTTTTACTTTAAGGCGCATATGCACCTACTAAGCAGTAGGGGGAGCAAGATGCAGGGAAATCTGCAATTTCAGAACTTCAAACACACAAAATGAAGGCATCTGAGTCATCTAGGGATAAAAGCATGACAATGTGACTTTACACAAAGTCTGCAGATGGGGTGTTGATATATTTTAAATACTGACTCTTCGATTTAAAATGGGTTTGAAATTTCTTACTAGAGCTGTATCATTCCAGCACGTAGTTAAGCGAAGATTTGGCAATGACTGATGTAGGTGTTCTGTAAGGATAAAACAGGACAGATTGCTTTCAACCTCAATTAACCGATTTGTCCTTTGATGGTAATACAATTTCTACTATGTTTATGCTAATTAGGCCCAGTCTTGATCTCCTTATTGTGGTCTAAGGAAGACCAAAATCGAAGTGAAAATTAGAGATACTATTTAAATCAACTTCCTTAGACATAATACAGTATAGAGTGATAAGATAAAATTTGCATTGCTATTGCTGTGTTTTGCTTGTTTTGTGAACAAAGATTATATTCCACTTTGAAAATTCAAGAAGAAATCCGTTGATTAGTTCTATGAAGACAAAACTAGAGAAAATCCAGTTTACTTCAAGTGTCTAACATCTCCATGAACAGATGTTTATGGTGTTATACGTTGAGAAGAGTTCTTTGAACAGTCTCCATGGCAAATCTTCCCCTAAAAGTACTCCCAACCGGGACCATGGTCTCGAGGAACATCTAGCTCAATTGGCATAACATAGTTTATAAAGAAAATGTTCTACATTCTGCTTTGGTGAGTAGCATCTGAGGTCTTAAAAGCCTTTGCTCAGCCATCTAAGATACTCCACTGGTCTCACCCCTTCGGGAGCAAGGGAGAAGGAAGAAAACAAGACACAAGGGAAAGATTAGTCCGAAGGACTAATGGACCACAACTACCACGGCCTCCACCAGACTGAGTCCAGTACAACTAGATGGTGCCCGGCTACCACCACTGACTGCTCTGATAGGGATCACAATAGAGGGTCCCGGACAGAGCTGGAGAAAAACGTAGAACAAAATTCTAACTCGGAAAGAAAGACCAGACGTACTAGCCTGACAGAGACTGGGAAAACCCCAAGAGTATGGCCCCCCAACACCCTTTTAGCTCAGTACTGAAGTCACTCCTGAGGTTCACCCTTCAGCCAAAGATTAGACACGGCCATAAAACAAAACAAGACTAATGGGGCACAACAGCCCAGGGACAAGGACTAGAAGGCAGGAGGGGACAGGAAAGCTGGTAATAGGGCACCTAAGTTTGAGAAGCAAGAGTACTGACATGTCGCGGGGTTGTTAACCAGTGTCATAAAACAATATGTGTACTAACTCTTTAATGAGAAACTGTTTTTTTCCGTAAACCTTCATCTAAAGTACAATAAAAAAAATTAAAGGAAAAAAAAAAGTACCCCCAGCTGGCATCAGAACAAACACAAGCCCCTTCAACATTATTTTGACTGTCGCTGACTTTTCTAATTAGAGTATAGGTGGAAAAAATTCCTGTATATTCAAACCAAGCAACATAGTTGCGTAATGAATTATTCCTATTTTGTTTTAATTTAATTATGCAAATTTAGGTTGAAATCAATTCCAACGCCTGTAAAATTGAGATTAGTTTCGTTCGCTTCACTCTTATTTTTTTTTTTTTTTTTGGTCCCATTAAGCCCATTTGGCAAGGTCCAGAGCTCGAAAACACTCAGGTCTTTGCTTACACTCATAATGTTGACTATGGTAGGTGTAATGAGAACATAAACTATTTAATATGAAAACCAAAATATAGAACCTGACCATGGAATTCTTCATTGAGTCTTACATATCTGCTTTGCTAGTATAAATATGAGCAAGCTCATTAGTAAGTTTGGGTTTTGACAGAATTCTTTGATATACAAATTAAGTTTTGTTGATTTTCTGAAGGTTGAAGTCCATGTCATAAGACTGTGGCATACATGACTGTCAGTCCTATCATCTGTGTGAAACAAAGGTTTTCTTACTGTGCTGTGTGATTTATTCTCAGAAGTATTTCTTGTTCAGAGGCCTCCAAATAAAGCAGTAAGTTGCAGAGGCCTTGGTTTATGTTTCAGTGGGTTCACTGATGCACACGTAGGTGGAGGTACACGCACCAATCACACCCCTGAGATCTCCTTCCATACGTAACATTTGCAACTCAAAATCCCAGGTATTCTTCCGTTAATACTTCTATC
This sequence comes from Trichechus manatus latirostris, assembly GCF_000243295.1. NCBI lineage: Eukaryota > Metazoa > Chordata > Mammalia > Sirenia > Trichechidae > Trichechus > Trichechus manatus. The sequence continues at coordinate 1,297,689 of NW_004444202.1, forward strand.
TTCCATCCTAATTTTCATTTCAACAGACTGATTCCCAAATCTACAATTCTAGGCCGAGACCCTGAAATCAATCTCAGGTACTCATGTCAGTTTTAGGACATTACAGTAAAAATGTTCAGGATTGTAGGAGACCCTGTGTCATCTTCTCAACAACCTCCTCCTTCCTCCACTTTTAAGATTGTAAGGTATGCACATAAAATCAAAAGATCCAATGGCTGGATTATTCGTTCTGAGACACAGCCTTCTAGTTTGTCACGGTCCTTCTTCCGCAAAGTAAGCATGCTGAAAGATGTTGGGGAGAAGAGACATCATTAGCGGTCTAGACCTGTCCTGCTGTTGAGGTGATTCTTCCTAAAGTTCACAAAGGGAATAAGAGAAAAGTGAGCAGACCTGGGTACCTCTGGGATCTCATCAATTTCAGCATAAAGAAAAGGCTATGCACTCAACCATCAGCTCCAGGGCTATATACTCCAAAACAGGCTTGTAGAACTGGAACTTACAATTTCCCTTCTAAATGATCGTGTGAGCATGGCTAAATAACTATACATCTCAACCATCGCGCAAACCATTTTAATTAACATTTTTCAGGCACGTCACATTTATACAATCAGTAAAAAGTTTCTAAAATTATATTGCATTAGAAATTGCCACCCATCAACTTGGATTCTGTCCCTAATCGTGCCCAAAATACTTTTTTTTTTCTTTTCATATCATCTTTGTTTTTTATTTTTTTCACTATGGTTTGGTAATTCCATTGAATATGATTCATACCTACAAGCTAGCCAGATGCTCTGTTCAATTTATTTTTAAGTGTTACGTTTAATTGCCATTGACTTAATCAAAGCTGGCATTTTTTTTTTTCAGGCAGTTAGAGCATTAATTGAATTTTCTTTTCATTCAAGCTATAATAAAAGAAATCTTGGAAGGCATTCACTCCCATATCTCTGACTTACTCAAAATATACTCTAAATAAAAGAAAACCTTCAGTGTCCAACATTAATAGGATGTGAGGCGTGAGAAGCCTGCTAACATGCGCTATAATTGTGTTTGGATTTTCAGAAGCACATGTTTCAAGAAGATATCATTCAACTCACTATTTGAGAAGATATAAAAAGCTGGAGGGCAAACAATTACTACATTATTAGTAAAGTACTCAAATTACTTTTTTGGTCTCCTTTAAGCCTATTATTAATATTATTGTAAATGCATTCATTTTTTCTAAAGTAGTAATTCCAAGCAAGACTAATAAATCAAGAAATGTTCTCAGGGGTGAAGCTGAGATGAAATTAGAAATACAAATGTAAGAAACTGTACAATTAAATGTGTAAGCAATGAAGTCAGATTTAGTGCTGCAAACACATGGAGACGCGTGGCTACATAAGCATTAGCATTTAGGTCACCAAATTAGCCTTTGGAATTTTCTTGCTTTTTAGCAAGAATTCTACTTGCTTCCTGACATCATTTACCATGCTGTATTAACCAGAGCACTTATCTATCAGTATTTACAAATTTTAAACCTCTTACCAATAAGTACATCTCTATGGAATGTTTATTTAGTGACTCGGGCAATAAAACTGCTAATAGTAATATCTGTTATTATCAGGTATTATCTATTGAACTTTATCTGTCATGGAAAGTACTTCTGCAAAATTCTCACTTTAGTGGAGAAAAAAAAGAATAAACATATTTTATATTTTTTGCTTTCACACTGTTTACGCACTAAAAAGATTTTGAGGAAACCAAGACTTGTGTGGGGAGTTCAAACATACCAAATAATCCTTTTTTTTTTTTTTTTACTTTAATAGAATATTTGTATTAAAAAGTGGCGTGGTTTTTTTGTTTTGTTTTGTTTTGTTTTGTTTTTTGGCCTGTATCTTTAATTTGCAGCTTTGTGTATGAATAAAGCATTCGACTGCATTTACAGAGGGCAAAACCATTATGGCTGGATGTGTTTTCAGGGACTACCACGGAATAACTGGCTGTTTAGAAATTCAAAGGCATCGTCTTTTGATGCCAGGCCATAGAGAATACTTTCGCACATTTGCAGCAGGAGGTCTGGCCCTTAAATAATCTTTCTTTTTGCTCTGAACAGTTTCGTGAGGAAAACTAGGAATGAAGTGCTTGCTAATAACAAAGATCAATGATTTTTGCTCTGACGAAAATGATGTTCTGCAATTTGATGAAGACATCTGTAGAAATACAGTCAGCTATGTCTAGAATCTGTACAAATGCCCTGCAGTCTAACCAAATAGCCCCGAGTTGATGCGGTCCCCAGCCTTCAGAGCGCATGGATTAACACGGTCTCATCCGCCATGCTGGGGGAGATGCAACCCGCTGTGCGCAGTTAGATTGTCCTTGCAGCTTTACGCTTCTATACACGCATCTACAGAAATGATTTTGAGAACTTGAAATTTTAAATGAAAAGGTGATTTCAAGACTCCGGCAAGATGGCGGTCTAGGCAGAAGCACCACGCCGTCCCTCCACAACAAAGATCCGAAAAACTAAGCCAAACAGAGAATCAACAATCCTGAAACCCT
>NW_004444202.1:1308632-1317117 GCF_000243295.1 Trichechus manatus latirostris
AAAAGGTGATTTCAAGATATACACGTTTAAAACCAATTTATAATTCAGCAAAAATCATTATTGCTCATAAAGTAGCTTATGTTCAATAAGAATATAGTTTACTTGTTCCATGTACCACTGACACTTCTCAGTGAAGAGGTTCTGCTGGCAGAGGTCAGTTATAAATGGAAAATAATAAAATATCTAATGATGTAAAAACAAAAAACAAAACTCGTTGCGGTCGATTCTGACTCATAGTGACCCTATAGGACAGAGTAGAACTGCCCCATAGGGTTTCCAAGGAACGCCTGGTGGATTCGAACTGCCGACCTTTTGGTTAGCAGCCATAGCTCTCAACCACTACTCCACCAGAGTTTCCAATCTAGTGACAGGATATATATATATTGAGTATTTTAATGACATATTCACTTTAATCTTAATTTTAAATATGCTTCTACTGCTTATAAAAGAATATATGTGTATGTATACTGTATATATGTATTATGTATATATGTGTGTATATATACACATACATACATATCTGTCTCTATCTGTCTATCCATTCACCCATCCATCTATCCATCCATCCATCTAAACATACATATTTCCCACCAGAAAAAACAACTCACCCTACCTGCTATTGGGAGGATAGTAGGGAAAAGTCAAATATAAGTTGTTTTATGAAAATCTAGCTTGTTAAATTGTGTTTTGCCTCCATGATGTTACCCATGTTGATCCCAGCGTCCAACACACCTTTCCCACTTTTGGCACCTAGCTGACTTTTCTTTGCTTCTCGAGACTCAGCTCTAGGATCATAGCTCCGTGTAACACCTACATTGTATTGAAATTATTGCTCGTGTGCCTGTCTCAAGAAAATACTACTGCAAGATCCTGTTGTCCGGATTGTATCTAATTCATTTTTTAATCCCTTTCACCTAGCACAGTGTCTACCTGACTCATGATAGAGTTTAAAAATATATCTTGAACTGATCTGAAAACTAATTATGTATCTTACCAGAAGAGCAGCAGCTCGAGCCACAGCCATGTACTCCTACAGGAGAAAGTCTTTTCTTTAGATGCTGTCTATACGAAGTATAGTAATAAGGCAATTATCCACATAAAACAAAGCCATGACAAAAGCGAAAAAAATCAAAGCCCATATTGCTTCAATTGACCAAATATACCAGCAGCTAATGACTTTCCAAGTTTCTTCTGTTGAGAGTGTTGTTATCGTTGTGAGCCCTAGAGTCGATTCTGACTCATAAAAACCAAAAAACAAAAGTGGCTGCCGTCGAGTCGGTTCCAACTCATAGCGACCCTATAGAACAGAATACAACTGGCCCCTTAGTGACCCTATATAGATGTACTTTAAACATAATTGAGTTTTCTCCACTTAGAAGCAATTCTTTGTAAATTTGCCCGTAGGTTTCTTTTCCATTATTCAAAATTATTAGATGTTTAGCAATTATTAATATCGAGTGGAGTTGTGTCAATAATACAATGTTATGTTGGATTTCTTAGATATTGCAGATATACAAACTAATGTCTAGTCAGGCGTTTGCTGAAAGAATACTTTCTAAGGAATAAAAGTTACTGTGATTTTTCGTTTTGAGACACTTGTCTATATACAAAACGGTTGACTAACAGTAGTAATCTAGGGCTCATTTGTGAGACAAGTAGCTTTCCTAGCAAGTCTAGTCTTTTATTTATTTTTCCTTTTTGCAGGATTTGCTTTTTCTTTCATCCCCACACCTGCCCCCTTTTCCTCCCTTGTTGTGACGGTCATCTTTCTCTCCCTTAGTGGGATTTTGTCGCAGTGCAGGGTCAGCAGCACAGGTGGTAGAGAGGGGCACATGCGTTGTGATACTCCAGTGAATCTGCAGGAGCCTCTTTGACCTGTGACATCATGAGCAGACAAATTACGTAATCTTAGTAATGAGTGGTTTGCCATGCAGGGCCATGTCATAGACTGGGCTTACTGATGGGGCAAGGATTGGGCGCCATTTTAAAGTTGAGTAACAATATATTTTCAGATGGTCAGTGGCCCAATAGAAGCCCTAAAGTGCCCCTGGCTCCAGGGTAAAGGCTGAGCCCTCTAAGTCCCCAGGATGGCAGGCGTTTCTAACTCTTGCTCAGCCATGTGGACCCAACACCCACCATGGTTTCCTGTCATCACAGATAAGCAGATGGCACAAAGAAAGTTAGTAACTCATCAGGTCTTTGGAGAGCGGCAGGTAGCTTTTTGACTAAAGCTGTTAATGCAGATGGATTCCCCAACTTGTGGCATATTAGAAAAAGCATATCGTTTCCATATCCATTTAAAAAAATGTATTCCTTTTTGAAGGAAAAAAAAAAACTCAAAGATGATTTCCCTGGAAAGGAAAAAAAAAGTCTTAGGTTGCTTTTCAGAGTTAATCATTCAAAAACTTAGTTTAAATTTTCACCCAATGATTTTTAGCCAAATAATAATAAAATAGCCTGGGTCTATAAAAACAAACTCCCTGAATATCAGTCCTATTGCTAGTTGTCATTAATGAGTAAAATAGCAAGCCTTAAACTCCAATTCTTAAAACAAGAACATCTGATTTATAAATTGTTTGACTGTAAACTGTATTTTTATATCCCAACAAAAATATTATTCTGATAAAAATACGAATACAAATGCTTAGTTTGTACTAAATTTTATGTTGTTGAAGGGTTTTTTTTTTAATGTTCTCTAGTTCAGAAAAAAAAAAACTTAAAAATTTAAAGTAAAAAGAATCTGAAATGACTAAAGAGAAAGCTAGTGCAGACAAAACTTTTGTTTAGACTATTTAAATAAATCATACAGCCCTTGATCTTCACTTTGGGTCTTCACTAAATCTTTCTCCCAGCCCGCTCCTCTAACGGAAAGAGACTTCCTGATGTGGCCAGTTTCAATGAATGGAAATGGAATAATGGTGGCTAAAGATAGCCAAGTAAGCCAGTGTGAGCATCCCTTCATTGTTCGATAATATTACCATGGGATCATGGCGGGCACGTATCCTGCTCTTCCTAGTCTGTTTTCCATCAGGGGGCACTGTGGCAGCCTGAGTCCTCATTTTTTAGGATCTATTTCTTTTCTTTCTGATGTACCTAAATTATAAAGACTTTTTAGGACAGTACGTTTACAGTTGTCCGTAACAACTGAGTAGTAAATTTAGCCTCCTAATTACTTTTCTGTATTTTGCCTTAATAATAGTAGTTAACATTTTCTGAGTGTTTATACATGCCAGGAGTTATTCTAAGTTCTTTAGGTATATTAATTTATTTAGTCTTCATTTAAGTAATGAATTCTATGAGTCAAATGCTATTATCTCCATTTTACAGAGTAGAAACCCAGGTACCGTGTTAAGCAACTCCTCCAAGTCACACAGTAATAAATGGGGACCTCACACATTGAATCAAAGTGCTCACACGTTAGATTTTTAAACTAAAAATATTCTGTTAATAAAAAGGAAAGCCATATGAAATAATACTATCTGTTTAGCACTTGATTCTCTTTGAAATAAAACTCATAAACTTTTTATAGCCCTCTGTATGTTCCAAGCCTGTTTTAAGCCCTTGACACATACATTAATTCATTTAATGTTCATTCCAGTCCATTGTACAGAAGAGGAAACTGAGCCATAGAGGCTAAGTAGATTGCCCATGGTCACCCAGCAAGTACATGATAGAAAGTCTGGGTGAAGAGAAAAACCGAACCCTCACGCAAGCTATTGCAATTATTTTCGTATTCTTGTCCTGTCGCTGCTGTGTGCCTCTGCACAAATTGTTCCATCTTTCTACTTCTTAGCAACCTCATTTATAAATAAAGGGGGAGGGGATTCCATGAGCTCCAAGACCGCTTCAAACAGTCCTGTAGATGGGAACATGTGTAAGGTCACACAGGAAAAAAAAAAAAAAAAAAGCTTTTGCCCAGTTCAAAGACTTAAAGGCAGACTCCAGCTTTTTTTCTTGTGCACGTCTCTGTATAGCTCTAAGAACTGTCTCTGGAAAAGGACCTACCAGGTTGCTAAGAAGGTAGAAAGTATTATGATGGTCTCCAGAAACGCCAATTTCAGCTCAGCATCTGCCAACACGTCCAGATGATCCTCCAAACTCTCTATAAATCCCGGCTCCACCATTTACCAGCTGTTTAACCCCGGGCAAGTATTCCATCATTCTGACCTCAGTGTCTTCCTCTGTAAGATGGGGACAATAATCATTCTACTTTAATGAAGTTGCTGTGGGATCAGTGGAGATAATATGTACATAAAGCACGTAGAACAGCCCCCAGTGAGCGCTGAGTACAATTTAGCATTCCCATTGCAGATCTCTGTTCCTAGGAAAGGGAGGATGTGAATTACTGTGGTCGCGATCCAGGGGTCTTCTGAGGTCTGACGAAAGCCCGGGCTCCTCTCAAGATTTGGAAAATTGAACTTCTTCAGAAAAAAATCGTAAATAATCCAGTTAAATTACTCAATGGTTAAGACAGATACTCCTTGATACTGAACTAAATTGGTTTACTGAAGTTATATAATTTCAGAGTGTTTGTGTCTATGAGATCAATGCGAGATGGAAGTTTTTATTTAACCTGCTTAATATAACTAGACAATATAGTTAACCAAACCAAAAACCAAACCCACTGCCTTCAAGTCAATTCCGACCCATAGTGGCCTTATCGGATAGAGTAGGACTGCCCCATGGGGTTTCCAAGGCTATAATCTTTACAGAAACAGACTGCCACCTCTTTCCCCCCGAGGAGCGGCTGGTGAGTTCGAACCACTGACCTTCTGGTTAGCAGCTGAGCACTTAACCACTGCACCACTAGGGCTCCTTGGCGATATATAGTTAAGTCTAGTCAATTGGTTGAACTAATTTTCTAAAGTTTGTAAGGGAAATTCTGTCTTCTCCCCTTTAGTTAAGCTAAGAGACAGCGGTTTTATTATTTGCTAAATGTCATACAGTAAATTTTCTGAGGATCAGAAACAGCAATTTAGACACCAGAGCTTGTTTTTCCTTTTAAATAACTCATAAATGTTTTCAGCATATAAATTATCCAGTATACAAGGGAATATGGAAGAAAAACTAGAGACATTTGAAATGTTTTCAAGATGTGATAAAGCACATGGGACTGTTGAAATCTAACACTACCTATGCCCTGGTGGCGCAGAGGTTAAGCGCTCGGCTGCTAACCAAAAGGTTGACAGTTGGAACCCACCCAGCAGCTCTGGAGGAGAAAGACCAGGCAATCTGCTCCTGTAAAGACTAAAGATTGTAGCCAAGAAAACCCTAGGGGGCAGTTCTACTCTGTCACATGGGGTCGCTATGAGTCGAAAACAACTCAACAGCACCCAACAGCAACACTCACAGGTGGGAGCATTACACTTACTTGTCACTCATACTAGCAGAAGCTCACTTTTGCTTACACCAAAAAACCACATCCGTTGCCATCAAGTTGACTCCAGCTCATACAGACACTAGGCCCCACTGGGTTTCCAACGCTGTAATCTTTACAGGAGGAGACTGCAACATTCTTCTCCTTTGGAGCAGCTGCTGGGTTTGAACTGCCGACCTTTCAGTTAGAGCCAAGCTCTCTAACCACAGCACCCCCAGGGCTCCTTCTTTTGCTATACAGAAAAGGTAAATAAATGAATTCACAGCCTTTAAGGGTTACTAGCTTAATGCGGATCCAGTCTGGGAATACATTAGGTCCCATTAATTTCAATGAGTCCTGGTTAGGAGCTATGGCTGCTAACCAAACGGTGGGCAGTTCAAATCCACCAGCTGCTGCTTGGAAACCCTATGGGGCAGTTCTACTCTGACCTATAGGGTCACTAATAGTAGGAATCAACTCGATGGTAATCGGTTTTTTGTGTGTATGTGTATTAATTACAAAATGTTACACTAAATGGTAGTTTACAAAGTGAATTCTTTCTTTTCAAAGTGCTGTACAAACGTGATATGATTATATCCAGGACAAAACAAACACCCTGAATTTAAGTTAAGCTTTTAGGACTAAAGGGGATCATAGAGATTATATTCTCCGCCAGAGGCCTAGAGGCATAAAAGCGATTTGTCTACTATTATGTAGACAAGTGGATATTCCAGATTTTAGCCTAGGCTTTCTTGAGCTTGGGTTGAGGGAAGGCCCTTTCCTCTACAGCACGCAGACAACATATTACGATGATAATAGTAAGTACAATAACCATTTATTGAGTGCATACTCTGGGCCCAGCATTTTGCTAGGCTCTGGACACCCACCCCCTACCCTGCTCTGTTTCCTTCATAAGTCTATGAGGTATGTATAGCCAAACCAAACTCGTTGCCATGAAGCCAATTCTGACTTACGGCAGCCCTACAGGACAGAGTAGAACTGTCCCATAGGGTTTCCAAGGAGCGGCTGGTGGATTCGAACCGCCCACCTACCTTCTGGTTAGCAGCCAAGCTCTTAACACTGCATCACCAGGACACTGAGGCCTTTACAGATAGGATGACTGAGACCCAGAGTTTGTGACTTGTTCAAGAATACCCAGCTGGCAAAGGCCAAGAGCTGGGGTCCAGTCTCAGTTCTGAATCTGCACTCTCTCCACTATACCCACGTGGACCAATACCACCACATACTCGGCTGGACTTTTCCTTGAAAGTCAGTATTTTAACCTCCTGCACTGAAAGCCTCATCTGCTTGTAGCAGCAGAACCTGAACCCCGAATGGCCTAAGAAAGCACCTATATCCACTCCCCAGATTCCCAGCTCAGAGAGGAGGATGCAATCATAATCGTAAATTAGGTATCTTGCATACAGTTCTTGAAAACTAGTTCGAAGACTTTTAATAAAATCAAGTGTAAACAATCTACCAAATTTTTAGAACACTATCTTCTGGCCTGTGTAGGCTATAGGTTTAAGAGTATGGACTTAAAATCAAACAGACACAAGAGGGTGGGGAGGGAATATAAAGCCTGGTGCTCTGCAAATTAATATTTTGAGGTAAACTAGACGTTTTATAGAAAACTATTTATTTGATGTTTTCATTCTATTTGAAGGAGAAACTCCCAAGTGTTAAATACGACCCTATATTTTAAAAAATACTGAAAATTAATTGAGTGATGATGGGCTGAGCACTTTGGGGGAAGAGACCTGTAGTCAAAGTGGCGATGTCACTGAAAAATATTTTAGACTCCCCAAGTGAACTCTTAAAAATTTTGATGTGCTTTAGAGGCATTATTTTCAAGGCAAAATGAGGCAATATTATGTTTAACTGTTTGGAAACTTTTTTTTATTAAAAATATGTTTAATATTAATGCTATTTTCAATACAGGTGAGATAATACTCAATAAAGCATCATGTACTTGATATTGTGAACTTAGGAATATAACAGTCCTTCTGGATCCTGGTCCCCTTCAGCCTCCCCAAACACCCTCTTAAAAAATCAAGAGGCCTTTGGGCGTTGTGAGAGCAGCGTGGGGTGGGGGCGAGGGGCAAGGAGAGAGTGCTTTCCTGACATACTCGTGCCTTTGGCTTTGACTTCATTTAGTAAGCCAGTCCTAAGAGAACTGAGACACACCTCTCTAGGCTCCGCAAACGGAGGGACAGAAAAGCCTGTCATTCATAAGCAGCTACGCACAAAACCAGCATCAGAATACAGGGGCTGGGGGAATCAGGGCTGAGAAATAAAAGTCGGAGTAAAGTGCACAGTTACTGTCAAAAATATATACTTTTGGTCCTAAGAAAATTAAGAGAATTTTATCTAAGGAACTAGATTGCTGACCTTTTAATACATTTGGTTTTCATGGAACATACAATCACCATCGGACATAAAAGTCTAGTTTGCTTTGTTTTTAAAAATTGCTTGGAGTTATCTACAGGAATCTTGTGAACGCAATTCAAGGATAACATTCTGCAGCTCTTTGGGTATTGTAGGATTTCCTCAGATAGTCCACAGAGGAGCGAGGGAACTGTTAAAGCACTGATTCAAGCGGGCGTTCCCCATGCCCTCTTTCTCCCTCTTATCTCTGCTCCCGGCCCTCGCGACCCTTCCCTAGATACCAGCGCTTTCCAGATTTCCGTCTTCGACTCCTACAGCGTGACACCGGGAAATCAGTAAGAGTTTCTCCTTGTTTGTAAACTGCTTCTGGACCGGCTGAGCTTGTTCTACCGCGGGAGGCTTTGGGCTGGGATCTTCCGGGGGGCTTCGCTCCACACCCGGGGAGGCGCCGGCCACACGGCCTTGGCTTTTACTGGCCCCTGCGTCCACCACCGACTCCGCGGAAGGACCGGCCTCCCGCAGGGGGGTGTAGCCCTTATTGCTGCTGGCCGGGTCACCCGACTGGGAGCTCTGCGAGTCCCGCCTGGCGGGGGCCGAGTCCGCCGGCCCTAAGGGAGGCCAGGGGGAGGCGGATCTGGCCAAAAGGCTCGTGTCCGGGTCCGCGCTGCGCGGGGCGGCCGGGGGCTCCGGCGACGGCGACGCCCGGTAGTCTGGGAGCCCGCTGGTGCTGCGGCGCCGCGG
>NW_004444202.1:1317753-1321545 GCF_000243295.1 Trichechus manatus latirostris
GTAACTGAGGACGCCGTTGAGCGGCGAGGCCCCGGGGGGCGCCGAGGCGGGGGCCGGGGACGAGGCGGCGGCGGCGGCCGCCAGGTCTTTGGCGCGGAGGCTGTGCACGTCGATGACGGTGGAGTAGAGGTCCCGCAGGTTGATGATCTTGGTCTTCCTGTCCCGATTCTCGTGCAGCACGGCGTTGGCGCAGATGAAGAGGAAGATGCCGATGCCCATGATGAGGGGCCCGAAGACCTTGAGCTTGTCCGAGTGCAGGTAGCCGGAGAACACGCGCGAGAAGAAACCCACAGACGTGGGGGAGGACGAGGAAGACGAGGGGGCGGCGGCCTGCGCGGGAGGCGTGCTTCTGGGCGCGCCCCCCGAACTGGAGTTGACACCCCCCTGAGACTCCAGCTGGCTCCGGGACCGGTTTCTGCTGCCGCTGCTGCTGTTGGCGGCGGTCGGGGTGCGGTGGCCGCTGCCCGAAGGTGGGAACTGCTTACCCCCCTCCCGATGGGCCCCGTTGGCCTTGGGCCAGTAGCCCACCACCGCCATGGCTATGCCCACCAGCAGCACCAGGATCCCGCAGAGGGCGATGAGCCCCGAGACGGAGCAGAGCTTCAGCTTGCCTTTCACCACTACCACGTCGTTCTTGCGCCTCTTCTTTGCTTTCCGCTTGCGCTTGGGGACCTGGCTCGGGGGGCGGAGGGGATCCTGCTTTCTGGCGGAAATCCTCAACAGGCCGCCGGTGGCGATCATGGTGAGCCCGCGGAGTGCGGGGCTAGCCCCTGGGGTGGAGGCGCCTGCTGCCCACTAGCTGTTCCGCCACCGCCTCCTGCGCAAAGCAGAGGAAGACAGTCAGAGGGGGGAGGCTTGGCTGCAGCAACATCCCACGCGCCGCAATTGCCCCGCTCCCGGATCCCACGCCATGTGTGCCCCCCACGCACGAACTGAAGGACAGTATAGAGAGACGGGAGTGGGGAGATGGATTAGGGAAGGGAAGCGTTGTTGCAGTGACTGATGACGGTAGGTGCTGAGGCGGTTGGAGAGAACGCCCTCCTCAGCCTCCCTACAGCCTCACCCCCGCCCACACACACGGTGGGTAATAGTCCAGCACCTTTCATTTCACACCCTCCCGGCTGGCAGCAAAGGCGTTCTTCTGACCCTTTGTAACAACTCAAAGTGGGGACTGGAAGTAGTGGCTGAGGACTTTCCTGGCAAGAGCCTTTCCCTTTGTCCCGCTGGACTCTGACGATTTCCCAAGGGAGGATTTGGGCTAGGGTTTCAAATCCCTAAGCCAAGGAATTCGTCACTGTGGGCCCAAGAGTCACTGAAACGGTCACCAAGTGATTATTTTATAACGACAAAAGGAATTCATTTCACTCGATAAAAAGTAAAGGTCATACACTGGCAAGCGCACGGTTTATTGACTTCAGATAATTAATAGAGTTCATTGCTGGGAAAACACCGTAAAGATATTTCAATACTCTTGACAATAAATCCCTTCACAAAGTCCTCTCCCACCTAGAAGAGCTCCTGCAGCTAAAGGCAAGCAGCCTCCACTCACAGCCTTTTCCTCACCTCTACTCTGCAACATCTGGACAGCTTCTTGGGGTGGAATATTTAGTTTTAGGTAACTGGTTATGTAACCGAGCTCTTCCTTCTAGCCTCCTCTCCTCCCTCAGAGGAACTCCCTTAAAGGTATCATGTGCTTGATCTCATCAGGGAATTTGAGAAGTCCCCTGGAATCTCCAAGAGAAAGCTCTTTTTCTCATGTGGGAAAATTACAGTCTTAAAAAGAAAAATCACTCTGCCATAATAGCTTTCTGGCCCCTTATTAATGTGCCAATTAATGTGTACTTTTCAGAATGCCGGTATTCAAATGAGTAGGCAATTAAGTAGGTACAGGGATCAACACGTTAATGATTAGCAGAATGACATTTCTCCAAGTAAAAGCTGTTGTCCTCATTGTTTTCTCACGAGGTCATTTTTTGGAACGGAGGGACTACCCTATAGAAAGTTTAATTGTTTATAATGAAGTCAGGTAAGTAAATGCACACACAGATGCGTATCTGTGGTGCCTGTCAGCTTCTAAATATTTCAGTCCTGCTATATTCCCAGAGTAAAATATTTCTGTTCCATTGGTTGTCTTCCCTTCTCTAATAGAAATGCTAAAATTAAGGGCATTGTATGAACCCGAATGGCTTAGATACCACTCACCAGCCTTTGGTATTTTATTTTTTATAAAATAACTCATGTTTTGGATAAATTATCCCTTGAAAATGTAGGGTTACTTAGGGAGAATGTTGCTTTTAATTGGCGCTTGAGTGAAGAGCTTTGGCCCTCAATTCCCTCCATTATATCAATATAGGCAGGATCTTTCCGTCACCAGCTGAAAAGCAAGCAGTAATCAGCTCTTTACAGGGTCTGAAAAGCAGTATCTCCTTGGAATTTAGTTGGTTTTCAATAAAAAGAAACAGTAGGTAGGTCAGAGAGGAGGGTTAGTGGACAGCATCTATCTATCAACCTTTAACATGTTGTCTTAAGGAGCCGCACCATTAAGTACAAGCAGATTTGTTTTTTAAAAAAACAACAACGGTAGCTTACTGTCGGTCCTTCATCACCCCCCTTAAAAAATCAGCACTTTTGCTAGGCAGTTGTAGCATAGAGATGGCTGTCTTTAGTGACCCCTAGACTCCAGCATCTTTGATGTAGTCTTCCGGAGATCTGTGGTTATCTTAAGAAGGCGTTAGGAGCCAGACATTTAGAAGCAAACCTAGACTCGGTTGGCCAGGAGGAAGTGCTAGTATTGTCCGGGTATTCACAGGGTGCACCAGGATGCTGGGTGTCTCCTCGTGTTTGCCACATGTGTTTCTCCTCAGCAAGGCAGCTTTGGCTCTGGATAGAATGTAAGCAAGGCTGGAATGGCTTCCAACAGTCGTTTACAGAAGATCTTTAAAATTAGTTCAATAGCTAGTAATTAACTCCCTAGTTTATCATTCCTTCAGCTCTGTCGGCAGAAGGCTGAACGCCTTTTTAATCTATCACCATTTGACATGGAATACTAACAAAAGGTCAGGTGCCCTGGAAGACCCACCTTTGAGGCTGTTCTTCCTGTCTAACGAAGGAAAACAAACTTAGCCATCGCGGGTGGCTGCCCTTGGAGTTTACAGCCTGGTGCTGGTCTTTCTGCGGTTAAGCAATGGAGGATGGGGAAGCAAAGGAGGGATGTCTAAAAATACAACTGCTTCCAAGAGAGACATTCAAGTTCTCCGCTCGTGATGGATGGAGCCCCATTCGGTGTCTGAGGCTGAGCCAGGAGCGCCCTGCCTTGCCCGGGACCCCTCGGAGGTTCCTCGCCCCTCTCGTCCTTCCTCGGCCGGCCGGGCAGTGAACCCCTGCCCTTGTTTCTGGTCTGCTTATTTATCTTGGAGTCACATGAGTGCAGCAGCTGGGAGTGCGCCTCTGGAAAGAAAACAAGCGGCGAAGTGAGGGCGATCCTGAACTCGCTTTTTCTGGGCAGCGCATCCCGTGTAGCCCGCACAGGCAAAGGACTCCCCGCAGCCCAGCTCGGGGCCGAGGCTGGAGGGCAGGCGGGGTGGGGAGGAGAGGTTGGGGGGCTGAGGACTGACAGCTTGCTCAAAATGGCAGCACTACAGGCAAACAATATCGCTCACTTACCCAGGGAGACTGGGCGAGCTCGGGGCCGGCGACCGGGCGCTCCGGCGACACAAAGGAACCATGGAGAAACTTTTTCCGCCCGAGCCGACGGCGGGGCGCGGGGCCGGCGCCGCGGGGCCCTCCCTCCGG
>NW_004444202.1:1322432-1338896 GCF_000243295.1 Trichechus manatus latirostris
GAGCGCAGCGGCTCCCCGGACGCGGCAGCCGAGGCGCCTCCGTGAGGGGAACCGGCCCCCAGGCTCTTCCTCGGCGGCCCCGCCTGCGCCGACCCCGCGCGGTCATCATCAAGCATTCAAAGGAGAACTGTGATTCTCCAGGAATCGGGGTTCGAATCACAGCGAGCAGGTGGGGGTAGGGAGGCTGTCCAGACTCCCTACGTCATAGAAAAGGAGAGGGAGCTTCCGATTCCTAGCTCATTCCTGTTCTCTCAACTGG
Organism: Trichechus manatus latirostris; assembly: GCF_000243295.1. NCBI lineage: Eukaryota > Metazoa > Chordata > Mammalia > Sirenia > Trichechidae > Trichechus > Trichechus manatus. The sequence goes on from NW_004444202.1 coordinate 1,322,692, forward strand.
AAAGTAAAAATGACAGGGAAAAGAAAATTTCAAAGTGGAATTTCCCCATGGAGTCTTGAGAAAGTAAGAAAGATTTCAATTCTCTATGGAAATGAGGTAGCCAGGATTCGGGAAGAAAGCAACAGAACAGCAGATAAAGCAAGTGCTGCTTGATTTGGGGGATCCAGACAAACATTTTTTGGAGGGGAATGTTGTATACTCTGAGTTTTACTGGTTAGGGGTCCACAGAATCCCCACGGGGGTTGGGGGCCTTTCTGCCTATAATCCCAGTTCCAGAATTGTTCCTCAGAGCACAAAGCTTGTGTTCAAAGCTAGAATATGCACTCTTTATAGAGAACAAAGATACAAAATTTACTGGTTTAATGATATAAATGTGGCCAGTGGTATATGAGGTGGGGATGGAGATGGTGGGACCCTGGGAAACGGGAACTCCCGCACCTGTCTTTTGCAGAGGTGGCCTTTGTCACCTTTCCAAGCCAGTAATGAATCTGGATTCTGGTCTGAGTGTTCAGAACCCAGCCGCTTCCACCTCTCTCTACGCCTCTGATTTAGAGTACAAGAAAACAAGCCATCATAAAGTTTAATCCTCACACCGGATTGTTTCCTTTTAGAGAAAGTACTGCAAAGGAGAAATAACCAGGTCTAGTTGTCACTTTCTAAAGCCTTTCTGGCTCTGAGTGAGCTTCCAGATTTCTCAAATCCCAACAGTCATCTGGTGTTTTGTGCAAAGATTGGATCTGAGATGTCATTTCATTACACAGCTGGCCGACAGGGGCCACGGATAGCAACCCAAACAGGCGGCCCTGTTTGTGAGCTGCATAAACAGGAATAATATTGCAGAACTTCATTAGGATGTTAGGTGGAGGAAGTAGTCAATAATTTTTAAATTCTGCATAAATTATAACCATCATTTGCACATTTAACGCTCATTTGAGGGATTTGGTGAGGAAAAGAATCCTTTCCTAGACAATGGGGCCTTGGGACATAGCTGGCTTTTTCTTATGTTGATGACGGCAGCACCGTTTATGGGTTATTATTCAAAGGCTTGCTTCCTGGCTGAGCTCTTTGGAACTTTGAACTGTTCTATGTAACCCGAGTGTTATCACTATCGCGTTCAGTAATTTTCTGTGTTTTCAGCTCAGGGTATCAGAGGAGATCAAACATACCACATCTGTTTCCAGTGGAACCCTTTATCTCCTCTGAAATACAGAGTGGGAGTTATAGAATCACCCTTGGTGATGGAGCTACGCCTGCCCACGTGGCGTAGATTCAGTACCTCCAAGAAAGCCTGCTCTACAGGAGGGTGAAAACACTTTCTCCGTTGCTGCTTTGTCCATTTTGCAATAAACCAGGAGCCCTTTAATTTCGTTTTTCTCATGCACTCAGATTTAAACTCATGTCACTCTGCTGTCAAAAGACTGGTCCTCCAGGAAACACAACCAAGAGGACGTTCTTTAGCCTAGATGTTTGAGGATTTTACAGAAAGGACTCCAGAGCCTTTTTTATGGCATCTGTACGTAACCATTATCCCAAGGTTGAAAACAAACTAAAAAAATAAAAAAAAAATACCTGTTGCCGTCAATTCTGACTAATAGCATAGCAACCCTGCAGGACAGAGTAGAACTGCCCCATAGGGTTTCCAAGGAGCGGCTGGTGGATTTGAACTGCTAAGTTTTGGGTTAGCAGTTGAGCTCTTAACCACTGTGCCACCACCACCAGGGTCCCAGAGGTTGAAGACAGGGCCCAGATGACCTTACTTCTCCCACTCCCTTGTTCCCTCCTCATCCTCTTCATGTGCCCCAGTAGAAAACAAAAGCAGGACTAAGCATACAAATAGCCTTGTCGATCTAGCAATAAAATTACTGCATGGGAAGTATTTATACTTAGAAACTGATTTTATCTAAAGTTTAAATTTAATTGGACATCCTATGTTTATTTCATCTGCAGTCCTACCACAACATACCATGGTAGCCTCACAAGTTTTCATGGCACATATAAAGGACAAGAGAGCTTGATAAAGCAGAAAACATGAAATACAACAGTGAATTGGAACCTCATTAGATGTCTTTGGAACAGAATATACACCCAGCAAAGCATGGACAGAGCGCCGGAACTCAGACAGCTGAGGAGGGTACTTCCAGAGCTGGGCCAAGACGGGCCTTGAGGTTTCTCATAGGTAGAAGGGTACATGGTTTGTGTTTCTAGCTCTTCCCCACTGAACACTTCAGAGTTAGAGGGATGGGTGTCTGCCTTTGCCTCCGCTCCCCACGGTCCCACAAAGGAACCTCTGAAAAAATAGAACTCAGTATCATTTTCAAAAACTTCAGTTTTGAAACCAAAGAGAAACTAATACTAGTCCCAGGTCAGAATCAAGCCCATTTCTTGTGTTTCTGAGAGATTCCAAGGACGTCAAACCCCAATCTCCCAGCACAAAGCACAAGGAAAGAACGTGATGCGGAGTCTAAACAGCTTTCTTTAGGACACATCAGACACAGGCTTCCGCCTCCATTCCGGATAAATGACCTGTGGCAAAGACAGCCTTCATTTCTGCCTTCAGCCTCGCTCGGCCTCAATATTGCAAACAACCAAGGTCCCAAGTAGAGACCTATCAGTGGTGGTTTTCTGTAATAAGCAGGTTCATTTTTGTACATTCAATTTTCCCCTATAGTCTGAGTTTGCTACTGTTTTCCAGGTACACCATCAAAGCTGGCTTGTGTGCCTTACGAAATAATTGAGGTCTCAGATGAGAAATTAGCGTGTGTTGGCATCCCTGAAAGCAGATCAAAGCTGAGCTTGATAAGGGCTTCGCAGAGATGGCCCTATAAGCGGAACAGCCAAGAAGAGACGCACAGCTAAATTTGACCTATGTTCCCAAGACAAATCCTAAATGCCCAAACTAATGTTGTTCATATTATTTCCTACAGTCCGCAAGCACTGTGGACAGATGACTTGTCCTACCGAGAGCTCATGGTAACTCACGTGTCTGATCTCATTTCACGATTAATTGTGACTGAGCTGTTGGGAATGCCAGCAGGCAGGAGGAAACAGGCAGAGAACTAGTTTCAAAAGTGAAGAAACATAAGGTTCCAAGGTTAGTGCTTGGGTGACAGGTCTCTGATTCATCCGGTGGGCATTTCTTAAGCACCATTTGTGTGCCCAGCACTGTGATCCCTGCATTTGTTCATGCAACAGTAGTTAATTGAGCACCTGCTATGTTATCCACCACCCGTCTGTCACTTTGTGCTACTGTGGTACCTTGTGTGTTGCTGTGATGCTGGAAGCTGTGCCACCGGTATTTCAAATACCATGGTGGACAGGTTTCATCGAAGCTTCCAGACTAAAGCAGACGAGGACAAAAAGGCCTGACAATCTACTTCTGAAAATTAGCTAATGCAAACCCTATGGATCATAACGGAATATTGTCCGATACAGTGTTGGAAGATGAGCCCCCTACGTTGGAAGGCAGTACACAATAACCACAACACGGGATCAGACAACGCTTTGTTCTGTTGTCCATGAGGTCGCCATGAGTCGGCGCTGACTCGACAAGCAGCTAACAGCCACAGCCATGTTATAGCCACCATTCTAGGCACGGGGTGGGGGAGAGTAGTGAACAGTGCAAACAGAGTCCCTGTCTCGGCGGGCAGGTAATAAACAAGTAAACAGATGAGGAAATTTCAAAACTTGATCACTGTTACAGAGGAATTGAAAGAGGGTGCTGTGACTGGTTGGAGGGGCCGGCAAGTGAGACAGAGCTGGAGAGAGATTTCGTTAGCTTTGGTTACCTTCAGGGAAGGACTCACAAAGGGGTGATATTTGCACTGAGAACTGACGGCTAAGAAGGAGCTGACCATTTCAAAGTATTCCTGGGGAAAGAAGACAGTTAGGAGACATGGTCTTATTAGCCTATGTTTAGTTGTATTTATCACAAAATAATTAGTGACCAGTGCAAGGCAAGAGGGTGAAAACTCTAAGCACTAGTGGACTTAAGGAAAACATTTTAAAAAGTCATTGGAGGAAAGAGCTAGTTAAAGAACACTTCATGGGTCTGGAGCCCACCCTTGACCTGGTATGGATTTGGGTAAGTGGAGTAAGGGATGGGATCGGGCACGGGAGCAATTATGATCTGGACATACCCTCTCTGACAGGTGAAAGAGGCCATGGGAGGTGGCAGGGAAGACATGATGGCCCAGGTAATAGGGAGCCAAGAATGCCATTGACACAGGTGGTAGGAGGCTTAGAGCAGGAACGGACTTAAAGTACCTGAGTCTCTTGCTTCTCAAAGTGTGGTCCAAGGACCAGCAGCATCAGCATTACCTGGAAGCTTGTTAGAACAAAGACTCTGGCACTCCACCCCAAACCTGCTGAGTCAGAATCCGCATTCTAACAAGATGCCCAGGTGATTGGTATGCACATTACGTTTGAGAAGCACTGCTGTAGTCCAACCCTGTCATTTTAGGGATGATGTGACAGAATTTACCTGATCCCCATCTATGCACTCTGAGCTTGAGGTGTGTGTGTGTGAGAGAGACCCTGGAGATGTATCTTTGGCCACATGTGTTTCTTACCGAGTGTAGGACAGCAGAACGTTTTTTAGCTGAAAGAGAAGAGTAGAGTTAAACCTTGATGGTGTTTGCAGGTTCATGCACCTACCTAGGGAACAGATTTGGTGGATTTGGGGTCTGAACCCAGCTTTCTAAAAGACCAAATTTACGCTGCTCTTGGATTACTCTTTGAATTCAGTAACAGACATTCCCAGCCATGAGATTCTGAGCAAGTTCCTTAAAGTCTCTGAGTTTCTCTGTATTATCTGTAAAGGGTACCTTACCATGCCTCTCTTCCCAGGTGGTTTTGGGAAGAAACAAGATAATCAGTGGCAGCATCGAGAAGCAGCATGGCGAGGGGCACTCTGGTCCCCCATAATCACCACCATCCGTACAAAGTACCCCCAGATGAACATATTTAAGTAAAGACTGTGTACCTGCTATGTAAATATTATTTAAAGACCAGATCCTTGGGCTCCCCATCCAACTATTCCTGTCCTTAAAGTTAGTCTATACAGAAATTATGGTACCACTACTGTAGATATGGAGCCCTGGTGGCACAGTGGTTAAGAGCTTAGCTGCTAATCAAAAGGTCAGCAGTTCGAATTTACCAACCACTCCTTGGAAACCCTGTGGGGCAGTTCTACTCTGTCCTACTGGGTTGCTAGGAGTCGGAATTGACTCCACGGCAATGGGTTTTTTTGGTTTTGCCATGGATATTGCTTGGAATACAGGAAATGAGGCCTATAGAACATTACTCAGATGCTAATGGTTGTTGTGATGATGGAGGTGGATATTTGTAGAGTGCTCATTATGTGCTGGGCACCGCACTGGGTCCTGGAGACGCAGTGGAGGCCAATGCTACCTACATAGTTTGGGTCAGATCCAAAAGACAAGGAAAGGTTCCTAGAATTGCATTTGTTCCAGATGAGTCCCAGCCAGCCTGCAGCAGCCTCCTGGCCTCCCATCTCACCTCCTTGTCTTCTGAGCTTCGACACTCCTGGAGTAACTGTGTTTTGAAGCAGGCTTAGATTCCTCAGATCACACATCCATGTCATTGAGACCATCATGTAAGTCCCTCGGTTGGCTCCACTGTTGAGGAATTCAGGGGTTAGACATCTACTAGCCTCACAAGGTTTTAGAATCCCCACTGTGGAATTATTGAACATGTAACTAGAGAATCATAATGTTTAGGGCCCAAAATTGTTACAGGGCCAAAGGACCACGATAAATTAAACTTCACAATCATAGGAGTGTCATGGAATTATATTTTTTATTACACATGCTTTTCAGATGACCCAATGGTAGCATCTGGAATACTTTCATATTCTTTGGGGGTATAAATACCAAGTCACAGTAAAAGAGAAAACTGCCTCCCCCAAACTACCGTCACAAAGCACATATGGAAGTCTAGTAAATAAACCAATCAATCAGTACTGATAGCATATTGTTACCCAGTAAAACTTTTCTAATCTTATCAGAATCAAGAAAGACGTGGTAAATGATTAAACTGGACCCAAGGTAATACTTATATACATTTTTTTTTTTCCTGAAGGGGAAAAGCACACATTTTTCACACTAAATTTAGTTTTGAATTTCTAGAAAATCTTACTGCCAACAATCTGCGCTAGCTTCTTTGCACAGAGGAAGATGGAAGTATCATTACATCAGAAAACCATTACTTCTTGACAGGCAAAGTAAAGTGATTACACAGATTTCTACAGAGGCAAAATATTGGTATGGTGTGTTGGAAAATGATATGCAGAAAAAGCAAAGCTAGAACTTCAAAGTATTTCTAATTTTTATTATTTTCCCAACTCTCTCCAAGGATCAGGGTTTGGCAGTGGAAAGGTCTGAACAGTGCATTCTAAATATTTACAGAAAATTGTGTAAGAGCTTAATATAGTCACCTCACCATGTCACAGATTTCTTTCAAAGTCATTCCAATCACTTATAGTCTAGATTTTGATGACGTTAGTATTAATGCAGTGATAGAAAAATTATGTTTTCTGGAAATTTGGTACCAGTAGCATTACAACACCACTTTTTTCTCAAGGAAATGATGTTTTTCTCATTTACAGATAAATACACGTCTTAGTTATCTAGTGCTGCTGTATCAGAAATACCATAAGTGGGTGGCTTTAATGAGCAAAAATCTATTTTCTCTTAGTTTAGGAGGCTAGAAGTCTGAATTCAGGGTGCTGGCTTCAGAGGGAAGCTCTCTCTGCTCTGGAGGAAGGTCCTTGTCTCTTTTCAGCTTCTATTCCCAGGTTCCTTGGCGATCAGGTGGCGTGTATCTTTCCCTCCCTTTGAGTTTGTTTACTTAGTCTGCTCCTTTGTATCTCAAAAGAGGTTGACTTAAAACACATCCTACACTAATACTGCCTCATTAACATAACAAAGAAAACCCATTCCCAAATGAGATTATAACCACAAGTATAGGGGGTTAGGATTTATAAAATGTATTTTGGGAGGACACAATTCAATCCATATTTTACCCTTTGGCTCCTCCCAAATTTATGTCTTTCCCACATGCAAAACACATTCACGCTATCACATCACCCCAAAAGTCTTAAATCAACTCCAAGTCCAAAACCTTATCTTCTGAATCACTTAAATCAAGTATGGCGAGACTGTAGGCATATTCCATCCTGGGGCAAACTTCTTCTTCGTCTGTGAATCTGTGAAATCTAGAATACGAGTTATCTGCTTCCAAAGTACAATGTTGGAACAAGTACAAGGTAGACATTTCCATTACAAATGGGAGAAATTGGAGGGAAAGAAGGGTTAACAGGCACCAAGCAAGTCCAAAACCCAGCAGAAGAAATTACATTAGCTCTGATGACTTGAAACTAATTCTCTATTCTTTGGGACCATCTGGGCAAGGGCCCCACCTTCCAGACTCTGGGTTTTGGCCACGCTCTTCTCATTCTGGGTGAAGGCCCCTTGGTCCTGAGAGTCAGCCTCACCTTCCAGGCCCACTGGGACAGCAGCTCTGCTCCTTCGGCTTTGGGCAGCCCCATTCTTAGGTGGCAGTACCTTGCAGGGCTGGGGCAATGTTCTCCAGAAGGCTGTATATGCTTTAAACTAGCATCCAATATATGGTGCTATTTATCCCATAGCCAGGATTCATGGGTCCAGGAAGCAAGAGGTGGAAATGAGAGGGGTGCCACTCACTATTATCCCTAGTGACCCACTAGTAAAATTTTTGCTTCCTGTCCTCATGACCCTATGCTCTGATCATCCATAGGTCTTAGTTCCAAAGGGAGGAATGCTCCCACCAGGAGACATAAAACACAGATTCTGTTGAGCTGGAAGTTAGAATGCCACCCGACCACTTGGGGCTCCTCATGCCTCTGGATCAACAGGCAAAGAAGGGGTTACCATATTGGCTGGTGTGATTGATCGTGATTACCAAGGGGAAATTGGATTGATATTACATAATGGAGGTAAAGAAGAATATGTGACACAGAAGATCCCTTAGGAGGTCTGTTGGTACTACCACGCCCTGTGATTATAGTCAGTGGAAAACTGCAGTAACCCAATTACAACATGGCTACTAATGGCCTGTACCCTTCAGGAATGAAGGTTTGGGTCACTCCACCAAGCAAAGAACGACAACCAGCTGAGGTGCTTGCTGAAGGCAAAAGGAATATGGAATGGGTAGTGGAAGAAGGTAGTTACAATTACCAGCTACAACCACAGGACCAGTTGCCGAAATAAGGACTGTAATTGTCATGAGTATTTCTTCCTTGTTTCGTTATATGTATGGGTGTATGTACACATATACGTGGGATAAGGAAGGGAAGAAAAGAAAGATATATGTCTAATAAAGGTATTAGACATAGTATATAATATCTTTGTTTTCTTCCCTTCTTTATCCCATTACTTATTATAAAATACAAGATATAAAAGGGGTTCGTGTGTTTTTGGTTGTACGAATATTTTATCATGTTAGCTGCAAGTATGCTTTTATAATTATCTTTATTTGGAGATTATGTATGGTTTAAGGATATGTGTATAGGTGCCACATTGCCAAGGGGTGACTGTAATGGTTAATGTTCTATGTCAGTTTGGCTAGGGTGTGATTCTCAGTGGTTTGGCGTGTGCTCTTCCGTAATGTAATCACTTTCCATTTTGTGATCTGACATAACCAGCCGCTCAGTTGAAAGGGGAGTTTCATCGGGGATGTGGCCTGTCTCCAGTATATCAGTGGATGTTCTGGCAAAGCTCTCTCTCTCGATTCTGCACTGTTCTTGTCTCCTGACCTCTGGTTCTTGGGACCTAAGTCTGCAGAAGTCTCCAACCTGCAGCCTGACTTGCAGATCTTGGATTCACCAGTCCCCACAACCCCAGAAGTCAGCAGGGGTCTCCAGCCTGCTGCCTGACCTGCAGACTGTGGATTTGCCAGTCCCTGCAACCCTGTGACCTAGCAGAGTTCTCGAGCCTGCTGCTGGACCCACAGATTTAGGACTTGCCAGCCCCAACAATTGCATGACCCACTTCCTTGAAGTAAATCTTTCTCTATATATTTATATATACATTTCACTGGTTTTGCTCCTCTAGAGAACCCAGACTAAGCAATACACATATGTGATCAAAACTTAGAATCCTCAATCCAAGGGAGGAGAATTAGAAAAGAATAATTTGCAAAAGCCGCTTTAAGAGCCTACTCATCAGAAGTTATATTTGCTTAATGGCTTACTTTCAAGGTGGGAGAACTCAGAGACTAACTGCACTTCGTTTTGGAAGCAGTAAAGGACTGGCTCCAGCTGTTTGCCAAAGCTGAAGGGCACAGATGAGGAGTGGTGGTTGGGCTGTGGTCCAGGTCATGCTTCTAAACTCCCAGGAAGTTACCAAGTCCATGACTTCCTCAGTGGAACTAGCTCTCTGATGTTCTGTTCCCGCATCTAGTGGCATATTACCAGTTGCCTTCAAGTAGACTCTGATTCATGGTGACCCCATGTGTGTCAGAGTAGAACTGTGCTCAGTAGGGTTTTCAGTGGTTGACTTTTTGGAAGAAGATTGCCAGGATTTTCTTCTGAGGTGCCTCTGGGTGGAGTCAAACCTCCAACCTTTTGGATAGTATCCAAGTGGGTTGACAGTTCGCACCATCCGAAAACTGCCAGCATGTAGAGACGTAAATAAGTCAGCAAGTCTCTCCATCCATCTCTAAGCAAGACAGGTTCTAAACCATGTCAAAACCGTGATTTTCTTACCCTTTCCCTGTGTGATATCTTCACCTGACAAGGTGAGATGGAGATTTGAAAGTGTCCTATTTATATAAAGGATGTAGAAAATGAAACCAGATAATTGGATTCCTTCTTTGCTTTTGCAGCCGTGAAAATCTGAAGGGCATATTGCATAACCTCTTAGATACAATACATATTAATGCACTGGTTTAAATGATGCATAATGTTGAATATTTGGTATTGAATGATAGGATTAGAAGAAAGTACTAAATGGCTTGTCAGGATTCCTTCCTGTCCTCCGAGCCCTTATAGTTCTCCTTAAAGCTGAAGAAACTAGACGTAGGATATTTATGTAATGTCCATAAGGCCATGGTTGTTTTGTACTTACGTAACTAGAATATTGGTTTATACAAAACATATTATCATTACAATCTCCCAAAACATAGAGAAGCTGTTGGGTTTGGGTTTCTATTCACTCTGGGCCCTTGCCTCACTTTGGTTAGTGATTCTTAAACTTCAGGAGGTGGGGCATCTGAAAATCTCAAAGTTCTTCTTGGAACATAATGAAATACTTAAAATAGACTCATGTATGATTCTGGATTGAATCACAAACCACCTAACAGTAGATTTTCTTACAAAGAAACGTAGTAAGCACCAAATATTTAAGAAATACTTACGGATGAAAACCTAAAATTACAAAACTTGCATCTAATAAGATTTTTTTCCTCCTAAAAATGGAAAAGAACACGATTGTTCTGTTGGTGCCATGGGACACCTTGACCTACTTATGTAACACCAGTCTTCTCCAAGACTGTGATTCTAAAAACATGATCTTAGTTGTCTTGTGGTTAGGTAAGTAAGAGTCTCTGTCTTTAGCCAGTATTTTTGCTTTTGCCACTTAACATGTTGACCTTCAACATCACACAGCAAACGCCTACCTGCTTTCTTAGTCAATGTCCATTCTTGTCTCTTTCAGCTATGCTGCTTTTCAGGTTTCTCTAGCTCATTAACGACCTTGTTTCTCTGGACAATACCCCGGAGGTATTAGCTGGCAATTTTCCTGAGTTGAATCTCACTTTTTTCCTAGCTCATGTCCTCCATCCAAGCAAATTCTTTGCTGTCATCGCTCTATCTTTCTGGGTGTCTGTGACACCTCCTTCATTATGTCTGACCATTACTTAGGGTACTGTTTTCTCCCTTCTCCTGATCATTAGTGAACTTGCAGAAGGTTCAAGATCACCGGGGGGAATTTCTCTTCTGCTTATTTGTATTCAAGATCTCACTATCCTCAGAGGAACAAGTACCTGGGGGCCTGTATCGTTTTAAGATAGAGAAAGGGTTTAATCCTATTTCAGTCCATTTTTGAAGAAGCATTTCATGAAATATTTGTCTACATAAATCAAGTAATATGCACCTGTCTAATTCAAACACCTCTATCGTATTTCTATCTTGGGCATTTTATCAGAGGTGTTCACTCTATAGATTATCTGGTACTCTTTCAACGCTGTATCTCTGTAAGAGGTGAATGAATATGGACTCCAAAATTCTCTAGGAGGCTTTCAAGCTGGGTGCTACCTTGACCCTCCAGTCTGTAGGCTCAGGCAGAAGGGCCATCAGCTCCGGGCCTCATTAGGCAGCCTCTGTGGGCTTTTTGCCAGACCCCAGGCATGCAGCTGGCCTTCTCATCCTCTGGTAGCTACCACCACCCACTCCACCCCTGGAACTTTTCTCTCCCCAGACCATTCTCAGAGTGGGATGTGTCTTCCTGGCTACTACCTTTCTCACATCCTCCAAACTAACGTAGCAACATTGTTTAGACTTTGCTGCCAATCACACAGGTCAATAGCATACACAAGGTAAAGAATACACTCGAGGAATTTACAGGGATTATAGGATCTTGTTGTGCCCTGGGGCCTTGTGTGTTGCTGTGATGCTGGAAGCTGTGCCACCAGTGTTTCAAATACCAGCAAGGTCACTCATGGTGGACAGGTTTCAGTGGAGCTTCCAGACTAAGACAGACTAGGAAAAAAGGTCTCGCCATCTACTTCCAAAAATTAGCCAATGAAAACCTTATGAATCCCAACAGAATACTGTCCAATACAGTGCTGGATGATGAGCCCCCTAGGTTGGAAGTCACTCAGAATACACAGTGGCCACCACAATGAACTCAAGCACACCAGTGGTTGTGAAGATAGGACAGGACTGGGCAGTGTTTTGTTCTGTTATGCATGGGGTGGCCATGAGTCAGAGCCAATCTGACAGCAGTTAACAAAAACAAGATCTTACAAATTTATCAGATTGTCAATGGAAGTCTCATTGGATTCACCGCATCATTTGTTTCTGAGAATGGGGCTCACCTAGGTTCTTCTCTCGTCCTGTAGTTAGTGAAGACTGCATCGACTCCTTTTCCTCCATGGCCTGTCCTCCCAGCACTGTGGACCTGAAGAGTTGAGACAGAACCTTGGGTGCACGCTAGTCTAAAAAACGCGGGTCGTTTCTATCTCAGAGACCTCCCCGAGGGGGAGGATGGCTCTGGCCTCTACGTAGAGCATTACTTCCTCCTCTTCTCATTGTTACTCTCCACCCTTCTCACAGCGACCACAAGTACAGCAGAACAAAGTGCTGCCCGGTCCTGCACATCCCCACAGTCACTGCTATGTTTGAGCCTATTCTGGTAGCCGCCGTGTCATCGAGGGTCTTCCTCTTTCTCGCTGACCCTCTGCTTTACCAAGCATGACGTCATTTTTCAGGGACTGGTCCCTCCTGATAACATGTCCAAAGTAAGTGAGACAAGTTTCTCTGCCCTCACGTCTAAGGAGCATTCTGACTGTACCTCTTCCAAGACAGGCTGATTCCTTCTTCTGGAAGTCTATGGTATATTGCTTTCTCAAAGAGTACATACATAATCTCATTTATGTAACATTCTCTAAATACCAAAATGACAGAGATAGAGAACAGATTAGTGATTGTCAGGGGTAACAAATGATGGTGGGGGTAGGGGCTGGGTGGGACTATAAAGGAAGATCCTTGTGATGATAGACAAGGTCTGCATCTTGATTGTGGTGATGGCTACACAAATCTACACGTGTGATATAAGGGCATAGAACTATATGCAGACATGGCACCAATGTCAATGGTGGTTTTACATTGTACTATAGTTATATAACCACAGGGAGAAACTGGTTGAAAGGTACATGGAACCTCTTTGTACTGTCTTTGCAATTTCCTGTAAATCTATAACTATTTTAAAATGAAAGTTAAAAATGTGTTAAAGAAAACAATAGATATACGACACAAATTTATTTCAAAATTATAATAATTAAAAGTATAGATTATTAATATTATCATGATTTTAAAGTATAGATAATTTTAAAATATATAGATAAAGAAATCAATGAAAGAGACAATTTTTTGTCAGCAGGCCAAGATCTTCGAATAAATCTTGCTCTGACAATTGAATAGCTATTCAGTGAAAAATAAGAGTTAGATCCCTGCTTCTTGCTAACTCCAGAATCAATCCCAGATGAATTAAATTAAACATTTAAAAGTAAAAAATGTGGCCATTAAAAAATGCAAGTGAATATGTATTGGATCTCAGGATGGTGAGAATCTTTCCAACCAGGAAGCAAAGCCTGAAGTCGTAAAGGAAAAAATCAATAGTCTGCACTACATTTAATATTTAGTTAATCAATATCATAAAGAATACTTAAAAAAAAGAAGAAAAATTGAAGGACAAAAGTTTACTATAGACACCAAAGGGTTGATATCCTTAATATATAAAATTGTCCCCAATGCCTAAGAAGATAAAGATCTTAATTAGAAAAAAATGGATAAAGAGAAAAACAGGCAGTTTATAAAATATTCAAATATTGAATAGACATGAAAATGATTAGTTTCCCTAATAAGAATTACTAATTTAAGACAACAATAAAATACAATTATTCACCTATCAAAGTGGCCAAAATTTAAAAAAAAAAAACTCACTTTTTTCAAAAAGATAATACTGTTGCTCAGGAACTAGGAAAATACGTTTGCATCCTACTCTTTGAGCAATTCTTCTCTTAGGAATTTAACCTGCTACTAATGAAAGCAATGAGACAAAATAATAACAACAATAATAATAGCTTACACACATAGCAGTCACTGTGTGCCAACCATTTTTCTAAATACTTTACATGTATTAACTCATATAATCCTCACAAAAGTCCTGAGGTAGGTTTTAAGTGAGAAAACTGAGGTTCAGAGAGGTTAAATAGCACATCCAAGGTCACACAGCTAATAATTGGTAGAGACAGGATTTGGGCATAGGAATTTAAGCTCCAGAGAACATGCTGTTAACCAGTAAACAGTACTCCCTCTCTTCCTATAAAAACAAAGATATGTGCAAAAGTTTATGTTCATACCTGTTCATCACCGTTTTCTTTCATGGTTTGCACTTAACTACTAACCTAAAAAGTTGATGACTTGAACCCACTCAGTGGAACTGCAGAAGAAAAGCCTGGCAATCTGCTTCCCTAAAGATTACATCCAAGAAAACCTTATAAAGCAGTTTTACTCTGTAACACCATGAGCTGGAATCAACTTGACAGCAACAGGTTTTTTTTTTAAAAATGTCATAGTTCATCTAGTGAAAACTAGAACAACTTCAGTGTTGAAAAGTAGAGAACTAGTTAGATAATTTATGGGCTGTCCTCTCACTGGACTGGAAATCAGCATCCATTAAAAATGATGCTGGGGAGTTGGGGTCAGTAAACTGTCTGTAACAGGCCAGATGGTCACTATTTTAGGCTTTGCAGCCTTGGGTCTCTGTCAGTGTTCAACTCTGCTATTGTAGTGCCGAAGCAGCCTAGGTAGTGTGTAAACCAGTGAGTGGGACTGTGTTCCAATAAAACTTTATTTACAAAAACAGACAGCAGGCTGTTTTTTTCTGCAGGTTAAAGAGTAACTAAAAATTTTGATATGAAATGTTTATGATATATTCAGTGAAAAAAGTTATTTTAGAATTAAAAAAAAATACATGTAAATATGTATTTAGAGTTCAAATATAAATGAATTTAGAACTCTAGAGATGTCTACAGCAGACACTGCTGTTTGGTGACCTGAATGTCACTGCCCCATCCCTTCTCCCTTGCTCCCTTCTGCTCTAGGGTTGGGAAGCCAGATAGTCTTCTGTTCGGCCATTGCAGTGTGGAGCGGATACGTGAGCCAGCTCTGGCCTGCATGGCTTAAGCTGAGGACTACAGAGGATGGTTTCTGAGAAAGCTTTTATATTTTTGATAAAGGGATACTTACAAGCCTGAGGATGCTGTCCAACTTCCTCAGGGTAGTAGAGCACAAAAAGAGCCTGGGTCCTTGGGGCAACCCTGTCCTGCAAATTCCAGGTTTCTTGTTAGGTAAGAAAGAAACAAATCAATATAATTAAGCCGTTATTGATCAGTTTTTTTTCTTTGTAACTTGCATCTAAATGCATTCCTCAACTCTTACAAAATGGAAAGGAAGCACCACATTCTCAATTTTACCTAAGACAAGCCCTGGCTTCTCAGAATTTTAGTTTTCCATTTGATGGAGCCTAGCATCAAGGACAGTGTAAGGCAATACATTAAATTATAAGAGCAATTATCTCTTGGATGATGAGACTCCTTTCTTTTCTTTGTGTATTTTTCATTTTTATCTAACATTTCTAAAGTGACCATTGATACCTTTTGTAATTATTATAAAAAAAGGACCTGTTAGTCTTGTGGAGGAATACTTGAGCTAACTATAAGATACAAAATACCAATCAACCAACCCATTGCCATCAAGTCAATTCTAACCCGTAGCAACCTTATAGGACAGAGTACAAATGCCGCGTAGGGTTTCCAAGGAGTTCCAAGTTCCGAGGCAGTTCGACCTGCCAATCTTTTGGTTAGCAGCCAAGCTCTTAACCGCTGCATCACCAGGGCTCCATAAAATATCAAACCCATTTACAAATGAAGAAATGGAGGCACCTGAAACTTTATGGTTTAGCCAAAGTAATTTCAGGGTTCTGAAGCTAGGAGTGAAGCAAAGCTTACTTATCCTGTGTTAGAATTTAGTTCTAGAAAACTCCTAGTCTTTTCTAGAACTAAGTTCTAACCAGTGTCTATATCACTACTTGGAAACAAGGTAGGAAGCTAATCAGGACAAAAGCATTACTTATCTATCAATGACCAGTGCTTTGCTTGCTGTAGGCACGGGGATAGGAATTCCCAGAGCCATTTAGAACCTGACAGAATTGGCCTAAACAAGTTAGTGTTTAAAAGGCAGCCAGATTACCACTGGGAATAGACTGAGGTGCTTTCCCTTTTAAAATTTGTGGCTTCATAACAAAATTATAGAATATAAAAGTATATGCATACATACACACAATGGAGTACTATGCAACGAGAAAGAACAATAATGAATCAGTGAACCATCGCATAACATGGATGAAACTGGAGGACATTATGCT
>NW_004444202.1:1340168-1362313 GCF_000243295.1 Trichechus manatus latirostris
AAAAAAAAAAAAAAAGTATATGCATCGATAATGCCACCAATCTAAGTACCCAGCACAGCCTGAAGTGATGCTTAGAAAATAACAGTCAAGTATCATCTGTTAATGTGAAAGTTTTTGAGACAATTATGGATTTGCCCTTGTAAATATTTTATCTTTTTGTTTTAAAGTATTTTATACTCTTCTTGATTCTATGGATTTCTTTGTGTTCTTTAAATCATCCATGTTTATTTCCCCTTTTATTTCCTTCTGTGTTTCAAAGCTAGATAAAACAAGTTGTCCTCTTCCTCGCGTGATTTTGAGTAGCTGGAGAGCTGAATATTTGCCTCGGGAAGCATTTCCTAAGCTCTCCTCCACCTTGTCCATTTCTGTCTCCTTTAACAGTGCCTTCAATCCTCCAACATTTTGTGCTTGGGTGTATGTACCTTACCTTTGCATGTATCCTACTAAGCTGAGGTTGGGAATAAGATTCTTGAGAAGGAGCAGGATTTTGCTCTCTCAGAAGGCAGAATGCATTGAGTTCCTTGCTTGTCTTAGACAACATTTTTTTGTGTGTAAACATTTTCTTGGGTTGTTATAATAGTGGTCTCATACAATATTTGTGTCTGACTTATTTTACTCAGCATAATGCCCTCCAGATTCTTCCATATTGTGAGATGTTTTGTGGATTCATTATTGTTCTTTATCACTTTGTAGTAGTCCATTTTGTATGTATGTACCATAATTTGTTTATCCATTCATCTGTTGATGAGAACTTGGGTTGTTTCCATCTCTTTGCTATTGTGAATAATGCTGCAATGAACATGGGTGTGCATATGGCTATTAATATGATGGCTCTTATTTCTCCAGGATATATTCCTAGGAGTGGGATTGCTGGATCGTGTGATACTTCCATTTCTAGCTTTTTAAGGAAGAGCTATAACATTTTTTATAGTTGTTGTAGCATTTTACATTCCCACCAGTAGTGCATAAGAATTCCAGTCTCCCCGCAGCCTCTCCAACATGGGTTCTTTTCTTTTTTTTTGATTAGTGCCAGTAATGTTGGGAGTGAGATGGTATCTCGTATTTTTGATTTGCATTTCTCTAATGGCTAATGATTGTGAGAATTTCCTCCTGTGTCTGTTAGCTGCCTGAATGTCTTCTTTGGTAAATTGTCTGTTCATATCCTTTGCCCATTTTTAGATTGAATTATTTGTCTTTTTGTTATTGAGGTGTTGAGGTATTCTATAGATTTTAGAGATTAGACCCTTGTCAGGTATTTCCCAGACTGTAGGTTCTGTTTTTACTCTTTTGGGAAAGTCTTTTGATGGGCCTAAGTGTTTAATTTTTGGGAGCTCCCAGTTATCTAGTTTCTCTACTGGCATTTGTGCATTGTTAGCTATGGTTTGTATACTATTTATGCCATGTATTAGGGGTCCTAGTGTTGCCCCTCTTTTTTCTTCCATGATCTTTATCATTTTAGGTTTTTATATTTAGGTCTTTAGCCAATTTTGAGTTAGTTTTTATGTATGCTGTGAGGTATGAGTCCTGTTTCATTTTTTTACAGATGGACATCCAGTTTCGCCAGCACCATTTATTAAAAAGATTCTCTTTTCCTCATTTAACGGACTTTGGTTCTTTGTCAAATATCGTCTGACCACAGGGGATGGATTAGGCAACATTTTAAAAGTAGGAGAATGTGTGGCTCCCTTCCATCATCTGGGTTTTATCTATAAACAGGAAAGTTACAAATCCCACCTCTTGTCCGTTCAGGTTTGGCTCTGTATGACTTCCTGGGCGACGTCTAGGGGGCCGTGGTGGTTCATTAGTAGCGTTCCATGAGGGAGATCCAGGTTTGATTCCTGGCCACTGCACCTCATGTGCAGCCACCACCCATCTGTCAATGGAGACTTGCACGTTGCTATGATGCTGAACAGGTTTCAGTGAGCTTCCAGACTAAGACAGACTAGGAAGAAAGACCTATCTACTGAAAATTAAGCGGTGAAAGCCCTATGGATCACAACAGTCTGATCCACAACCGATCTTGGGGTTGACACAGGATGGGGCAGCATGTAGTGGTGTTATGGATGGAGTTGCCATTAGTTGGGAGCAGCTTGACTGCAGCTGACAACAATAGGTGCCATCTAGCTAATTTGATCAATTAACTGATATTAATAGGAACCATCTGGACGTTACTTCCTAACAGACTTACCCGAGCCTTCCTAAAGATGCTATCTCTCCCACTCCTCGTTTCGTTGCCGACCCTCAAGTGACTCAACTGATCTGAATTTCAGGTAAGGGACGGATGTGGGGTCAATTGCCTGGCTGCCTGGTGGGGAACTGATTTAAAATGTTTGCAGAGGCATCCTGCCCAGTGAGTCTAAAGAGCTATTTGAAGTTTTATTGAAAATTTCAGTATACCTAAAAGGTGCCAGATGGACAATGAACTGTGCTGTTTAGTCACAGGAGAGAGACGGCATGAATAATAGCTTCTCTGTACTCTCTTCGTCAGCGTAAACACCATGTTGTCAGTTGTCAGAACAATAACATCTAATAATAATCCTCAGCATTTGTCAGCTGCAGAGACCTTCACAAACCTACCTTTATTCTCAGGACAACCCTGTCAGTGGGGTTGAATTGATTTTTTCCATTGTACACGTGGAGAAATTGAGGCAGAATTGAAGACAGAAAACGATTAGTCAGAGTGAGAATTAACCCAGGGGACAGTCTCTGTACTTCTTCCTTCTGAGTTTGCTATAGAAATATTATTCATAAATTGTGTGAGATGATTATAGCCCTGAGATCACCAATTCAATCAAGAAACTGCACCTATGTTGCAGCTCTGTTTATTTCTCACTGGCGAGAGGTAGCTCTGAGGTAGCAATTGAAGAAGTGAAGAGTCACAGTTTCCATCACCCATCTCTAGGGCAGCTACTGAAAGCAAAGTGCCCACTGTTTCTCCTTCCAGCGTTGGCTTGGGGCCTCTTCTCTGTTCAGAAATCTCGGAGCAGACATGGGCATGCCATGTGTCTGAAGTCTGTTGCCTAAGATCCAAATGTTATTTTTTAAAATAAAAGTACACACCCAAACACATTAAAATAATTGCAGTGGGAAGGTCGGGCTGGAGGGTATGGTTGTGACACACTCCATGGTAACAACAGGGCAAGCGGGGCAAGGTCTGGCCCTTCAGCATTTGCTTTAAATGCGTAGTTCTTAAGCTTCGGAGCCCCTGCGTGGAGGTTCGAGTCCACCTAGAGGCACCTTGAAGAAAGGCCTGGTGATCTGCTTCTGAAAAACCACTTACTGAAAACCCTGTGGAGCACAGTTCTACTCTGACACACGTGGGATTGCCACGAGTCAGCACCTGCTTTTTCCTGAAGCTTTAGCCTGCATCAGAATCACCTGGAGGGCTTGTTAAGCCACAGGTTGCTGGGCCCCACCCCTAGAGTCTCTAGTTCTGTAGGGTTGGAGTAGGGCCTTATAATTTGCATTTCTAACAAGTTCTCAGGTCTAGCCCAGGGGTCAGCAAACTGCTGCTGGGTCTGGGCTCCAGGGCCACATCCAGCCTGCCACCTTCATCTTGCAAACTAAAAATAGTTTTTACAGGTAAACCTTTGCAGTTGATTTGATGATATAAAACATTAACTTTGAATCCCCGTTAAGTGAAATGCGATCCCCCCCAAAAGAACTACATTCTTCTTATTAGTAGGCCTGTATTACCAAAAAATCACATTCAACGAATATCATTATATTTTGAATTCATCAATACAAATCTTGGCAAATATATGCCCTTACTCTCCAATTCTGCTGTCAATAGCAGATTTTAGACATTAAAAACTGCTAATGTGAGGCTTTCTATTGTAGCTTATCTCGAAAAAGGAGCATTACGTGACTTCTACCTACTGGTGGATGTCATCAGCAGGCAAGCACTCCTGTCTCAACTTTTCTATCCAATGGAGGAATCAGCTCAGGTCTTCTTCCCAGGGCCCAGGCAGCAGGAAAATCCTGAGGAAAGTAGGGCCATCTAACAACAGGGGAAAGATGGCTTTGGATAACTTAGTTTAGCGTGGCCCATGGCAGAAAATTCCTCACTGCTTTTTCTTTTTTAATTTGGACCCATCATTTGGAAGCTCCTGGCTATTGTGAACATTGGGAGAGAGAGCAGTATAGTGCAGTGGTTAAGAGTTCCAGACTTGGCAGACCGAATTTTCAATTCTCAGTGTATCACTAACAAACTACGTGAGCTTGGGTGAACTGCATTCCCTTCTTCCCCATCATGCCCTCACATGTACAGTGGGGTAGTACCCACAAGTACTCGCAGATGGGTGTAAGAATTGAAATAGATAACACAGAGTCCTTGGGACATTAGCTGACACATAGCATTGTGAGAGCTCCATCACTTGTAGCTGTTCTTATTATTTTATATAAAACCACGTCTGTCAGTTTTTCATACTGTGGTGGCTTGTGTGTTGCTGTGATACTGGGAGCTTTGCCACCAGTATTTCCAATACCCTCAGGGTAACCCTTGTTGGACAGGTTTCAGCTGAGCTTCCAGACTAAGACACACTAGGAAACAGGAACAGGTGGTCTGCTTCTGAAAAAATTGGCCAGTGGACACCTTATGAATAGCAGCAGAACATTGTCTGATATAATGCCTGAAAATGAGCCCCTCAGGTTGGAAGGCACTCAAAATATGGCTGAGGAAGAGCTGCCTCCTTAAAGGAGAGTCGACCGTAATGACGTGGATGGAGTCAAGCTTTTGGGACCTTCATTTGCTGATGCACTACTCAAAATGAGAAGAAAGAGCTGCAGACATCGATTAATAATAGGAACATGGGATGTATGAAGTATGAATCTAGGAAAGTTGGAAATCATAAAAAATGAAATGAAACATATAAACATCGATATTAGGCATTGCTGAGCTGAAATGCACTGTATTGGCCATTTTGAATCAGACAATCATATGGACTATTATGCCGGGAATGACAAATTGAAGCGAAATGGTGTTGCATTCATTATCAAAAAGAACATTTCAAGATCTATCCTGAAGTACAACACTGTCAGTGATAGGATAATATCCATACGACTACAAGGAAGACCGGGTAATATGACTGTTATTCAAATTTATGGACCAACCACTAAGGCCAGAGATGAAGAAATTGAAGATTTTTACCAACTTCTGCAGTCTGAAGTTGATCAAACATGCAGTCAAGATGCACTGATAATTACTGGTGATTGGAATGTGAAAGTTGGAAAAGAAGAAGCTCAGTGGTTGGAAAATATGGCCTTGGTGATAGGAAGAACACCAGAGATTGCATGATAGAATTTTGCAAGACCACTGACTTCGTCATTGCAAATACCATTTTTCAACAACATAACACAGCAACTGTACATGTGAACTTCGTCAGATGGAATACACAGGAATCAAATCAACTATATCTGTGGAAAGAGACAATGGAAAAGCTCAATATCATCAGTCAGAAGAAGGCCAGGGGCCGACTGCGGGACAGACCATCAATTACTCATATGCAAATTCAAGTTAAAGCTGAAGAAAATTAGAGCAAGTCCACGAGAGCTGAAAGAACTGAAGAAAAAATTCAAGCCTCAAGTTGCAATATTGAAGGATTCTACAGGGAAAATCTAGACCGACGCAAGAAACATCAAAAGCAGATGGAAAGAATACACAGAGTCACTGTACCAAAAACAATTGGTCGACATTCAGCCGTTTCAGGAGGCAGCATATGATCAAGAACCAATGGTACTTGTCATGGATTGAATTGTGTCCCCCAAAAATATCTGTCGACTTGGCTGGTTCATGATTCCCAGTATTGTATGATTGCATACCATTTTGTAATGTGATGTGATTTCCTTATGTGTTGTAAATTCTATCACTATGATGTAATGAGATGGATTAGTGGCAGTTATACTGATGAGATCTACAGGATTAGACAGTGTCTTAAGCCAATCTCTTTTGAGCTATAAAAGAGAGAAGCGAGCAGAGACACATGGGAACCTCGTACCACCAAGAAAGCAGCACTGGGAGCAGAGCACCTCCTTTGGACCTGAGGTTCCTGTGCAGAGAAGCTCCCAGACCAAAGGAAGATAAAAGACATGGACCTTCCTCCAGAGCCAACACAGAAAGCATTCCCCTGGAGCTGATGCCCTGAATTTGGACTCGTAGCCTACTGGACTGTGAGAGAATAAACTTCTCTTTGTTAAAGCCATCTACTTGTGGTATTTCTGTTAGAGCAGCACTAGATGGCTAAGACAATATTGAAGGAAGAAGTCCAGGCTGCACTGAAGGCATTGGTGAAAAACAAGGCTCCAGGAATTGACAAAATACCTATTGAGATGTTTCGTCAAACAGATGCAGCGCTGGAGGTGCTCACTTGTCTATGCCAAGAAATTTGGAAGACAGCCGCCTGGTCGACTGACTGGAAGAGATCCATATTTGTGCCCATTCCAAAGAAAGGTGATCCAACAGAACATGGAAATCATCAAACAATATCGTTAATATCACACACAAGTAAAATTATGCTGAAAATCATTCAAAAGCAGTTGTAGCAATACATCGACAGGAAATGCCAGAAATTCAAGCTGGATGCAGAAGAGGACGTGGAATGAGGGATATCATTGCTGATGTCCGATGAATCTTGACTGAAAGCAGAGACAACCAGAAAGATGTTTACCTGTGTTTTATTAACTATACAGAGGCATTTGACTGTGTGTATTGTAACAAATTATGGATAACATTGCAAAGAACGCGAATCCCAGAACACTTAACTGTGCTCATTAGAACGAGGGGATACTGCATGGTTTAAAGTCAGGAAGGGTATGCATCAGGGTGGGATCCTTTCATAATACTTATTTAATCTGTATGCTGAGCAACTAATCCAAGAAACTGGACTATATGAAGAAGGACTATACGGGGCTTCAGGACTGGAGGAAGACTCTTTAACAACCTACGATATGCAGATGACACAACCTTCCTTGCTAAAAGTGAAGAGGACTTGAAGCACTTACTGTTGAACATCAGTATGGATTATACCTCAACATAAAGAGAACAAAATCCTTAACAACTGGACCAATAAGCAACATCATGATAAATGGAGAAAATATTGAAGTTGTCAAGGTTTTCGTTTTACTTGGATCCACAATCAATGCCAGTGGAAACAGCAGTCAAGAAATCAAATGATGTATTTCACTGGGTGAATCCACTGCAATAGACCTCTTCCAAGTGTTAAAAAGCAAACATGTCATTTTAAGGATTAAGGTGCTCCTGACCCAAGCCATGGTATTTTCAATTGCCTCATATGCATGGGAAAGCTGGACAATGAACAAGGAAAACCGAAAAAGAATTGACGCCTTTGAATTATGGTGTTGGCGAAGAATATTGAATATACCATGGACTGCCAGAAGAACGAACAAATCTGTCTTGGAAGTAGTACAGCCGGAATGCGCCTTGGAAGCCAGGACGCCGAGACTTCCTCTTAAGTACTTTGGACATACCATCCTAAGGGACTAGTCCCTGGAGAAGGACATCATGCTGGGTAAAGTAGAGGGTTAGCAAAAATGAGGAAGACCCTCAGCAAGATGGATTGACACAGTGGCTGCAACAATGGGCTCAAGTGTAAACAACGATTGTGAGGATGGCACAGGACCAGGCAGTGTTTTGTTCTGTTGTACATAGGGTTGCTATGAGTAGAAACTGACTCGACAGCATCAAATAACAACAACTAGAAGTTAATCATTTATGTATCTGTATTCTTCACTAAATCCATCCATCCATCTGTCCATCAATCCATTCATGCATTCATTGGAGAAATATGTATTGAAGATGTAAGCCAAGCACCCTCTTGGACTTGGGGATACAGTGTGAGCAAGCTGGACAAAGGCCCACCCTCTCAGAGCTATGTGTTAATGGATTCTGAGCTCTCTAAGAATAGAAACCCTGTCCCTCCATCTCTATCTAGAGCATAGCACAGCACTCAGCCCAGAATAGAGGCTTAAAAAGTGTCTATTAAAAATGACTCACTGAGTAATTGACAGTTTGAACAATGAGAAGAAAGGTCAGCTGTGGTGACACTTCCTGTCTGCTTTCACTGGGATGGGGCCACCATTTGAGCAGCATCCCGACGAGATGCTGCTGGACAGAGGCCAGAGCTAGTCAGGGTTCTGGGGTGGCCTTGCCCTGGCCACCATGCCAAGAACTCCCTTCTCAGTGAGCACAGGGGAAAGTGATGGCCCCTGGAGTGATGTGGTCACTTAGACAATCGTCTTCCCAGTACTTACAGCGTGTCATTCAGTTCCAACTTCCAAGTGAAAGCCACACATAGATTGTTTTCCTACATGAGTAAATGTTCCTTTAGTTGCCGAACTATACCACACAAACCATTCAGCTATTAGTGCTTTCTGGAAAGAAAAGCTTTTAGATATGGAGCAATTAATTAAAGAACAATCATGAAAATGTTCCAGATAATTCACATCAAGTGGCTACTCACTGTTACTTTATTTCGGATAATATTCATGATTATCATTTAATTTGTTTTTAATACGGATATACAGTTTCATGCAATCCTTTTGTAATTGAGGAGCAGTTACAGATCCAGGTGCTCTGAGCTACTTTATTTTTCAATTATCCAACTTTGTGAAGAATCTCGTTATGCAGTTAACCCAGATTATTAACAGACATACACATTTTCTTTATTGCTTGTAGGTATAACTATAAATCTATCTAATTTCAATTTTAAGCCTCACGACAGAAGCCATATTGCCATCTCTACGTAAGCCTGTCTAATGCTAGAGTCCACAGTCTCTACCAGGGGAATCCTTCAGTAATCAGTCAACGAATATTTCTGGGGCAGTTACCTTGAACAAGGTATGGGAATGGAGCTTTGGGGATAGATATTAAAAAAATATATTGAATTTTTATATGGGAAAATTTTTTTTAAAAAATTGCAGAGCTTTGTCCTTGATCTCTAGGCACTTTTAGTTTGTTTAAAAATAAGATACACAGGCATGGGATGATCATTAACAATACAAGGCAATAAATGTTGAGTGTCAAATGACAACACCAAAAATAATTGCTGTGGAAGTCCACAGCCGACAGTAGTCTCTATGGTCATACTTGGTTGTAAAAGCCTTCCCTGTACTTAATCTTGTCCATTTCAGAAAAGGTTGCCTGATTACATGGAAGGTAGCCATATAAAGTATATTCCCTTGCTACTCAAAGTTTGATTTCAGAGCCAGCAGCTTCAGCAATACCTGGGAGCTTATTAGAAATGCAGGATCTCAAGCACTGCCCCAGGCTTACTGAATCAGAATCTGCGTTTTAACAAGACCCCCACTAGTTCACGTTGTTAGCTGACAGCAAGTCAGCCCCGGACTCGCAGCAGCCCCACGCATAATGGAGCTAAATGCTGCGTGGCCCTGCGCGATCCCCGTGACTGGTTACAGATAGGACCATTGTGATCTATCGGGTTTTCATTGGCTGTTTTTTGCAAGTAGATTGCCAGATCTTTTTTCTTAGTCCCTCTTCGTCTAGAAGCCCCATTAAAACCTGTTCAGCATCATAACAACACACAAGCCCCCACGGACAGACAGGAGGTGACTGTGTATAAGATACATTGGCTGGGTCTCCTACATGGAAGGTGAGAATTCTACCTCTGAACCACCACTGCTCCCCCAGTGATTCATAGGAACACTGAAGTCTGAGAAGCACTGGTCTAGCCTGCAGATCCTGAAATCACTTTTCTTTACCTGAGGGAAAATTAGACTCATGCTTGATAATCCTGCCTCCCATTCCCACCGCGGTAAAAAAAATAAGCTGATTAAAATAAACCATTTATTCAATAAGCTTTGTGTGCTTCCTGTGTGCCAGAGACTTGGTATACACAAGGACCTGAAGACAGAGAGGGTTTTGAGCATCCAGTAATTCTGGTGCTTGTCAGAGACTCTGAGGTGTAAGAGCCAGATAGATCCTTAATGCTCAGGGGTGTCACCCTCATCAACTAGCAATCCTGGGTCACCCCAAGAAGTGAGATGAGTTTGTTAGAAACTACTGTGGGCAAAGGGTGAGACCTGGGAAAAAACCTAAAACCCAACCAGTTGTCTTGGAGTCAACTCTGACTCATGGCGACCCTGTGTGTGTCAGAGTAGAACTGTGCCCCACAGGGTTTTCAATGACTGATTTTTCAAAAGTAGATCTCCAGGCCTTTTTCCAAAGTGCCTCTGGGTGGACTTAGACTTCCCACCTTTTTGGTGGCAGCCGAGCACATCAACCGTTTGCTTCAACCAGACTGGGGCCTGGGGAAGGAAGCACTATAACACGGGAGACAGTGCTACCTCAAACACAAGTTCGCACTTGACTTCCTCCAGTGCTAAAGACTCTCCATCCAACTGCCTATGTGACATTTCAACTTGTGTGTCTAACAGATTCCTTAATAATCCAAACAAGAGTTTTTGATTTTCTCCCACAAACCTATTTTTCCCCTGATCTTCCTTTTCTTAACAAATGACACTACCATCCCTTCAGTTAATAAGCCAAAGAAAAAGAAAAATCACTCCCAACTCTTCAATTTTCCTCACCTCCACACTCAGTCCATCTGTATTTCCTGTCAATTCTGCCTTCAGAACATGACCTTGGATATGGCCATTGCAGAGCATCACCGTGATCATCATCTGCCACCCTGTCTAGGAGATACTGTTGGCTAACTATGTGGTCTTCCTGCTTCCACGCTTGCTCTTGTCCAATCTAATCTCCATACAGTAGCCAGATGGTCTCAGGAAAATGTCTGTCTCTTCATAGCATTCCTCTGCCTGAAATTCCTTAATGATTTCCTATCTGTCTTCAGATAAAACTGGATCCCTCAGGCCTTGTCTGATCTGAACCCTGTTACCCTATCCCCTCTCCCCCTTGTCCACTATGATCCAGCCAAACTGAGCTTTTAAATATTATTCCAACGAACTCGATTCTTTTCTGCCTCAGGGCCTTTGCGTTCCTTCCTGGCTCTTCACACTGTTGCCTTTTGATCCTTCAGAGCTCAGATTAACTAACTGCCTGTGAGTCAGAATCGACTCAACAGCAATGCGTTTGGGTTTTTGCCTTAGATAGGCCTTCCCTGAAGTTCAACTAGAAAACAACCCTAGCCTTATCTATTTACTTCATGATCGTAATGACAATCTCCAGACAAACTTCTTATTTGGTTTGCTTTTTTGGAGTCTGCCTCTCCAAATGAGACTATAAACCCACTGAGGGCGGAGACCTCATCTCTCTTACCCATCTCTGTTTCCCCCACACTGTGGTGCTCCATACAAGTGTGTAAATCAATGAAAGTGTAGCTTTAGTTTTGTGTGACTCGATTTTTTCCTCTTTCAGGGTAATTCTGAAATACTTCTTGTTCAATTACCCAACGTTTAGAAGAATACCGTGAATGCTGTTAACACAGTTAGTAACACAGACCTACTGTGCTGTGTCTGTACTGCATGTAAGCACGACAAGGAGCCTGACAAGTGCCTCTAGTCAGTATACCGGAGTGTAGGGCCCAAGTGCCTCTAGTCAGTATACGGGAGTGTAGGGCCCAAGTGCCTCTAGTCAGCTGGTCACCAGGAGAAAGTCACACACACCCAGCACCCACTTCTTCCTGCAAACTAACCAAGGGTTTGTGTCCCGGATCGATTCCAAACAGCACTGGGGCCACTTGGGTGTCTGGTGAGCCTCCCTGAATGGACGAGTAAGGGTGTCATAGAGGTTAGAGGCCCTCTGCATCCCTACACTTTTGAGAAGTAGAGGTGAATCCCTACCTCCTGACTTAAACACAGAGCAAATAATCACTCCAGTCCTTTAAATGGTTTAGATTGTGTTGGGTCCTTTTGAGCCCTAAGGAATTTGGTAGTTTATTTGTTTGCTTGTTTGTTTAATTATAAACAGCTACCTTTTTCCAGGTCCAACACAATACTAAAGAGATTCACATTTGGTGAGTGTGGTAGGTATGATAATGCCTTCCCCAAAAGGTGTCCATGGCCTAGTCCCCCCTGGAATCTTTGCAGATATGATTAAGTTAAGAATCTTGAGGTGGGAAAATTATCCTGAATTATCTGGATGGGTCCAGTGTAATCATGAGGGTTCTTAAAAGAGTAAGAGAAGGAGATATGACAAAGAGAGCAGAATGTCAGAGTCAGAGATTGAGAGATACTGCTCCTGGCTTGAAAGTCAGAAGGAGGCCACAAGCCAAGATATGCAGACAGCTTCTAGAGGCTGGAAAAGACAAGGAATTGGATTCTCCAGAAGGAACACAGCCCTGCTGATACCTTGATCTTAGCCCAGTGAGACCCACTGGGGACTCCTGACCTCCAGCACCGTAAGATAATAAATTTGTGTTGTGTGAAGCCATCACATGTGTGGTAATTTGTTACAGCCGCCAGAGGAGACTAATATAGGGAGAGTGGAGGTGGTGATAAATCCCTCTTCATTCTCTTTTTCATCTGTAAAGTCATGGCAAGTTCTAAAGTCTTCCGCTTGGTCCTAACAGAGATCGTAAAAAGTCTGAGCACTCGGAATACAGCTGCCTCATCTCAACGGTCCTTATTTCACACACAGCTCTCACTGTCTTTATTAACTGGTTATCCAGCCTACAGCAGATTAAAAATAACAAATAGAGAATTATTGGAGCAAAAATAAGGACAGTCACAATACCTGACAACTGTTAGCTTGGCTGTGGGAGAAACGTCCCAAAAAGGTCTGCAGAGAAAGACTACTTGGTGGTGACCAGGACTCAGGAATCTGACAGGTCGTGGAGCTATCACTCGTTCACAGCTCAACACAGACTCGTTGGTAGAATCGGGACCCTGAGATGTGAAAAAAGGCTACTTCATACTAACAAACGTGTATGTAGGAAAGTGGCCCTACATTCAGGAGAGATGGCCATTGAAATTAGTTTGAAATGATTGATGCTTAGAGGTAGAAGGTTATCTGGAAAAGTTCATTCTCTGATGATAGCAAATAGTGTGGTATTTCTGTGGGTGTCTATATCTGTTCATAAAAATGTCCATCTGACAAAGGCTCGCTCCCTGGAACTCGACTCCTGTATCCTTCCTGGAAAATGATGTGAAGTGAGAGATGGACTGTTGATTACAGTGAGCAGAAGCTGCTCCTGTGTTTCTGTCTTCCCTGGAGAATAACTGTCGGTTAGAAGTTTTAGCAAGCTCTGGAGCTAAGTGCTTACAATGCAATTAGATGCAGTCATATTTGACATTTAAACATTTTTCATTTTTAACCATGCTGTAAGCATTAACTAATTAAACCTCATCAGGCACTGATGTGAAAGAATTACCTCCAATATTCTGCAGATGAAAAGTGTTCATGTGATACTTGGAAAAGTTCACTTAATGATGCAAAGCAGAAAATGTGCCTCCTGCTGCAGCATTCGGAAACAGTGGTTCCCACGGTGGGGTGGGGGTGGGGGCTGGTGTTATTAGAAGGAGCCTATGTCTTTATAAACCAAAAATCAGTGAAGTTGATTCTAACTCATGGCTTCCCTGTGTGTGTCAGAGTAGACCTGTGCTCCGTAGGGTTTTCAATGGCTGCTTTTTGGAAGTAGCTTGCCAGGCCTTTCTTCGGAGGTGCCTCTGGGTGGGCTTGAACCACCAACCTTTCCGTTACAGCTGAGCATGTTAACTGTTTGCACCACCCAGGGACTCCAAACATACAACTGAATATGCGGACTAGGTTCTGGTTCTTGCCCGTCCGTGCAGCATCATTACAGCACACATTTGGCGCCGTGGTGTGTGGGACACATGTTGTGTTATATATCCCCATTCTGCCTGTCTGCCCTCGCTGCTCCTGCTCTACCCAAGCCCCACTCTCTCCCGCCTGGCCCAGAGCAGTACCTCCTGCTACATCTCCTGCTTTCTCCTCTGTCCCCTACAATCTTTCTCCTCTCAATAGCCAGAATAATCTTATAACAACTTAGATCAGATCCATGCTACTTCCCTCCTTACATCCCTCCATAATTCCCCATTGCACTTACAATAAAGGCCTTTCTTCTTACCTGGGCTTCAACATCCTGCAGCTCTGGTCTCTGTCAGCCTCCAGAGCCCTCACACTCGTCATTACAACCCAGCCACGCTGGTATTCTTCCTGGCCTTTGAACACCCCAAGCTCATTCTCACCTCCAGACCTCGGTGCTTGCTGTTGCTCTGATCTTCCTCGGCAGCTTCTTCATGTCTCAGCTCACATGTCACCTCCTCAGACAGCCTTCTCCTCCCAATCCCATCTGCAGAGACCCGGCAGCCAGCGTCAGCAACACAGTGATGAATAAAGTGCACAGCCCTTTTAACATGCTGCTAAAATCATAACTGGTATTTTCCAATTGCCAGCTAAAGTCATAACAGGTATTTTCCAATTAACAGTGGTCCATGAAAGAGTTTGATATTAGAATTTGGTCCTGATACTTGAAAAGCTGCAAAAAGGATCTATTCCAGCTTGAGAAGAAAATAACCATTCAGTGGGGGCACTTTATTAAAAAAAAATTGCTAGATGAAAAACAATGCTACAAATGTATCCTGAGGTAGCTTTACGCATGCATTTTTGAAACATTTCTCAAAACTAACCACATACTAACTTTAAAGCTCTAATAGATGGAAATACCTGGGGCAGAGTGAGGCATTAATGAATGGCAGCTCCTTGCCCCTCAAATATGGAAGAGTCTGTCTTTCTAAGACTCCCAAGACCACAGGAGACTCTGTATTTATTCATCAGGACTTAAAGCTTCATGCACCACAAACAGGATCTATAAAGGAGACAAAATTACTGTTAGTGTTACTGCAGTTGGACTCTCTGGGTGGTACAAACAGTGAACGCCCTCAGCGCTAACTGAAAGATTGGAAGTTCGAGTTCTCCAGAGGTGCCTTGGAAGAAAGGCCTGCGATCTGCTTCTGAAAGGTCACAGCCTTGAAAACACTATGAAGAAGAGTTCTACTCTGACACACATGGAGTCGCCATGAGTTGGAATCGACTCAACGGCAACTGGTTTGGCTTTGGTTACTGCAGTCAATTTAACTACCAGTCAAATTGAGTGAGAGAGACTATATTATTCTCTAAAATTTCTGTTTGGAGAGTTGTTGTCGTTGTTAAGTGCCAAAGAGTCGATTCCCACTCATAGCGACCCTGTGTACAACAGAACGAAACACTACCCAGTCCTATACCATCCTCACAATCATTGTTGTGCTTGAGCCCATTGTTGCAGCCACCGTGTCGGTCCATCTCATTGTGAGTCTTCATCTTTTTCGCTGACCCTCTACTTTACCAACCGTGATGGCCTTCTCCAGGGTCTGATCCCTCCTGACAACATGTCCAAAATATGTGAGACATAGTCTCTCCATCCTTCCTTCTAAGGAGCATTCTGGTTGTACTTCTTCCAAGACAGATTTGTTTGTTCTTTTGGCAGTCCATGGTATATTCAGTATTCTTCGCCAACACCACAATTTAAAGATGTCAGTTCTCCTTCAGTCTTCCTTATTCATCGTCCAGCTTTCACATACGTGTGAGGCAATTGAAAACACTATAGCTTGGGTCAGGCGCACCTTAGTCTTCAGAGTGACATCTTTGCTTTTAACACTTTGAAGAGGTCTTTTGCAGCAGATTTGCCCAGTGCAACACTTCCTTTGATTTCCTGACTGCTGCTTCCATGGGTGTTGATTGTGGATCCAAGTAAAATGAAATGCTTGCCAACTTCAATCTTTTCTCTCTCTGTTTATCATTATGTTGCTTACTGGTCCAGTTGTGAGGATTTTTGTTTTCTTTATGTTGAGGTGTAATCCATACTGAAGGCTGTGGTCTTTGATCTTCATCAGTAAGTGCTTCAAGTCCTCTTCACTTTCAGCAAGCAAGGTTGTGTCATCTGCATATCACAGGTTATTAATGAGTCTTCCTCCAATCCTGATGCCCCATTCTTCTTCATGTAGTCCAGCTTCTCGGATTATTTGCTCAGCATACAGATTGAATAGGTATGGTGAAAGGATACAACCCTGATGCACACCTTTCCCGACTTTAAATCATGCAGTATCCCTTTGTTCTGTTCGAGTGACTGCCTCTTGATCTATGTACCGATTTCTCATGAGTAAATTAAGTGTTCTGGAATTTCCATTACTCACAATGTTATCGATAATTTGTTATGATCCACACATTCAAATGCCTTTGCATAGTCAATAAAACACAGATAAACATCTTTCTGGTATTCTCTGCTTTCAGCCAGGATCTATCTGACATCAGCAATGATATCCCTCATTCCACATCCTCTTCTGCATCTGACTTGAATTTCTGGCAGTTCCCTGTTGATGTAATGCTGCAGACGTTTTTGAATGATCGTCAGCAAAATTTTACTGGGGTGTGATATTAATGATACTGTTCGATAATTTCTGCATTTGGTTGGATCACCTTTCTTTGGAACGAGCATAAATACGGATCTCTTCCAGTTGGTTGGCCAGGTAGCTCTCTTCCAAATTTCTTGGCATAGATGAGTGGGCACTTCCAGCATTGCATCCGTTTGTTGAAACATCTCAATTCATATTCCATCAATTCCTAGAGCCATGTTTCTCGTCAATGCCTTCAGTGCAGCTTGGACTTCTTCCTTCAGGACCATTGGTTCCTGATCATATGCTACCTCCTGAAATGGTTGGACGTCGACCAATTCTTTTTGGTATAGTGACTCTGTGTATTCCATCCATCTTCTTTTGATGCTTGCTATGTCTTTTAATATTCTCCCCATAGAATCCTTCACTATTGCAACTCGAGGCTTCAATTTTTGGGGGAGTAAATAAGTTTGTTACATCAATAAAATGTGAGACTGAAGCCTTATATGCTGCATAGACATTTGATGATCTCTGACAAGAAGCAAAAAAGATGCAGAATGTTCTTAAAAATGTTTAAAAAAAACTTAGGAGAAACTTAAATTGCAATAAGGTTTATAAGCACATTGCCTTTGTAAGGGATTGGGTCCCAGCAACATCATGCTGCTGTTGTCTGTGGAGTATCTCAGTGCCTTTGGGAGCAGGACCTGGGGAGGGTCGAGTGCTCTGCAAATAGGCAAGGGAGACTTTGAGGGGAGAATTCAGGGGCAGTCCAGGAAGTCTGGGGGTGGGAATGAGGAGAGGAGGCCGGCTAATGGGTGAAGAAAGAGTCAGTGATAAGCCCGGTTGGTAGGAGAGAGTGGCCAAAAGGGTATTGAAGAACTGGGTACATAACACTGGATGCTGTGTCGTTTGAAGTCCCTGAGTAGTACAAACGGTTACATCACTTGACTGCTAACCAAATGGTTGGCAGTTCAAGTCCACCTAGAGATGCCGGGGAAGATAGGCGTGGTGATCTACTTCCAAAAAACCAGTCATTGAAAACCCTATGGAGCACAGTTCTACTCTGACGCACATGGGGTCACCATAAGTTGGAGTCAACTCAATGGCAAATGGTTAATATCATTTGAAATACTTTGAATGAATATGTGTCCTTTCCTCATGATCCTTCAGCCTCCAATAAAGTCAGCTTTGTATCACGGTGTCTGTGTGTGTGTGTGTGTGTGTGTGTGTGTGTGTGTGTATGTATGTGTCTTTGGGCTGAGGAAGGAGGTGAATTTCCCATCTGTTCAGCAAACAAAACAAGTGAAAAAATGGCCAGGAGAATGTAAGACCTTCAGGAGTTCACAGGTATCCTGGTGATAGCTTTAGACTTTCACAGGGAGTTTAAGCAAATCTGATATAGTTCTTTAGATGATGGGGAAACCACAGTGACAGCTGGGTTATGACTCCTTAGAAGCTTCCAGGGGCTGTGGGTGGGAAGAAGTGGTGAAGGACTTATTTTAGTGCATTCTAATAATGAAAGTTATTGGTGCTTAGCTGAGGGTAATATTTAACTGGGAAAGCCATAGCTTTTATCTTATTGTTATCCATGTCTTTATTTCGAGGAAAGACTGCTTTCAATGCTATTTACCAATACCAGAACACTTGTCATTAAAATTCTTACCTGTGCACATGTTCTGGGATAATAGAAAAATAAACCTAGTTTCACTGAAGGAAATTCCCTAAGGTGGGATGGGATAACAGTTTCACAGACATTTGAGAAATATCATAAGTGCTGAGCAGAGATGTTAGACGTTCAAGAAGTTATTGGAAATTTCTGTACTATGTCAAGCTTAAACTGGCAAAAATGCAGCAATAACAGGTATGAAGTCATCATATTTTAAATTTGATACTATTTATTCCACACCGAACATTTTTATGTAAGTGGAAAAAAAGAATTTTTTTTTTTTAAGCAATCTGGTTAAAGATTGTTTTCTGGGGTATCACCCGAGAATTTTTGGAGCTCAGGCCTATAAGAAGTGGGAAAGAACTTCATCCTGGGTTTTAGTCTGAACTTCTTTTGTGTGTGTGTCTTAGTTACCTAGTGCTGGTACAACAGAAATACCACACATGGATGGCTTTAATGAAGAGAAATTTATTCTCTCACAGTCTAGAAGGTTAGAAGCACAAATTTAGGGCACCAGCTCCAGGGGAAGGCTTTCACTTTCTGTTGGCTCTGGGTGAAGGTCTTTGTCATCAGTCTTCCCCTGGTCAAGGAGCTTCTCAGTGCAGACCCTGGGTCCAAAGGACGCGCTATGCTCTCGGTGTTTCTTTCTTGGTAGTATGAAGTCCCCATGTCTCTCTCTTTTATATCTCAAAAGATTGGCTCAAGACACAATCCAATCTTGTAGGTTAAGTCTTGCCTCATTAACATAACTGCCACTAATCCCATCTCATTAACATCATAGAGTTGGGATTTACAACACATAAGAAAATCACATCAGATGACAAGATAGTGGACAATCATGATACTGGGATACGTATATTGATACGTATATTTTTGGGGGACACAATTCAATCCATGACAGAGTGTGTCTGTGTGTGTGTGTGTTTTGATCATTTATTCACAAATATTTGTTGCATTCTATGTACCAAGTCAGTGAGTTTATTTTGAGTGAGCTATTTGAAAGAATTGTGCTTCATTTAAACTAAATTGATGGATACTTTTTTCTTTTCAATTTTTATTGTGCTTTAGATGGAAGTTTACAGAACAAATTTGTTTCCCATTCCACAGTTTGTACATAAAGTGTTCCATGACATTGGTTGCATTCTTCACAACATGTCAGCATTCTCCCCATTTCTGCCCTGGGTTCCCCATTCCCTTTCATCTGGATTTTCTACCCCTTCCTTCTCATGTTTGCTTTTGGACAAATGTCACCCTTTTAATGTCATATAATTGGTTGTTCTAAGAACATGTTCCACTTGGGTGTTATTGTTTATTTTATGGGCCTGTCTATTTTGGCTGAACAGTGGTCTCCAGGAATGGCTTCAGTTGCAGGTCAGAAGGGTGTCTGTCTTAGGGCATAGTCTCGGGGTTTCCTCCAGTCTCTATCAGTTGAGTAAGTCTGGTCTTTTTTGTGAATTTGATTTTTTGTTCTACATTTTTCTCCCACTCTGTCCGAAACCCTCTTTTGTGATCCCAGTCAGAGTAGTCAGTAGTGGTAGCCGGGCACCATCTATTTTTCTGGTCTTGGGTTATGTAGGCTGTGGTTCATGTGGCCCATTAGTCCTTTGGACTATTTGCTCCCTTGGGTCTTTGGTTTTCTTCACTCTCCTTTGCTCTGGATGGGAGAATACCAATAGTTGTATCTTAGATAGCAGCTCACAAGCTTTTAAGACCCCAGATGCTACTCACCAAAGTAGGATGCAAAACATTGTCTTTATGGACTATGTTGTGCCAATTCACGTGAATGTTCTCCAAGTCTATGGTCCTTTATCTTTGAGCTTAGGAACTTCATCCTGCAGGGTGTTTTGTTATTTCTAAGAATTTTCCATGACTGTGCCCCTTGTGTGCTCTATTGTCTATATTAATATACATGCAGCACCTACAATTATGTATGTAGAAATATCCACAACCAAACCTGTATCTGCAGGTGGGTGTACTCCCTTACACCCTCCCAATCTCTTTAGTATACCTATCTACCTATGTATCCATTCGTAAATTATTTGTTGTTAATTCTATTGTTGCAGAATTGTCTGTTATAGTAATTATGTAGTTGCCCTTTATTCTTTTGTTCCTCTTAGTGTCTTTCTTTGCCTTGGTCGTGTTTTGCTGACTTTCCCCATATTGTGTATTGCCTTTCCCTTCACCAATCTTAACACGTGTCTTCTGTCTAGTTAGTAATTTTCCCGCTTTCCCCTCCCATCCTTGATAACTATCAAAGAATTTTTTTCTGTGTGTAAACATTTTCTTTCTTCCTTTTTTTTAAGAACAGTGGCCTCATACAATATTTGTCCTTTAGCGATTAACTTATTTCAGTCAGCATAATGTCCTCCAAATTCATCCATGTTGTGAGATATTTTACAGATTTGTTATTATTTTTTATTGTTGTATAGTGTTCCATTGTGTGTATATACCACAGTATGTTTATCCATTCATCTGTTGATGGCCACTTAGGTTGTAAACATTTTTTCACTATTGTGAATAATGCTGTAGTGAACATGGGTGTGCATATGTCCATTTGCATCACAGCTCTTATTTCTTTAGGGTATACATGTAGGAGTGGAATTGCTGGATCATATGATATTCCTGGCCTTTAAAGGAAGTACCATACCATTTTCCATAGTGTTTATACCATTTTACATTCCCACCAGCAGTATGTAAGAGTTCCAGTCTCCCCACAACCTTGCCAATATTTTTTATTTTCTGTTTTTTATTTTTCATTAGTGCCATTATTGTCATTGTGAGATGATGTCTCATTGTAGACTTGATTTGCATCTCTAATGGCTCGGTGGGACCTTAGTGTGGGTGTCCTGGTGGTACAGTGGTAAAGTGGCTGCTAACCAAAAGGTCAGCAGTTCAAATTCACCACCCACTCCTTGGAAACCCTATGGGACAGTTCTACTCTGCCCTGTATGGTTGCTGTGAGTCAGAATTGACTCAATGGCAATGGATTAATGGCTAATGATCTCAAGCATTTCATTATATGTTTGCTAGCTACCTGAATGTCTTCTTTGGTGAAGTGTCTGTTCATATCCTTTGCCCATTTTTTAATTGGATTTTTTGTCCTTTTCTTGTTGGGATGTTGAAATTTTCAGTAAATTTTAGAGATTAGACCCTTTTGGATATGTCGTAGCCAAAATTTGTTTCCCAGTCTGTAGGTTCTCTTTTTATTTTTTTGGAGAAGTCTTTCGATAAGTGTAAGTGTTTAATTTTTAGGAGTTCCCATTTATCTAGTTCATCTTCTGCTGTTTGTACATTTTTATTTATATTTGGTATTCTATTTACACTAGAGTTGTCTCTCTTTTTTCTTCCGTGATCTTTATAGCTTTAGGTTTTATATTTAGGTCTTTGACCCATTTTGAGTTCGTTTTTGCGGGTGGTATGAGGTGTGAGTCTTGTTTCATTTTTCTACAGATAAACATCCGCTTTTACAGACACCACTTGTTAAAGAGACTGTCTTTTCCCCCATTTAATGGACTTTGGCTCTTTGTCAAAGATCAGCTCTCCATAGGTGGATAGATTTACATCTGAGTTCTCAATTCTGTTCCAAATTTGTTGGAGTACAATTTTTCATAGTATTCTGTTATGATCCTTTATATTTCAGTTGGTTCTATTGTAATGCCACCAATCTCATTTCTTATTTGGATTATTTGCATCTTCTGCTTTTCTTTTGTTAATTTGGCCAATGGTTTGTCAATTTTGTTGATCCTTTCAAAGACCCAACTGCTAGTCTTGTTGATTCTTTCTATTGTTTTTCTGTTCTCTGTTTCATTTATGTCTACTCTAGACTTTATTGTTTCCTTTCTTGTGCCGACTGTGGACTTCTTTTGCTGTTCTCTTTCTATTTGTTCCAGTTGTAGGGTTGATGTTTTCATTTTGGCCCTTTCTTCTTTTTTCATGTCTGTGTTTATTGCTATAAATTGAACTTTGAGCACTGCTTTTTCTGTGTCCAAAGGTTTTGTGTACCATACTTTGTTTATCCATTCATCTGTTGATGGACATCTAGGTTGTTTCCATCATTTTGCTATTGTGAACAATGCTGCCATGAACATAGGTGTGCATATGTCTATTCGAGTGACAACTCTTATTTCTCTAGGATGTATTCCTAGGAGTGGGA
>NW_004444202.1:1367456-1385120 GCF_000243295.1 Trichechus manatus latirostris
TAGCTGTGAATTTATTTTGGCATTTTGTTCCTGCATTATTTTCCTGAATTCTTCCAATTTTTTGTCTGTATTTTCCATGAATTTGTCTATTTTTTTCCTCATTTTTGTCTGCTTTTTGCTTCAGCTCTTGGAGAATTCTGAGTATTAGGGATTTTAATTCCCTATCAGGTAGTTCTAGTGCCTTTTCTTCCACTGGAAAGTCATCAGGTGTTTTATTTTGGATGCCTACTGGAATCATCCTGTCCTGTTTTTGTAAATGTTTTGATATTGTCTGCTGTCTTCAGGGTATTCAGTAGTTATTTTTCTCGTTTATTGACTAGATTTGTTTGTTTCGTCCCTTTTTTTTTTAAATTTGGCTATGTCTGAGGAGGCGGGCTGTGTGTTCTTTGTTGTTTGCTCATCTGTGGGCACAATACTTTTTACCTCCTTCTCCATTTGGCAGGGTCAGTCACTCAGATATGGTACGCAGGGCAGGTCTAGCTGAAGAGGAGTTACTGGGATGGGTTGTTTGGGGCACTTACTACAGCCCCCAGGGTGGGTTGGTAATCAGTGCAGGGCAGGTTCCAGTAGACCATGCCTGTGCTGCTTGGTGGTGTGATGTTAATTGCACGGTGCAGGTAGGCAAGATGTAGCGGGGAGATTGTTATGTGTGGAGCTAAAATGGATATGGGAGAGAGGGGAGAGGAACAGGAGCCAAAAACATACAAACAAACAAAAAAGAATGCTAGGGGAGCTTGCCGTTGGAGTGGAGAGATGAGAGACTATGAAATGGGGAAAAACAAAAAGGGGAAGAGGAAGAAAGAAAGAAAGAAAAGAAAAGAATGAATACATAAAAATCAGAAAGGGAAAAGAACAGCAAAGTTCCCAGGGATCCCACCAGTGGGGCTATGAGGTCTGAGGAAGTTGTTCTCAGATGTTACAGTACAGCCTGTCTAGAATGCATAAAGGTATACAATGCCAGGTATTCAGGGAACAGAAAGAGAAAGACGATATAGAGAGTCAAGAAACTGAGTAATGAAGAAAGACAAAAAGGGAAAAAGAGGGAAAAGAAAACAAAACAAATTAAAAAAAAATAATAACAAGAAAAGTCCCCCAAAAAACAGAAGGAAAAAAAAATGAAAAAAGAAGTGGTCTCAGGGATCCCTCTGCATTTCTGGGCAAGCCGAGGGGGTAGGTTCCAAGCCATGCAGCACCGCCTGGCCAGAACGGGCTCCCAACTCAAGAAAAGGAAAAAAAAAACAAACAAACAACTCAAAACAAACTAACGAACAAAAGCCCCAGGATCCCACAGCTTAGCAGCCCAGACCGGGAAGCAGCTCCACACTCAAACGGAGCTCCGCAGCCCCTCAAGAAGAAGCAAATATGGCGCCTGGAGCTGGGTATTTGATCGAAAGGAAGAGGAGGTGGTGAGAAGTAAGGAAGAAATCAAAAGAAGTGGAAAAAAAGCAACACCAGTAGCCAACAAATGGCACTCAGAGAGCCAGCTAGTGTGGGTGGGTGGAACCCAAGCAGCTGGTTCTTCCCAGACAAGAGACTTTGTCCAAGGGAAGCAGAAGAGTGTGAGTGTCGGTGAAGAAGGGTAGGAGGTGGGAAAGCATATATCACAAATTACCGGAGCTCTGCAGCCCCTCAGGAAGAAGCAAAGATGGCACACGGGGCTAGGTATTTCAGCGAAAGGAGGGGTAGGTGGTGAGAGGTAAGGAAGAAATCAAAAGAAGTGGAAAAAAGCAACACCAGCAGTCAAAAAATGGCACTCAGAGATCTGGCCCATTCGGGTGGGTGGAATCCAAGCAGCCGGTGCTTCCCGGACAAGAGATTGTGGCCACAGGAAGCAGAGGAGGCCGAGTGTGGGTAAAGAAGGGTGGTGGGTGGGAAAGCATATATTGCAAATTACCGGTTGTTTTGTCTCCCGCTGGAAGCTCTGTGAAGCTGCTTCCTCGTACCCCCTGTTTGCTGGTCTCCAATAGGAGTCCATGATGGTGGATCCGCACTGAGTTAGCTAGTAAGGGGCTTCTGCATGAATCTCTCCTAACTCTCCATTCTCTGTCAGTTTTCTCACTCCATTTGGTGCTTGGCTGAGTTCTTTATCTCTTCATTTGATGTTTTGGGGTTTCAGGATTGTTGTTTTCTCTGTTCGGCTTAGTTTTTCGGATCTTTGCTGTGGAGGGACGGTGTGGTGCTTCTGCCTAGAGCACCATTTTGCCAGAAGTATGTCCAAAGGTTTTAGTATGTTGTGTTTTCATTCGCATTTGATTCTAGGGTTTTTTTATTTTGTCTTTGATTTCTTCTTTTATCCAGTTGTTTTTAAGCAAAGTGTTAGTTTCCATGTATGTAATTTTTTTCCTTCTCATCCTGTTATTGATTTCTACTTTTATAGTGTATGATGAGAGAAAATGCTTTGTATTATGTCACTGTTGTAAATTTTATTGAGGCTTGCTTTGTGGCCTAAAATGTGGTCTATTATGGAGAATGATCCATGTGCATTGGAAAAGAATGT
Organism: Trichechus manatus latirostris; assembly: GCF_000243295.1. Classification (NCBI taxonomy): domain Eukaryota; kingdom Metazoa; phylum Chordata; class Mammalia; order Sirenia; family Trichechidae; genus Trichechus; species Trichechus manatus. The sequence goes on from NW_004444202.1 coordinate 1,369,954, forward strand.
ACTCTATGCTACTGTTGAGTGATGTTTATTGATATGTTCTGCATATGTCTATGAGGTTGAGTTGGTTGACTGTGGCCTTTAGATCTTCCATATCTTTGCTGAGTTTCTTTCTAGTTGTTTTGTCCTTCACTGAAAGCTGTGTGTTGAAGTCTCCTACGATTATTGTGTAACTGCCTATTTCTCTTTTCAATACCATTAGTTTGTTTTATGCATTTTTGAGCCTTGTCATTGGGTGTGTGTATATTTATTATGGTTATGTCCTGTTGTTGGATGACCCTTTAATCATTATATAATATTCTTCCTTATCTTTTATGGATTTTGCCTTAAAGACTATTTTATCAGAGATTAATATTGACCCTCTTGCTCTTTTTTGGTTATTGTTTGCTTGACATATTTTTTCCATCCTTTGAGTTTTAGTTTGTTTATGTCTTTGCATATAAGGTATGTCTCTTGTAGACAGCATATTGATGGGTTGTGTTTTTTAATACTTTCTGCCACTTTCTTTTTATTGGTGCATTGAAGCCATTTACATTCAGTGTGATTATCGATAGGTATGAGTTTACTGCTGTCATTTTGTTGTCCTTTTTTTGTGCTGTTGACAGTTTCTTTCTTCTGCTTAATTTTCTCTGCTGAGGTTTTTTTTTGCTTGTGGATTTTCTTCTCATTTTTTTCCATTGTTGTTGATTTTGTGTTTACTGAGTCCTTACGTTTTTCTTTTTTTTTTATTTTGATGAATAGGTTTGTTAATTTTCTTTGTGGTCATCTTGAAATTACCTGTATCTTCCTAAGTTTAAAGCAGTCTTTTATTTCTTGATATCAACTTGACTTCCTCTCCATATGAAAGTTCTGTAACTACACCATTTATTTCCCCTTTTTGTTTTGATGTTATTTTCATTTACAGATTGACGTCTCTGGTTCCCTGTTTTTAGTCTTTTAGCTTTGTTTTATTTTTAAGAATTCTTTATCTGTTGTTATCTGGCTGATGCTGTCCTGTGTCCCAATCTCAGGTTGTTGTCTGATGTTGTTGATTCTCTGTCCAAAGGACTCCGTTTAATATTTCTTGTAAAGTTGGTCTGGTTTTTATAAATTCTCTTAATTTCTATTTATCTGGAAATGTCCTAGTGTTGACATCATATTTAAGAGACAGTTTTGCTGGATATATAATTCTTGGTTGGCAATTGTTTTTCTTTCAAAGTTTCATTTATGTCATTCCATTGCCTTCTTGTCTGCATGGTTTCTGCTGAGTAATCAGAGCTTAGTCTTATTGGTTCCCATTTGTAGATGACTTTTCCTTTTTCTCAAGCTGCTCTCAGGATTTTCTTTGTCTTTGGTTTTGACAAGTTTGATTATGCTATCTTTTGGTGACTTTCTTTTGGGGTCTATCCTGTATGGGGTTTGTTGAGCTTCTTAGATGGATATCTTCTCATCTTTCATAATATTAGAGAAGTTTTCTGCCGGGAAATCTTTGACAACTGTCTCTGTGGGTTTTTTTTTTTTTTTTGCTTCCTCCTGTTCTGTAATTCCAATTATGCATAAATTCTTCTTCTTGATAGAGGCCCACATAATTCTTAAGTGTTCTTCATTGTTTTTTCCAGATTTTTCCTCAAACAAATTGGTGTCAAGGGATTTGTCCGCTATTTCACTGATTCTCTCTTCTGTTCATTCAGTTTCTACTTCTATGCCTTTCTATTGAGTTGTATATTTCTGAAATTTTATTGTTAATATTTTGGATTTCTAAGTTACTGTTTTTGTATGGTTTCTAGTTGTTTATTTTGTCATCTTGTTCCTGTATTGTTTTCCTGAATTCTTCTATTTGCTTTGTCTTTGTGTTTTCCTTGGTTTTGTCTGTGTTTTCCTTGATCTCTTGGAGAACTCTATATATTGGTCTTTTGAATTCTTTATCAGGTATTTTCATTACCATTTCTTCCCCTGGAAGGTTTTCTAGTTCTTTATTTTGGTCACCTGCTGGAGCCATCTTGTCTTGCTTCTTTATGTGAGTTGATGTTGTCTGTTGTCTCCAAGGCATTAAGATGTTATTATATTTATCTATTTATTTATTGTATGTTTGTTTGCTGCATCCTGGTTTTTTGTTTTGTCTTGATATATCCAGGTAGGTGGGGTATGTGTGCTACTCTGGTCGCTAGTTTGGCCTCACTGGAGCTCTCACCACCTGTCTCCAGGTGGGTGGGGCAGTGGCTGGGTGTGTGAGCACGAGTCTCTCTTTGGTGGTCTTGCAGGGTAGCTGAGGATGTAGCTGGCCTTGCTGGTGAGGGACGTGTCTGTCCAGCTGGTCACCTGGGCATGGGTGCAGGGAGCGTTCTCACTGATCTCTGGGTTGAGTGTTGTGTGTATGCACTGCTGGTTGCTGGATGGTCAAGGAGAGGGTGCCCATGTTGTCGATCACTGGGTGAGTGGTAAGGAAACTCTCACCAATGGTCCCAGGTGGGCAGGGCTGCACAGTGGTGTCTGGAGCAGGCACAAGCCTCAGGTTGTGGGGAAGTATTGTAAGGAGAAAGGCAAGGGGGATGCCACTAGACCGTGGGTGCCTGATAGGAGGGCATGTCCCTGTCTGCTAGAGCACAGTATGGAGGAGGGCATGCTGCCAGTCCTTGGACCCCTGGTGCAGGTGGCTGGGTGGAAGAGTGGGTGCCACTGGTTCCTGGACCCCCAGTGCCGGTTGCCAGGTGGAGAAGTGGATGCTGCTGTTCCTCAGGCCCCAGCTCAGGTGGCTGCGCTTAGGAGCAGGCACCACAAGTCTGTGGGCTCCCAGCATCAGTGGGTGGAGGGGAGGGGGTGCCGTCAGACTACAGGCTCCCAGCATGGGTGGATGGGTGGGAGGGGGGCACTGCCCTTTCATGGGCTGCCAGCATGGATGGCTGGGCCGAGAACTGGGTACTACCAGATCACAGACCCCCAGAGCGGTTAGATGGGCAGAAGAGGGGATGCCACAGTTTTGTGGGCCCCTGGAGCCAGTGGCTGGGCAAAGAGGTGGGCCTTGCCAATCCATGGGCCTCCAGCACTGGGGCTTAGGGGGTCATAGTGGGTGAGGTGAGTGCACTTAACTTTCACAGGGCAGGGAGCACTCCTGCCTGGCTCTGGACACGGGTGCAGAGTTGCTCCTGCTTGGCTGCAGCAGGTGATGGGGGCTTCAGCTGGGAACACTGTTTGCTTTGTCTCAACATAGCTGCGCTGTACAGGTTTGGCTGGCAGTGCACTGGCCATCTGTAATTCTCTGTGTTTGCTGTTTGGGTACAGTCTCTCCTTCTACTTGGCACTTGGCCTGATTCTTCAGCCTTGTCTTTGATGCTCAAGTTCCAAAGTTTTCATGTATATCTGATGCACTTGTTTTCTCAGGTCTTTGTTTTAAGGGGGATGTTATGAGGCATCTGACTATGCCACCATCTTAGACTGCTTCCTAGTCTGAATTTCTATTGTGTTTCTTTATTAAGCCTGCCTGTTTTAGCTTGAGGCTTGTAATATTTCCAGTTCTCAATGATTGTATTTCATATACATTTCATATATTTTAAGTGTGCCATTTAAGCACATTACTATGAAATGGAATATTGAGAACATGTCAATCTCCTAATAAAAAGAAAAGAAAGTTTAAGGTTGTGTGCTGGGAAGATATGACTCAGTGACTTGGAGAGAAATCTATTGAGCAAATAAATATAGATAGTTATGAAAGAACAGACTGCAATCATATCTCCTTTCCTCCCGAAAGAAATTATTCTACTTCCTATATTATACGCTGACAATAATATTAATATGTGCAACTTTCTGAAATCCGCAGTTAGCAAGTAGGACACCTATATGATGATGGGAAACTGTATTTAAATACAAACAGTAGTGGAACTGCCTTGACGGTCCCCTCCTCCAGTCCCCTTCCTCCCATCCCTCCTCCCCCTCCAGTTAGTTCTGCTTTCCTGATTAATGGACACAAAAAAAGCTTGCATTTATTCAGTCTAGGAAAGCTCAGGCCAGACATTTCCAGCTAGTTCTTTTCCGGTTAAAACTCACTCTGCCTAGTACTCACAGGATTATAGATTATGGAAAATGATTGCAAATGAATGTGAAACTCGCAACTCCCAAATGGTGCTGGTCTGTATTTCTCACAGACAGATCTGCATTTGGCTGGACAGCACGTCCCAGCCTCCAGTGAGTCACACACACAGCTCATACCTGGTTTGTGATGACTTCACTGGTGACCCCAGGGCTTGGAATCAACGCTTTTGCAGGATTCATCGCCTGCTCCCCATAATTACTTGGATTCTAAACTTCTTCCCTTTCAAAGACTTCCGAGTAGCTTTAAAAGGCACTGCTGCTTATGTGGAAAATGAAGACTACATGTTTCTTGGAGTTAGAAAAGAGTCATCATTATCCATCAACATTGAAAATGACGGTGTGTTGCTGCTTTATTGAACCCGACAAGGCAGTAAAAATGAAAAAAGAAGCAGGTTATCTGCATCATTGGAGTATAGTTAATGTAGACAACATATGCTTTTTTAGAATCTTGCTGCGAATAGAGGCTGATAAGGATACTTTGCATTTATTGAAGACCTACTATATACCAGATACTCTACTTAGCATTTGGTATACTTGCTGTTATAAAATCATCACATCTTTCCATTAGGATTGACATGTTATCTTCACTTGACAGACGGAGAAAGTGAAGCTTAGAGATGCTAAGAAACTGGCCTGGGGTCAGACCACTAGTAGACGCCAGAGAAGGTGGATTTGACTCTAGAATCTCATCTTTCCTTTATATGATGTTTCCCCCCTAATGAGGGAAGGGATGCTGATGAAAAACAGGGGGATAGTTAAAACATTTACCATCAGTCAGGAAGTGAAGTGAAGGTAGTATTTGTTTTGCTCTAGATAAAGAATTAGCTTAATAAGAAACAAAAAGTAGAGGAAAATAGTCACTTCTCCACATGGAAAATGTTGAGTTTGTTTTAATAGTTTCGTGAGTGATTTGGATCGAAAGTACACAGTGAGATCTCCAAAATTAAAGATGGAAGTGAAATGTCAAACTGACAAGGATAAACCATAGTAAGATCTCATGAGGTTTCATGAGTGGGTAGAGAAATAGCAAATGAGTTCTAGCATGGGCAAGTGGAAGGCAGTATATTCAGGGAAAATAATATAAACTTTGTTTATGACACCTCTGTTTCAATACAGGAAGAAGAGCTTGAAACCAATACAAAGTATTATAAATATACATAATATTTTATATTTTAAAAAGTGATTCTAGATCCATTATTTTTTTTACCTTCATAAGGGAACAATGAGAAAAATTCAGTGTTAATAACCCATTTTATAAAGAAAATAATGACCCCTTGCTTCAGTGACTTCCCAAGCCCACTTGGGTAGTTAGTTAAAAAGAAGAAAAAAACTCTAACCAGTACCCCAGAATCCCAGCTCACACCCTACTTCCTTCTATGGGTTCTTTCATAAGGTCCTAAAACCAGTAATGTCAGATTATTATTAGGAAACATCTTTTCCATATCAAGGTAAAAGCTCGAGATTTGGAGTCGAAATCCCTGGATTCTAATGCCATTTGCCACTTACCGTAATACTTGTCATTGAACAAGTTATTTAAACTCTGTTGCTATTGTTAGTTGCCATCGAGTTGATTCCAACTCATGGCAACCCTGTGTGTGTAGAGGAGAACTGCTCCATAGGGTTTTCAAGGCTGTGACCTTTCCAAAGCAGATCACCAAGCCTGTCTTCCGAGGCACCCTTGTGGGGGTTCGAACTGCCAACCTTTTGGTTACTAGTTGATTTAAACTTTAGAATGTGTTAATTTAATCTTATAAAAAAGAAGATACAGAATAGAACCTCCCTCAAGTATTTTAATGTTTAAATGAGGTAAGATATGGAAAGACTTAGCATGATACCTCGCACATAAAAGCTTAATGAATGTTCATTATTATTATAGACACGGTGGACAGTGCAGTGAATTCGCACTTTGAAGTAACCGATGTTCTCCAAGCATATGGCAGTGATTGCTAAAATAATAAAAGAAAAAAGCAAACAACCACGGCTGGCTTAAAACTCACTATAAATCTTTCCCTAGATCAGAACTGGAACAGCAATGCAAAACAGTGGTCGGATTAGAGGTGTGGCCCTGCTGATCTCTGGGGCAGGAAGCAGGCAGGGGCAGGGGCATTGTAGCTCCTGTAGGATTAAAGAGACTATAAAGCTTTCCACCTGAGGTGGGAGGCCAGAACCACATTCAGTGCGTGAAGCCCGGGGCTGAGGTGGGCCTGAGCCATCTCTTTTGAGAGGAAGCTGTGAAAAATGGCTACCAGCAGGCTACAGTTTAAAGAAAGCTGGAGACCACGGGATGTGGGAGAACACAGACACCGTGGGACTTCACAAAACCTCCTGTTGGTGGGGGAGATTGAAGCAGAAAGAACCTCACTGAACAGGAGACCTGAATAACAGGATGAGACTGAGCCTTGGACTGTGGGTATACACAAGTGGATGATGGCAACCACAGTCCAGCTAGACAGGATTCTGGGGCACAGAGGAAGGGAGAGAAGTAAAAAATGAAAGCCAGAATAAAAAAGAAACAAACAAACCAAATACCACAGAATGATCCTGTAAGTCTGTCAATTTCAAAAAGGTTTTTTTTTTTTTTTTTTGGTATGTAAAATGCACAAAGACATTTGATGGTAAAAAAGAAATACAAAGTTAATAATGAACATGAATTAAGTCCAGGAGTTAAAATATTATATCAGCCTGAGAAACAAATTAACGTAATTATGTTTAGAAAGTTCAAAGAGATAGATACAAGAATAATGTTCATACAAAGAATAAGCAATTGCAAAACAAAAATAGGCAGAAATAAAGCAAGGCCATGTGGCTATGACTAAGAATTAATTTGAAACCTTGGAAATAAAAAAATGTTATAACTGAAATTAAAAGCTTAATAAACAAGCTAAACAATAGACTGGATGCAAGGAGGGAATCAATGAACTGGAGGAGAGTGCTGAAGAATTACCTCAGAATGCAGCATAGTAAAACCAGAGCAAAAATATGAAAGAGAAGGTCACACACATGATGGACACACTGATACACTAAACCAAATGCCAGATGGAGTTCCAGAAGAATAAACTAGAGAGAATGGCAGGAAAACGATATTAGAAGAAAAGTTGCATGAGACACCGAGAATTGTTTTTTAAAGCATTACAGAAAACTTAACAGAGATGAAGAGAGATGTGTGTCCTCAGATTGAAAGTATCCATTAAGTATTAAGACAGATAAACTAAGTCTGTGCCTTGATGCATCAGAGTGAAAACACAGACTATTAGAAATAAAAAGAAAACCATGGATATTACCAGGGAGAAAAGACAGATTACTGGCAAAGGCATCACAATAAAAGACTTCTCAACAACAATAGATGTCAGAAAACAAAGCACTAAAACCTTCAAAATACTGATGCAAATAATTTTCAACCTTGAATTTTATACCCATCTAGACTATCATTCAAGATTAAATACAAAATAGAGACCTTTCCAAACATGTAAAGACAAAGAGGGTTTACCAACCACAGACCCTCAGTGTTAAAGTTTGTATCTCATCAAGAAAGAAGGAAGCCTAAAGGACATACACGGGCCAGGAAGAAAACAACAGTGAATACAGGAATTCATAAAATATGTAAGTGTAATTAATAATAGGATATAAAATACAAACAACTAACTAGGGGATATGATTTTAATAAAGTAAAAACACCCTCTGGTTAGTTAAATATGCTAAATTTGTAGCTTGGTGTGCATGTTATGTATTTAAGGGTAATTGTTAAAATAATATAAATGTAATCTCTATTTTCCAGACTTTCCGAGGAAGACAAAAGTTGGGGATATAAGGAATCTTATCAATTCAACAGAAGATAGAAAAGGGGAAAGAAAAGGAGAGATGAGTAAAGAAACACAATGTAGGATGTAGACACCAGTCTAAGAGTAATTACAATTATAGATGGAATCCACCCATTAGTTTAAGCCAGAGCTATTGGAATGAGCAAAAAACAAAATCTAGCTATATACTGGTTTTTGTTTTTTTTTAAAAAAATAAATCCTAAAACAAAATGATATAGATACGTACAGATTACAGAAATGTAAAAAGATATACCAGGTAAATTGTTACTAACTACAGTTTTTTAATTTATTTATTTTGTTGTTATTGTTGAGAATATACACAGCAAAGCATACAGCAGTTCAACAGTTTCTACTTACAATTCAGTGACATTGACTATATTTTTGGAGTTGTGCAACCATTCTCACTCTCCTTTTCTGAGTTGTTCTTCCCCCATAAATTCACTGCTCCCTAAGGTTCCTATCTAATCTTTCAAGTTACTGTTGTCAGTTTGATCCCATATGGATAGATGGTATAGTAATATTAATATCAGGCAAAATAGAAGGTAAATTTAAGGCAAAAAACATTAACAGGAATAAAAAAGCAGTGAAAGAAATAATCAGACAAACTCTAAAAAGTGTGAACTTTTTGATATAGAGATTAGGGTTGAAAGAAAGACAGGATTAGCCTTAAAAAACTATGTCCATGGACTTTATTTGAATTCAATTCAGTAAATTGTATTAAATCTTAGCGAATGACTCAGTTTTAAAGACTAGACTTAGAAAAACTCTGTCTTACATGAAGATTGTTAAAAGTTTTTCTGTATGTTCGTCTTGGCTGAAAAAACTAAATGTAGTCCAGAAAGTTAGTTGAGATAGATCAATACAGAGCCAAACTGGTTATTGAGAATTTCTTTTTTTGGTGCATCCTTAACCTTTGTGGTTAGAATTAAGGAGCCAACCAAGCTCTTCCATAAAATATTCCTTTGTTTCAGTGTCAGAAGCAGGAGGTTGTTCTGGATCATTTTTCTGACCCAGAGAGATGCACAATGAAGATATATAAACTGTAGAAGTCCATTTGATGAGACCTCATGGTGTTTTTATTAGTGCTCATTAGTACTTCACGCAGAGGTCCGCAACCCTGACTCTCTCTTTCTGAGAGGCTGGATTGTGAAACACCAGCAAGTTCTGGGTCAAGGACAGACTTCTGGGAGGAGTAACAGAGATTGCTGGAACTGTGAATTAGCATGAGCATGGGAAATACAACACTGACCCCCAGCTCATCCCACCATCTCTACAGCCTGAGATGAGTATCATTCTGCAGCTTCCCTCACCAGCCTTACACACTCCAATCTGGAAGCCTTTTTATAGCTTTTTTTTTTTTTCCCAAATCCAAAATGTAGAATATTGTATTTATTTATTCTTTATTGTGCTTTAGGTGAAAGTTTACAGCTCAACTTACTTTCTCATTCAAAAATTTGTACACATATTGTTCTGTGACATTAGTTGCAATCCCCACAATGTGACATCACACTCCCCGTTTCTACCCTGGGTTTCCTGTGTCCATTCAGCCAGTTCCTGTCCCTTCTTGCCTTCTCATCCTGCTTTTGGACAGGAGTTGCCCTGCTTTTTGTAGCTTTTATAGGAACTATAGTGTGCATGAGTCCTAGCAATGAAATATTTATAACCTTTTAGAGTAGGTGTTTCCATTAATTAATTAGAAAAGGGCCAGTCTTATTAAAATGAATAAGAACCCTTGGCAAGCTCTCATCCCTCCCATCTATGTCTCTTATTCCTGTGGTAGGTACAGGGATTAGGCTGGGGGGTGAGGGTGCATGGCAGTTGCGTGCCTATGCACAGCACACACACACACACACACACACACACACACACACACACACACACACACCCCACTTGCAATGCCCAAACCAGAAAGAGATTGCTTTAAAAGACAAACTAAATTGACTTGCAGCAAGCTCTCAATTGTTTCAAGTTTGTTCCGGGTTTTGTGGGTCACCAGACCTGTGCAAGTCAGCACATCTTAGTTAGGCCCTGGGGGACACAGGGCACAGAAAAGGGTACTAACGGAGTATCAGAAGAAAAAGGATTCAGGCCAAGCAGAGGAGAAACCTTCAGACGACTGACCTAAGAGCAGACGCTGGCGCGTTCCTGTTCTGCTGTAACCAGGAGAAAATCACGCGCCTCGCAAGAGCTGGTTGAACCGCCTTAAGGCCTTGGCAGTCTGTCGTTTTGATGTTCTGACTCTCCCGGTTCCCTTGCGTTCGCCCGGTGGGCTAATGAAATTCAAGAAGCCTTTGCAAATGTAGCATTGTAAGTGAGTATATTTTCTTAGCTGGACCTTATGTTTTTATTCTTTCTGTGATGCTTTAAAAAATAATTCTTGGTGCCTCATGTAACTTTCGTGAGTCTCAATCTCTATTTCTGAACAGAACAAAACCACCTTCCTCCGCAGCTTGCAGACTTGCTCTTTGAGTGTTTACAAAGGACAACCTGAGAATCAGGCTGCGCTGGAGCCAACTTGCGCTGGCTCGGAAGAGCTAACGGTGCACAATTCTTCCCAATTCCGCCTTCAGGGACGTCGTGCTGGTAGCTTGAAATCAGCCCTGAAAATGGGCACACACTACAGCTGGTTAAGGATTTACCACTATACCACCGCTCACAATCCTTTTGCTGGTGTTAGCTGCCACTGAGTCGGTCCTTGACTCACGGCAACCCCATACACGACAGAACAAAACGCTGCCCCCTCCACATCATTCTCGTGATCGGTTTTGGCTCAGACTGTTATGATCCAATGTGGTCCATACATAGGGTTTTCACTGGCTGATTTTCAGAAGCAGGTCACCAGGTATTTCTTCTTAGTCCATCTTAGTCTGAAACTTGTTCAGCATCATAGCAACACGATAACCTCCACTGAGGGACGGGTGGTGGCTGTGCATAAGGTACATTGGCAGGAATCGAACCTGGGTCTCCCTCACGGAAGGTGAGAATCCTGCCACTGAACCACCACGGCCCTCGTCAGAATCCTCTTAGCTCAGAGTTAATGTCCCCTAAAACGACCTTCTAAACCGGAAGTAGGGCCATCTCAGAGATGGCTCTGCTTCTGTGCACAGTTTGTCTGGTTGTACCCAGTGGCTTAGCCCATTCGTGTTTCTCTTAAATAAGACTAAATACTAAGCCTTTTTTCTCCCCACGTTAAAAATGAGCACAGTTATACCCAGTCATTAGAGTGTCTTTTTAAAAATCCCAACAAAAATGTGTCCTTTTAATGAAGTTGTTGAATCTCCTACATTGTAAAATATTGGCTTCTCACTGTACCAAATTGTAATAATTCTTGGCATACATGCTTTTTCTGTCAATCAAGGAATAAAAATTGTAATGAGTATTAATCATATGTAAACCAAAAAAAAAAAAAAACCAAACCCTTTGCCATTGAGTCAATTCCAACTCATAGCGACCCTATAGGACAGAGTAGAACTGCCCCATAGGGTTTCCAAGGAACAGCTGGTGGATTTGAACTGCTGACCTTTTGGTTAGCAGATGAGCTCTTAACCACTGTGCCACAAGACAAGGAGCCCTGGTGACGCAGTGGTTAAGTGCTCGGCTGCTAACTGAAAGGTTGGTAGTTCAAACCCATTAGCCACTCTGAGGGAGAAAGATGTGGCAGTCTGCTTCTGTAAAGATTACAGCCTTGGAAATCCCATGGGACAGTTCTACCCTGCCCTACAGGGTGGCTGTGAGTCAGAACGGACTCAACGACACTGGATAAGACATGGCGATGGGTATGATGGTAAACGCAGAGAATAATTGTATAAGCTTACATGATACTCTTCAAGAAGTGTTTAATTCAGAGAGAGACAAGGTGTGTACACATAAAAATTATGTAAGAGAATTTCTATAACACTATGTATTTTGAGCATATCCAGGCTGCCTGTGCTCACCTTAAAGTCAGTTTCAGCACATTGTTACATCAGGATACACACACACACTGAAGGTTCTTGTTAAAGGCTTCTGAAGGGCAGGCACGAAAAGACAAAGGCAGAAATTACATTTCATACCATACAGAAAAACGTTCTAGAACTCCTCCATTTCCTTCTTTGCCTTTCTTTATCCTCCTCATTCTGGCCCTACTGTCCCACTTGTTCAGATCATCTCAACAATTTGGCTAAATAAGGATCTTTTGGAAGACCCATTCTCCTTGGAAGATAAGGGAGGAAGATGTTGTAAACTCATATGATTTCATGTACTTCTGCCACAAATAAAAGAAAGTAATTCAAGAAGACTCCTAGAAGTATATTCTAAATGAAGGATAAAGAACTTCAAATGCAGAGAGAGATGACATCATCACTTTTTGGGCTGGAAAAGCTTCAAGAAGGAGAGAGTAGTCGGTGAGTAGGTCTGAAAACAAAGAGAAGGGACGTGGAGTTACCAGTTTACTGTTTCTCTCATTGAAGTCGTTACCTGGGAAGCCCTTGAGGTAGGCCCTCCGTCAGCTGGTGAAGACACAGCCAGTCTTCCAGGTTATGCAGATAATTATCTCCTGCTTTTCATCTTACTGCTTACTTTCACATCCTCAAAAACGGCCCACAGCGCCTGACCCTTCTGTCATCTCCTGAAAGAGAAGGAGGAATCTGTGCTTCAGGTAGACTGAGTGAAGCTCAGATAGATTTTTAGGGCATCTCCAAGGTCGTGCTGCAAGTTAGTATAGGAGTAGGGTCATACCTCAGATATTTGGATCCTAACCAGGCCTTTAGCTGCTGAAGTATTTAATGAAAACTTTTTCCAAATAATTTTGAGATGATGATGTATTCAAAGAAGAGAGAAACCTGGTTTCCCTTGCTACCCCCAGTTTACACATGAAACCCAGTAACCAGCTGGGGTGTAGCATGGCCGTGCTCTTCAGCTTTCGAAGCATTGGCCATCATGTTCACTAGCACTTGTTTTTTGTAGCAATCAACTAGAGAAATTTTCAGAACAGTTTCCCCCCTTCTTGTCAATGTAGACACAAATGACTTTGATGTAAAGAGACAGTTTGGCTGTAAAGTCTATCGTCAGCAACTTTGCAAAGTTCCTGGCTTGAGAATTTTCAACCTCCTCCAGCCTGGTTGATGCGTTCAGAAATCTCTCTCCATGCTATGAATCATTGCTAAGACCCCAAGCTACAGCAGTGATCTCACACTTTCCATGTCTTTGTGATGATATAGCTGTCAATGGGAGCCATGGGGAGCCCAAGTATTATGGAAATGCTGTATAAAGTGGTAAATTAACAGCAACCTGATTTCCTTCTTTTCCAGGCCTGAAAATCTACATTAATCTAAATATCTTCTTTCCCTCTAACAATCAACTAATAAGTACTCCCGCTCTTCTGGCAGTATCAAAGGCACTTGAGTCATTCAGCGGAATCTCATCAGGGCTTCAGTGATATTTGGCTCATCTAGATTCTTGATAATTTTTTCCCATCATCATCAGTCGCTCTTGTCATGCCTTGAGTTCTTTAGCACCTTCCTGAACCTCAGTTTCATCATCTCCAAATCTGTGTGCCATGACCCCCCAGGTTGGTCTGAGTATTCAGACTTGTTAATACATATGAAATCACTTTGGAAACTAGAAAGCTCTATACAGTAGCTTAGTGACTTATATCCTCTTGGCTGATGAGAAAAGTAGACCACAACCTAGCTTTCAGTTCCAACAGCTGGTCTTGAATTTCAATTCTCAGATCTATTCTGTAGCATGTCTAGGATGGTCAACAACAAAATCATCAGGGGTTTTCTTAAGAAGGTTATTAATTTCATACTGGTTCCTACCATGTTGCCCCCAAATTCAAGTAATACCGTAGACATGGCACATTATTATGCTTATCTGGCATAGAGAAACTATAGGAAAAAACAGGGAGCAGTGGCAGACGCACCTTCCATATCAGACCTTGCAGGGCTAAGTGCAGACCTGGGATGGGATCCCAGCTAGAAGCATAACTGATGGTTTTATGGTCAGCTATGACAGAAGCTAGAGTTAGAGAGAAGAGAAATGTCTAAAGCCCCAGAGTAGGCAACAGAACTAACTGGATGTCAGGACAATAGGAAGGAAGTAGGACCCCTGAGTAAGTCACGGGGTATGGTTTTCAGCCTTCCCATTCATTTCTTGATTGTGAACATCTCTGTAGAATGTAACCTGGGTATAGTGCCCCCAACTCTCCATTTTCCTTTCAGGCCCACCCTGGGTAAGTGACGCATAGTTAATCAATGTGTTAAAGTTTCAGTTCTTAAAAGAATTAGTAATTTTTTAAGGGAAACAGGTTAGAGACCACGTTAAACGATTACATAGTAGGTCAGCAGGGATAACCCACAGACACATGATGTGGATTAAATTTTGCTGTTTCTTGCTGTGGTTCATCTTGGTTTCCTCATTTGCAAAATCAGAAGTTAATACAGAGGATCCAGAAGGTACATTTCAGTTCTAAGAGCCTACTGTCCCTGTTTTTTGAAAGGTAAAGACTGAATAAGAAAGCAAGTTTGGTTCAAGAGCAATAGAAGCACTTGGGGGAACATGGACTTGTACTTTGGATGAGGCCAGCTGAAAAAGAGGAAAGGGTTCTATAATGAGGGCAGAGACTCCTGAGTGTTCAGATACAGAGGAGTGGGTTAAGGTATTGGTCTCTGAACTTAATAAGGAACTCCGAGGAAGAGTGCGGCAGAATTTTGGTGTGGTGGGCACGTTCCACTGGAGGATCACAGCTGCCCTAGAGGAGTCAGTCCCAAAGTGGGATCCAAAGTCCCGCCCTCCGAGTCTTATTTTTAGATGCGGGAGAGCCCGAGGGCACGTGGGCGTGTATGTCAGTGTGCACACGTGTGTTTCCAATTACAAAAATATTGCTTATTAACATTCAATTAAGAAAATTTGGACAACATAGAAAAGTACATAGAAAAAATGTAAATGACCCATGATTCCATCACTTATTAGGTAAAAACTATTGACGTTTTTGGGAATTCCTTTCCTATCTTTTTCTTATACAGATTTAAAATATTACTACATTGCAATATACAATTTTGTATCCTGCTTTTTCTTCCCTTAATGGTATAGGACAGAAAATGCCATATGGCTACCTAGCATTATTTCTCATGGACACATCATAATTAACTGGAATGTTCTTCCTCTGTTGAGTATTACCAGTATTGTTCAATTATCAATTTTTTTTTTAAATATTTTATTGTACTTCAGGTGAAGGCTTACAGAACAGATAGTTTCTCATGTAACAGTAACACACATGCTGTTTTATGACATTGGTTAACAACCCCA
>NW_004444202.1:1385718-1480632 GCF_000243295.1 Trichechus manatus latirostris
ATCTTAGATGGCCGCTCACAGGCTTTTAAGACCCCAGACACTACTCACCAAGGTAAAATGTAGAGCATTATCTTTATAAGTAGTGTCATGCCATCAATTATCAATTTTTTTAAACAACTAATTTGTGCAGAAATCTTGGTCCATATTTCTGATGATTTCCTTAGGACAGATTTTTTAGAAGTTTCTTTTAGAACATCTTAGAAGTTTGTGACATATTCCTTTTGTTCTTTTGGTGAATTTTGGTTGCTAGCAGTGCTGGGCTCTGTCTTGGGCCCTGTGACTAGCGAGGAAGAAGGCGGAACTGGTCGGAACCCTCAGGGAGCTCCCAGTCCAGTAGGGAACAGAGGAAGGTTAGAAGCACTTAGTGGCGGGTACACCATGCCCTGACAGGAAGGCTTGAGGAAAGAATGACATCCAACTTGAGGCCTGAAGGACAGTAAGGATTTTCCAGGAGCACTTAGGAGTGGGATTTGGACAAAGTGTTTCTGGAAGTGGAAATGGGACGTACAAAGATTTTGAGAGAGTATGGTGCTTTCAAGCTACTGAAAGTTACTGCAAGAAGCTCAGTAATGCTGGATTCTACTACCCATCTGTCAGTTTGTTGTACTGTGGTGGTTTGCATGTTGCTATGAAGCTGGAAGCTATGCCACTGGTATTTCAAATACCAGCAGGGTCACCCATGGTGGACAGGTTTCAGCAGAGCTTTCAGACTGAGACAGACTGGGAATGAAGGCCTGGTGATCTACTTCTGGAAAATTAGCCAATGAAAACCTGATGGATCACAATGGAATACTGTCTGATACAGCACTGAAGATGAGCCCCTAGGTTGGAAGGCCGCAACAATGGACTTACGTACACCAATGACCATGACGATGCCATAGGACTGGGTAACATTTTGTTCTGTTGTACAGAAGGTTACCATGAGTTGGAGCTGACTCAACAGCAACTAAGAACAGTAACACCAAGGACCTTAGGTGGCGAAAACAATTTGCGCTAGACTGCTAACTTAAAGGTGAACAGTTTGAACCTACTCAGTGGTACCGTGGAAGAAAAGGCCCGGTGATCTGCTTCCATTAAGATTACAGGCAGGAAAACCCCATGGAGCTGTTCTACTCTGTAGCACATTGTTCGCCATGAGTCAGAATTGACTTGACAGCAAATAACAACAACAATGCTGGATTACAAGCAGTCAGAGAGAGAAGTCTGTAGAGACGAGCAAGGTTGAGTTGCATGAACCTTCTGAGGCATTTGGAGTTTGGGTATTATCATGGAGCAATAAGGATCCGTTGGAAGTTTTAGTAGGAGAGGGATGGGATCAAATTTGCACTGTATAAAGGTCACTCTGGCCGCAGAGTGGACAGCATATCCAAGGGGCAAGGGCTGGACACAGGAGGACAGTCAGGAGGCTGTAGAAGTCACCTAAGTGAGAAAAGCTATCATTTAAATGGGGGATCAGCAGTGAGCTTGGAGGGGGACAGTTCCCAAGTTATTGAGGGAACTAAACCAACAGGATTCAGTGACTGATTAGATATGGGAACAGCAGATAAGTGTGGTGTTATAGAGGTGGGTGGGTGGGGGTGCCAGCCACGCAGAAAGGGGACATAGGCAGAGAAGCTGGTTGAACAAGTGCAGAGTGGAGGATGGTGGGTGTGTTGAGTTCCAAATATACTGAATTCAAGGAGGAAATACAAGTGGAAGCAAAGTAAGCTCTGTCATCTACAGGTCTGGCTAGAGGAGTGACTACAGGCTGAAGCCAACAGATTCAGGAGTCATTGATCTATACAGAGATGGAGTGAGGGGAAGGCCAGGCAGTATCTGCAACCCCAATCCAGAAAGGAGGCAAATGTTGCCAACAAGGTGGAGAACAATCATATTTTCAAGAACTCCCATTAGGGAGGAATATTTTGGTAGGTCAGCTGGGTGAGGAGGTGAGATCCTGAAGGAGCAGCAGATAATCAATAATCTGCTTTCTGAGGAGGATGTCTGTACGAGTGTTGCCTTTAAATAGAGTTTAAGCAATTATTGAGGACTGTTTGGTGTGAAGAGGAGCCCAATGATTGGCCTTCCAGCAGCATAAGCCTCAGGACGTTCTGCCATACAGGTTGATGAGATGACCCAGTGAGGAGACATGGAGTCTGAGTGGTGAAGGAGGCCAGTGTGCACAGGCTGAGGGAGAGAGACCTGCAAAGAGACTGAGGGCAAAGGAGTGGCCAAAAAAATGGGGGGAGGGGGTTACAGAGGTCGAGGGCATGAGGCTTAAAAATAAGGGTGGGTTTGGTTTGGGCTGACAGCAGACGACCACTGGTTATCCTTGGTATCACCGAAACCAAAAACCAAACCCATTGTCATCGAGTAGGTTTCGACTCATAGCAACCATATAGGACAGAATAGAACTGCCCCCACAGGGTTTCCTAGGCTGTAATCTTTACGGAAGCAGACTGCCACTTCTTTTGGTGGGTTTCAACCGCTGACCTCTTGGTTAGCAGCTGAGCACTTAACCACTGTGCCAGCAGGGCTCCTTGATTCCTTGAAATGCCAGGGAGAATGCCTGATTGCTGTGCATTGAGTTGTGTTATTGGAAGTCAGGAAAGATGGGCAAGGAACTAGGCGAACCTCTCAGGAAGTCTGGCTTTGTAGCTAGGGGACAGGGCAGCGTGCGAGTATCCATCTTACTGGCTACTGGCCACATTGCCTATTAATCTTTTATGAATATGTCAGAGTCAAAATCTGATGTTGCATTAGTTGAACTTTTGACACGTATTTGACTGCTATTAATATTGAGTGTTTTCTCTCATGGCTAAGTATAATTTTACTTTCTGTCATTTACGTCCTTTGTTACGTCGGTCATTGCCTTACTCATTTTGAAGATGTGTTTATATACTACAACCTCTTCACAGTTCTATTTTAGCAAATGTTTTCCTGGTGTTCATTTTATTTCTGTTTTTAACATATAGAATTGTTCTCTATTTTTAGGGTATGAAATCTCTCCGTGGATTGTCGAGTTTTAACAGAAGAATGAGCAGCAGCGATATCCCTGGGGAGGTGGGGCTACTCCCACAGCCGGTGGGATTCCCGCTCACGTGCGAGGTTTGTTGTTAACTGCCTTGGAGTCGGCCCCCGACTCGTGGCGACCCCATGTGCAGTGGACCAAAATGTTGTCCAGTCCTGCTCCATCACCATTATCCATTGCAGATTGGATCTTTGTCATCCATAGGGTTTTCAATAGCTGATTTCCAGCAGTAGATCTTCAGGCCTTTCTTCTGGACCGTCTTGGTTGGGAGGCTCCACTGAAGCCTGTTTAGCATCGTGGGAACATGCAAGCCTCCACTGTCAGATGGGTGGTGGCCGCACCTGAGGTGCACTGATGGGAGATTGAACCCGGGGCGTCTGCATGGAAGGCCAGAATTCTGCCCACTGAACCACCACTGCATTTGAAGGGAGCCCAGCAGGCTCCAAAAAGCAAGCCATCCCCTGGTGGGTAGAAAGCCTCACTGAGATCCCAGCTTTGGCTCCCTGATGGCCCAGCCAGCCAATGCCTGCTGAAAAGGCAGGGCCATCTCCCTGTGGAGCCCAGACACTGCTGGCAGCGGGCTCCGTTGCTGAGGCAATCTCTAAGGCTGTGGGACCATTCGCCTTCTGCCTAGGCCCTTTAAAAATGGACTTGGTGCTGTGGCTTATCTTTGAATGTGGCCTAGGGGAAGCAGCCTGCAGAGCAGAGCTCTGCAGTACAGTTTTCAAAGACGTGATCTGAGAATCTCAGCACAACAGCTTATGGCGAGAGGGAAGCAGATAGCAATGAATGTCAGTGCAGCTGCTACTGAAAATCCTGGAACACTATTGCACTCGATGGAGGCATGCAAGACAGCTCCGTTCACCTAGTCATTTAGTCACGTAGAAGTTGTCAACTGGGCACCGAGACTGTATAATTCACTATTGCTGCTGCTGCGCTTGCCTGGGGAAGCCATTGGAAGAGCTTGGTCCAAGGAAAACCCATCAGAGGGGAAGGGCCCCCATGGAATAAAACCCATGCCTGTGTGCAGGAGGCTGTAGTAAGTTTCACCGTAGTGCTTGGTCCCGTGAAAACTGACATTATTACCACTCAAAGCTGAACACAACACCTTGTACCTGCTGAGTGTCAGCCAGTATTTGTGGAATCCGACTCATGGCAACCCCATGTGTGCAGAGCGGAACTGCTCCATAAGGTTTTCAAGGCTGTGACCTTGGGAAACAGATTGTCAGGCCTGTCTTCTGAGGTGCCTCTGGATGGGTTCGAACTGCCAACTTTTTGGCTAGTAGTCAAGTGCTTAACTGTTTGCCCCACGCAGGGAATCCTAATGGATGTATGTAATGGTTAAGGTTGTGTGTGAACCTGGCTGGGCCGTGATCCTCAGTGGTTTGATAGTCGTATGATGGTGTGATCACTTCCATGATGAGATTTGATATAATGTGATAACCTCCATGGTGGGATCTGCTGTGAGTAGCCAATCAGTTGAAAGGGAGTTTCCTTGGGCGTGTGGCCTGCATTGAATATAAGTGGATATTCTGGCAAGGCTTGGGGCTTTTGCTCATTCTGGATCCTGCAGCTGGCTCCTGTTCATCTGATCTCCAGCTCTTGGGACTTGAGCTAGCAGCTTGTCTGTGGTCTTGCCTGTCGATCTTCAGAATTCGTTGATCTTCACAGCGTGTGAACAACAGCCCTGCTCTCTGACCTGCCGATCTTGGGTTCCCCAGCCCCTGTGTCTACGTGCATCAGGAGAAGCCTGACCCACGGACTTGGGACATTCCAGCCTCTACAACTGTGTGAGCCATTTCCTTGATATAAATCTCTCTCTATGTATATATATTTACACACTTTCCTGGTTTGGCTTCTCTAGAGAACCCAGCCTGAGACAAATATAAGCCAATAATAAAACCAAAATGAAACCAGTTGCTGTGTAGTCGATTTTGACTCATGGTGACCCCACGTAAGTCAGAGCAGAACTGTGCTCCGTAAGATTCTCAGTGGTTGCTTTTTCAGAAGTAGATCACCATTCCAAGGTGCCTGTGGGTTGGTTTGAACTACCAACCTTTCAGTCAGTAGCCCAGCCCTTAACCGTCCGCACCCCTGCCTGTGTAAGCCAGTACTGCCCCATTAACAGACTGTGTACAGTTTGTTCCCCCAGCAGCCGTGAGGGTTTGGACTGCACCATTCACACTCCTTCCTGGCTCTCCTTGTCCGCATCCTCCAGCTGACTTGCTGAGGCTGGGAGAGCAGTGTGCAGCCGGCCATTACAAATTCCCTCTGGGCAAGGCTGACTGGCCCCAATGGGGTTTGCTAGCAACATTTCCCAATTACCTGAGCCAGAGCATTAGAAACAACTCAAGATGCTGAAGAGGGGGAGAATCTTGCTATTTTTCTCAGGGGTTCCTGTAGCCCTACTTCGTTGCGGTGCCACCAGCAAAGTGGTTAGTAGCAGGGCCGGTATGCCCGGACTACCTGGGTTCAAATCCCACTTGCTACCTGTGTGACCTTGAGCAGATGACATAACTTTCCTGTGCCGATTTTCCCGTCTGTGAGGTAAGGGGAGTAAAAGTCCCTCCTGCCTGAGTTGCTGTGAAAAGTGAATTAATGAGTGAAAAGTGCTGCTGTATTATTAATGTCATTATTATTCCTGTCAGCCAAGCCAACACTCGACCCAAAACCTCATACTACATCCTAAGAGGTGTGCAACAGGTGAAAACAGAAGATCCCGTAAAACTCCAGGAGACCAAATCTGCCCACAGAACCCTCTTCTTCCTGCCATACGATGCCCCTTCACAGAAGGGTCCCATTCCTGGGGCAAAGCAAATGGCAGGCACTTTTGCTGTTTTTGATTTCCTGAGGGGACTAGGTGGCTCTGTCCTGGGGCTCATGGCTGAGAGGAGAACTGGGGTTGAGTGAGGAGCTCAGTGTTCAGAGGAGGAGGCTGGGCCGGCTTCCAATTTGGATAGAAAAGGAACTGAAAGGGGCGGGTAGAAGCCAGAGGGGATAGACTCAGGACTGTCCCTTCCATCTGCACTTAAAGTGCTAGCCCACCAGGCTGCACGTAGCAGGGCCCCTGCTTTGACAAAACTGATGCCGTCGGGGATGGTATTTGGTCCATGTGACTTAAAAAAAGAGTATTTACTATGGAATAAGATGATTTTGTCCTTTTTTAAAACCTGTTATTCCCCTTCCCTCCCAGAAGCTGGAGGTGGCTGGATGCAGAGGAAAGAGCTCTGTGCTTAAGGCTGCTTCTCAGCTCAAAGACGGAGAAGGGACACAGAAAAGAGAACGCAGGTGATCGCGTCCTCTGTTTTCTCTTTAAAACTGTAAAAGGAGCCCTGAAACCAAGGGGTGCCCTGGTGGCACAGTGGTTAAGAGCTTGGCTGCTAACCAAAAGGTCAGCAGTTTGAATCTACCAGTCACTACTTGGAAACCCTATGGGGCAGTTCTACCGTGTCCTGTACGGTCCCTAGAGGGTTGCTATGAGTTGGAATTGACTTGATGGCAACAGGTTTGGTTTTTTGAAACCAAGGACGGTATATCATGTCTTCCTTTCCACATGGAAAACTTTTGAGTAAAAGATTTGTTGTCTGGGTTGATGCCTTCCTTCCCAAGCTCCTGAAGTGGGCTTTTCCAATCATCAGGAGAAGGGAACTGTTGTCATTCCTGGAACAAGGATGGCAGGACCCCAGTTTGATCTGCCTGATTTTGCCTTTCCAAGGGTGACTGTGTAAAGTTCTTGGACTCTGTGTCCAAAGTGAAAGTCGACGACAGGCTGCCCAACAGCGCTTTCTGTGATGATGAAAGCGTGTCCTATCATCTGTGCTGCCTAGAAGGTAACCACCGGCCACGTGTGGTTATTGAGCATGAGACGAGTGGCTGCTGTGACTGGGGCACTGAATGATCTTCATTTAAATTTAATTCATTTAATTTAAATTTAAATAGCCCCATGTGGTTAGTGTCTACTGCTCTGGATGGTACAGGATGGAAATCTCAGAACAGACAGGAAGTAGCATCCACAATGTTCCCACATAAGAGGCAAAAGGACTAAAGATGCTGAGAGGACATTTTCTCCTTCCCAGCAGAAGTTAACACGGCCACCATGCTTTCTGGATATCCGGGATGACCATTTATTGCTTCATCTTTCAGCTGTGGGAATCGAGGTTTTTTTCTTAAAGAGGAAGATGGTCAAGACCACAGTTAAAAGAAAAAAAAAGCATCTGTTCTGTCCTAGGTAGATAATGTTTCTATCCAGAAGCTGTTCCTTCAGGTCCAAAGTCATGGGGCAGGATCTTTCCAGGGTTCTGAAGTGACACCGGGGTTTGTTCGGATCTCAGATCAGGTGAGAAAATCAGGTCCTCGAGCCTTAAGAGACAGAAGACTGGAGTGGATGTTGGGGTGAACACTGGGCTGGTCACAAGGCCAGGTGGTGTAGTGTTGTCACTGGTCAGTGTGGTCCAGGAAGGCGACACAGTGGGTCCTGAGAGTCAAAAGACCAAACGAAAAGGGAAGCCTTGAGGACAGATGAGAGGGCAGCAGACAAAAATGAGTCTGAAGGAACCAAGTCCTGAACAGAAACGTGCTGGTGGCCTAGAGTAGGGCAACAGCTATAGCAGTAAAATCAGCAGCAGCAGCAAGTAAATCTCTAAAGTCAAGGGCAGCAGGTCCTCGTAACAAAATAGTGGGGCATTAGGTAAGTGCAGAGGGAAGTCAGAGAGCCTCCGAGACCAGCACACAAGAATAGTATCAGATGCAGAAAGAGTGGGGAAGAGGGAGCTGCCAAATAAACAGGACTCAGACTTGGACTTAAGCAACAGGAAGACTCACCCCTAGGGAGGATAATAATGATAAATAATAATAGTGTTAATTGCTAATAATAATACTTGAACACCAACTACATGTTGGGGATTTGCCCTGCTGGTGCAAGCCGTTAAGTACTTGGCTGCTAACCAAAAGGTTGGTGGTTCAAACCTACCCAGTGGCTCTTCAGGAGAAAGACCTGGCAATCTGCTTCCGTAAAGATTACAACCAAGAAAACTCTGTCACATGGGTTTGCTATGCAGCAGAAATGACTCGATGGCACCCAACAACAACAACAACATTGTTAGTACTAGAGGGCAGAGGCTATTATTCCCATTTTAGGGATGAGTAAGCTGAGACTTAGAGTGATTGAGTAATGTAAGATTTTCCTGGCTTTGTCTCTGGCCACTCCTTCTCAGGCTTTCTTTTGAGTTCTTCTTCTCTACCAGGTCTTTACATGCTGGAATTTCCTTAGGATTATTTCCAAGTCCCTTTCTCTTCTCATCCTGTACTCACTCAACGCAGTAACAACTATGATCTGGGTATTCCCAAATTTCACCTCCAGCCCAAATCTCTCCTAGTTGAGAAATTGCTAAATTAACCTAGACAATGTAAGAGGGAAGAATACATAGACATAAACATAGACCTTAATAAATAAGAAAAACAGAAAGATTATGATTGCAAGAAATGTTTTTAATTTATTCAATAAAATAGATAAACCACTAACTGACTCAATAAAGAAAATGGAAGAAAACACAAAATTAGAAATAAGGAAATATTTCAAGAGCCCTCTTTGCTCAATACTATGTTGATATTTTTGAAAACCTAAATGAAAAATAAAATTTTCTAGGAAAGTATTTGTTACCAAATTTGACATCATGAGAGAACCTAAAACTAGGCTTGTCAGATTTAGCAAATAGAAATAAAGGACACCTAGTTTAAAAAAAAAATTGAACATTTTATTGTGGTTTGGGTGGAAGTTTACAGAGCAAATTAATTTCCCATTCAACAATTTATACACATTTTGTTTCATGACATTAGTTGCAATCCCCTCAGTGTGACAGCACTCTACCCACTTACTCCCTGGGTTCCCCGTTTCCATTCACCCGCCTTTCCTGCCCCTTCTTGCCTTCTGAACTTTGTTTTTGGGCAAATGCTGTCCTTTTGGTCTGGTCTGGTTGATTGTTCCAAGGAGCACGTTCCTCACGGGTGTTATTGTTCACTTTATAGGCCTGTCTACTGTTTGGCTGAAAGGTGATCTCTGGGAGTGGGTTCAGTTTCAGGTTTGAAGGGTATCTAAGGTCCATAGTCTCAGGGGTTCCACCAGTCTCTATTAGACCAGTAAGTCTGGTCTTCTTTATTAATTTGAATTTTGTTCTACATTTTTCTCCCACTCTGTCTGGGACCTCCTATTATGATCCTGATCAATGCAGTCAGTAGTGGTAGCTGGGCACTATCTAGTTCTTCTGGTCTCAGGCTAGCGGAGGCTGTGGTTCAAGTGGTCCATTACTCCTTTGGACTAATTGTTCCCTCGAGTCTTTGATTTTCCTCACTCTTCTTTGCTCTGACAGGAAGAGACCAATAGTTGTATCTTAGATGGCTGCTCGCAAGCTTTTAAGACTGCACTTGCTACTCAGCAGAGTAGGATGTAGAACATTGTCTTTATGGACTATGTTATGCTGATTGACCTAGATATCCCCTGAGACTATAGTCCTAAGCCTTCAAGCCCAGCGACTCAGTCCCTCAAGGCATTTGGTTATGGCTAAGGAGTTTTCATAACTTTGCCCCTGTGTGATCTACTATGTACATGGATATCTTGCAGCATATACAAATACGTATGTAGAAATATCCTCTGCCAAACCTACATATGCTTGTGGATGTACTCCCAAATGCCATCCCACACCTGTTCAGCTTACATATCTAGCTATGGAGCCACTCATAAATTATTGTTTGTTATTACTGTTATTGCAGAATTGTGTATGTAATAGTATTTACTGTTGTTGCCTTTTACTCTTGCATACCTCCCAGTGTGTTCCTTTGCCCTGGCCATGTTGTGCTGACATCCCCCTTATTATGTATTGCCTTTCCCTTCACTCAAGTTAATATGCATCTACTATCTAGTTAATGATTTCCCCTCCCTCCATCCCTGGTAACCTTCAAAGAATGTTTTTTTCTGTGTGTAAACCTTTCCTTGACTTTTAAGAATAATGGTCTCATGCAATATTTGTCCTTTTGTGATTGACTTATTTCACTCAGCATAATGTCCTCCAGGTTCATCCACGTTGTGAGATGTTTCATGGATTCCTCGTTATTCTTTAATCTTGCATAATGTTCCATTGTTTGTATGCACCATAGTTTGTTTACCCATTCATCTGCTGATGGGCACTTAGATTGTTTCCATCTTTTTGCTATTGTGAATAATGCTGTGATGAACACAAGTGTACATATATCTATCCGTGTCACAGCTCTTATTTCTCTAGGATATATGCCTAGTAGTGGGATTGCTGGATTATATGGTATTTCTATTTCTAACTTTTTTAATGCAAGCATCGTACCACTTTCCACAATGGTTGCATGATTTCAAAATCCCGTCAGAAGTGTCTGAGAGTTCCAATCTACCCATACTCTCGCCAGCATTTGTTGGTTCCTGGTTTTGTTTTGTTTTTGTTTTTTTTTTTGATCATTGTCATTATTGCCTGGGTGAGATGATATCTCATTGTTGCGTTGATTTGCATCTCTCTAATGGCTAATGATCACAAACATCTCTTTATGTATTTGTTGGCTGCCTGAATGTCTTCTTTGGTGAAGTGTCTATTCATGTCCTTTGCCCATTTTTTAAATTGGATTGTTTGTCTTTTTGTTGTTGAGATGTTGAAGTTTCCTGTAAATTTTAGAGATTAGTCCCTTGTCGGATAAGTCATTGCCAAATGTTTCTCCCCCAGTCTGTATGTTGTCTTTTTATTCTTTTGGAGAAGTCTGTTGGTGAATGTGTAAGTGTTTAATTTATAGGAGGTCCTAGTTGTCTTGTTTGTCTTCTGCTGTTTGTGCATTTTTAGTTATGTTTGATAGTCTACTTATGCCATGAATTAGGGCTTCTAGGTTTGTGCCTATTTTTTCTTCCATGATCTTTATAGTTTTAGGTTTTATATTTAGGTCTCTGATCCATCTTGAGTTAGTTTTTGTGTATGGTGTGAGGTATGGATCCTGTTTCTTTGTCTTTTTTTGCAAATGGATATCCGGTTTTGCCACCACCATTTGTTAAAGAGACACTCTCTTCCCCATTTAATGGATTCTGGCACTTTGTCGAAGATCAGCTGTCCGTAGATGGATAGATTTACTTCTGGGTTCTCAATTTTGTACCACTGGTCTATGTGTCCATCATTGTACTGGTACCAGGTTGTTTTGACTACTGTGGCTGTATAGTAGGTTCTGAGATTGGGAATTGTGAGGCCTTCTACTTTGTTCTTCTTCAGTAGTGCTTTGCTTATCCAGAGGTCTCTTTCTTTTCCATATAAAGTTGGTGATTAGTTTTTCCATTTCTTTAAAGAATGTTGATGGAATCTGGATTGAGATTGCATTATATCTATAGATCACTTTGGGCAGTATTGACATTTTCACAATATTAAGTCTTCCTATCCATGAGCATGGTATAGTCTTCCATTATTTAGGTTGCTTTTGGTTTCTTGCAGTAGTGTTTTGTAGTTTTCTTTAAGTCTTTTACATCTCTGGTTAGGTTTATTATATGTAGTTACATTTGAATTTCATAGAAACAAGAGATAATTTTTTTTTTTTTTTTTAGTATTAACATGTCCCATGCAATATTTGGGACATACTTACACTAAAAAATTGGTTGTTTATTTGAAATTCAAGTTTAACTGGGAATCTTGCATTTTATCTGGCAGCCCTACTGGAACAGAGAATTACATGGAGAAACATGAGCAAATTGTCAAAGATTTGAAAAGCACCAAGATCAGATGTTTTCAAGTGACTTATATTAAAAATTTAAGGAAGAGATACTTCCAAATCTATTTAAACTATTCTGAACTGTAAGAAATAATAACAGCTTCTAAATTATTGTTATAAAGTTGCAAAACACTGAAACCAAATCTTACAATGATAGTAAAAAGAAAACTAGGCAAATATGTTGTGAATATCTGTGAAAAAAATTTTAACTGTGTATTAGCAAATATAGGAAAACTGAATTTTCTTTATGATTAATAGATTTGAAAAAAAAAGTTATTAAAGAAAATTGTTGAAAATAATGTTTACCAAAGTTTTCTGTATTTTTTCTCAGTCTTAATATGCCTTTATATATTAAGTATTATGGTGCAATGAATCACTTTTCTATATGGCCTTTTTAGCCATGGTCTTGTAATTCACCCCCAAATTATTGGTGGGCAACAGTCTTGCAAAAGATTGGCTGATTACTATGAAAATAGTTGCTTAAAAATCCACTCAGTAGGATTAACTGACGTGCGGTCCAATGAGGGTATTGGTTACTTTCTGATCCTGCTGGGAGGGCGAGGCCTTGGAACTGAGAATGAGCTTGCTTATGTAAGGGCCAGTTCCACAGAGGTGCAAGAGACACCACTACTATCAAGAAGAGTCTGGAGCACGTCCTTTGGATCTGATGTCCCTGTGCTGAGAACCTCCTAGACCCAGAAGAGAGAGCTGTAACACTGAAGACAGCGTGAGACGAGGAGAAATGGCAGTAGCATATGAGCGTAGTAACCATGAGACCAACAGATGGCTGTGGTGGGCTTGCGAGCCCACGGAGAGAGCTGAGTGCCTTCAGGCAGGCGGCTTGCAGGTGGAGATAGGTGCCTGCAGGCACTTGCTGGTGGAGCTAAAGGAACTGTAACAGTTGCCCATGCAGAGCAGAGGCCTGAGTGTGCTCGTGCAGGGGTTACACGCTCCCTGCCCAGCAGCACAGCAGGCTCGGGAAGCATAGCGGGCGGGAGCTGGTGGCAGAGCCTGGAAGAGCCCAGCAGCAGAGGCTCGGGAGATCCTGTGCAGGGGTCTTCCTGCCAGTGAGGCCAGCAGCAGAGCAGAAGCCCCAGGAGCCATGCAGGCCCCCCAGGCAGCGTGGTGGTAGCCAGAGGCAGTGGTGATGTGAACACAGCATCTGACCTGAACTGCGGTGCGCCTGCCCAGCGACATAAGAACAGACTCGGGTGATTTGAGGAAGCGTAAGTGGTTCCCCTTTGAGAATCTGTTCCTGTTCCTGTTTGCTTCCCTGATTAATAGCAATGACTTCCACTTTGCCAACACTGTGTCAGTGTCCTGTGTCTGGCTCCATCACAGATGAACGCAGCCCCCGTGGAATGGTCGATGCCGGGGGGTGTACGTGCCTCATTCCTAGCTGTTTAATGGCTGCCTGGAAGTTTGAGGCACAGCCTGTCTGCATATGCAGTGCAGACAGACAGACAGGCAGACAAGTACACAATCCTTACGTGTATGTCATTTGTATAATGGATGTGAGTTTCCGTAAGCGTCTCAGATTAAAAGCCGTTGTTCTGGAAGTACTAGTCATGCAATTAGATGAAAATATGACGCATCAATGTGTTAACTGAGGAGACAAAATTATTATTATTTGCAGACAACGGATGTAGTTGTTTATCTAGAAAATGCAAAAGAATCCCCTGGGGCAAACTATTCACAACAGAAGATAACTTGGCTAGGTGGACTGGTTTCAAAATTAACATCTAACATCAGTAGCATTTCAATAAATAAACAGTCTTTAGCTGTATAATATAATGGAGCAAATGATCTCATTCACAACAGCATGAAAATAGATAAAACACCTAGGTATAAATTTAATAAGAAATATGTACCTGTAAACCGGTCACCATTGAGTTGATTCTGACTCATAGAGACCCTATAGGGCAGATTAGAACTGCCCCATAATGTTTCCAAGGAGCCACTGGTGCATTTGAACTGCTGACCTTTTGGTTAGCAGCCGAGCTCTTAAGCACTGCGCCACCAGGGCTCCAAGAAATGTGTAGAACCTAAAAACAAAAAACAAACAAAAAAAAACTGAAATACTTTCCTGAAAGACATAAAATAAAACTGAATGAATGGAAAGACCTATTGTATTCTTGGATAGGAAAATACAATATTGTAAACATAGCAATTTATTCTAAATTCATCTGTAAATCTAATGTAGTCCTCATCAAAATATTGAAAGTAATTTTTATAATTTGGCAATATAATATGAAAATTATCTGGAAGCGTAAACGAGGGGAAACTATATAGATTCCTGTAATTCCTGTATATGCTCAACATTTTTTAGAAGGATATACAAGAAATATACCTCTAGGCAGTGGAAGTGAGGGGCAAAGGGTTGAGTCAGTATTTAGTTTTCAGTTTTTAACCATCAGTACTATTTGAATTTTTCAGTGGGCGCATATGTTATTTGTGTGATTGAAAATGGTAGTTGTTTTTTAAAAGACATTTCCCCATTGTGCAGAGTAATTATTCCTAATCATCACAGTTAGTTAGAATCGCATAGTACCAGTTGCTGTTATGTTGATTCCGACTGTGTCAGAGTAGAACCGTGCTCCACAGGGTTTTCAATGGCTGATTTTCTGGAAGTAGATTGCCAGGCCTTTCTTCCGACTGGAACCTCCAACTTTTCCGTTAGCAGCCGAGCATGTTGATTGTGTGCACCATTCAGGGACTCCAGAATCACATAGGGAGCTTTAAAATAAAACACCAAAGCTCAGGCCTCACCTCCTGAGATTCTGATGCCATTGGTCTGGGGTAGGGCCTAAGCGCTCTTTGTTTTCTAGAACTCATCAGTGAGTCTTCTGTGCAGCCAGGGCTGAGACACAGTGCTGTAGGGTAAGCCACAGCAGTGCTTCCCAAAGCTCTGTCACAGCTCATTCATTAGTTACGACATCGATCTAATGAGTTGGGACCAGAATTTAAAAACAGCAACAATTGAACAGAAACTTGTGTGGTGTGTGTGTGTGTGTGTGTGTGTGTGTGTGTGTGTGTGTTCATACAAATATCCTATTGCTGTCGAGTCAATTCTGACTCATAGTGATCCTATAGGACAGAGTAGAACTGTCCCATAGGGTTTCCAAGTAGGGCTGGTGGATTCGAACTGCCGACATTTTGGTTAGCAGCCGAGCTCTTAAGCACTGCGCCGCCAGGGCTCCACATATAAATATATATGTATATAAACAGCTATGTTGCTGTGATCTAAGCTGGATCTCTTCCTGTGGCATGCAGTCTAAAAACTGGAAAGGCACTCCCTGCCGTGGCTCAAACATTTCAGACTTTCTGAAACACTTTATCAAAATTCGTGTGAACTATGAATGGCTTTTCATAGTTTCAAAATTATATTGTGATTCTGACTTTTGTTCATTTACTTAGGCATTCAATCATTCGTTAATCAAATATTCAAATAGAAAAAATTCCGTATGTAATCACTCGTGCTTACATGATGAGCACAGGGTCTGGAGTGAGCAGATGCTCACTAAATGCTTGCTGAATGAAAGAATGAATGCATGATGGACTGAATGAAGTGATGCTTTCCGTAGTTTTCCCTAGAGTTATTTTTTTAAACTAGTTTTCCTTGTTTCCCCTCAAGCTCCTAAGTAAATAATTACTCTAGGTAGAATAAACCAAGAGTGCTTGGATGAGCATCCCAAGGTCAGTGTAACAGCAAGGATGGGGTTTCCTTCTTTGCTAAGGTACTCACCCAAGGAGGACTATGCTTGGTTTGGAGTAGGTTGTACCGATTCTGATCACATCCATGCTATCCCAGATCCCACTGGCCTGGGTCCCTTGCTAGGGGACCAAATTTATGATGCTTATAAAAGACAGAACCAGAAAGAAATTGGCTAATATGAGTTAGCTTTATTCAAAGAAATTTATTTCATTAGTAGTTCTTAGACTGAAGGTAAGGTCTTAAAAAATTTTTTTCGATTCTCTGCACAATCAAATTTATGTAACTGAGCAATTAATTACTGAGTGCTTATTATGTTCCCCTGGGCAAGGTTTCTGTGGGAAATATTAAAGAATATCAGAGCTGCTTAAACTGTGTGGTACTAATTATAAGTAAGAAAGAAATTCAGATAGGGCAGAAACAAAATGAAATGGGTCAAATGGAAAAGCCTTCAAACCTAAGAGGTAGACACGTGGGACATCAGACACAGGGAAACACAACCGAGATGCTCAGCTAACGTACTCATGGCTGAAAACTGGATTCTAATTTGCCTAACACCGCTTCACGAAATTTAGGTGCTTGTTCTGTGTGATATTTTACAAAACAACAGTCCCTGGGAGTTCACCCCGGCCTTGGCGGGCCTGGTATGCTCATTCTAGCAAGTCACTGCTGCATGAATCAGTGTCTTTCTAAAGCTGTTTCACTTCATGTCACACAGATCACACTTCGCAGGAATTGACCTGGACTGACAGTAAATATATCTACAGCATCATTAACTTTTAGCAGAAACAAGCCATAGGCCATAGTGGCAACAGCTGGCTCTAAAGAACCATTCAGAGATAACGAGAGGGCTTTCGACTGGAACAAATAGCTATAAGCATAAGTGGGGAGAAAAACTAGGAAAAAAAATAATAGTAGAGTCCAAACTTCAAAATATCAACCTATATAAATAGCCCAAAGGAAGGGGGATTTAGTCTGGAAAACAGAAGCCTGAGGATGACTTCATTGGAGTCTTCAAACAGATATGAAAGATGATTTTGTAGGAACAGTGATGGATCAGCTATTTTACATGTCAAGCAGAAGCTTGAATGATTAAAGCTAGATTTCAAAAACCACAGCTTTATCTCTTCAATAAAGTGTATTGAGCGCCTCTTTACAGTTGTGAAATATTAAATTTTGTTTACCCAGCTTCAGCAAGGCACTGAGAGGAGAAGAAATTTTACAGGATATAATCCTTCTCTTCAAAGGTCTGTTTTGCATGGGTCCCTGAAGGGGCTCGTATGGTTGCTTTTACTGGGGTTCTTTGGAAATGGCATAATGGAAATGAGTATAATCACATGCTCTGACTATTCAAGTCATGTTCTTTTTACCTATTACCGTACTGTATTTTGAGATCCTCATCAAGGCTGGGAATCTATGTGGATGGATGTGTGTAATGATTTATTGACTATGGGGAAAGGGAAAAAGACGGCAACACGGATTTATGAAACAAATACATTTACCAGCTTAAAACTACTAAAATTGGGGGTACTTAACTTTGAGCTAAAAGTGTTTAAATTAGTGAGTTCTTTATTTCTTTACTTTTTCCTCCTGAAGGCAGATATTCCAATTTTCTGCACATAACATAGATTGAGTTGTGAGATAAGTTTCTGTCAACCCCTATTTGCTGAGTGGCCACAAGTTTCAAATGCCTTTTCAGAGTTTCAAACAGCCACCCAGATATGCAAAATTGGTGTTTTTCCCCAACTCCAAACTCAGTTCTTGTCAAATGGTTATAATTTGTAGACTTTTCTTTTTTTTTTTTGAGTTTTTGGTCAAAGTCTATACAGCAAGTTAGGTTCCCATTTGGCATTTTCCACACTAATTGTTCATTGACATTGGTTACACTCATCACCGTTTGTCAGCATTCTCTTTAATTATGTCCATGCCCGTCCAGATGTGCTCAAATGCTCATTTGTACTTTGGTTGTGCTGGGCTCACTGTGTCAACATTTGGAGCCACTTTCCCCATCAGCACAAATGACAAGTTTCTGAGGTCTAAAGCGTACTGTCCCCTCCCACGCCTTTGGTAACCACCAGTGAATATTGGGCTCTCTAAATTTATCTGTTCTTGTCTTTTTATAAAAGAGGGATTATACAGTATTTATCCTTATATGCTTGAGTTATTTCACTTAGCATTATGCCCTCCAGGTCCATCCATGTTATAATGTTTCACCGACTCATCATTGTTCTGTATGGTTGCATAGTTAACTTGTAGACTTTTTAGTTTCAGAGAACTTACGATTCTAGAGAAAAGAAGATTGCTTTTCCTAAAATTGTGCATCCTCTAAGTCTAACGGAGTTTCAAGTTAACATATACCAAAATGATTATTTGGAAAAATTGTCCCCTTGGGGGCAATGACAACAGTTGTAATGTGATCTATTCTAGGTACTTAATGTAGATTCACTTATGGCTTCAGTCTTGCCACTTTCTTACCAGACATATCTCATCAAGATGTTATCCTTTTTAGTTCAGTAGCGCACTTTGAAATCATATTATTAATCTTTACCTACCCCAGTGGAGGGCTGTGAGAACTGTTAGTTGGGTAACCTTTCTGGATGGCAGGATTACCAAACCTAGCTATGTGAAACACATCCATATTTAAAATTCTTCTGTATGCATGATAAACATTAGAACATCACTGAGCTAAAATGAATGAGTGTGTATTTAAAGTATGGCAGTATTTAAAATTACCTGCCTGATGACAATTTTACTTAATCACATTAGAAGTTTCTCTGATACTTCTTGGTAATTGCTACTTAGAATCTGGGGCGGGGGGTGGGTGGCGTAGGGGGGAGCTCTAAAAATTTCCAGGTAACAGGTTACTAACTGCTAACATCAAACTGGTACTGATTCCCGCCATTGAGCTAGTCAGTTAGGAATATGTGTTGAGAGGCCCTAGGAGCTGAGGGTTGTTCTCAGTCCTGTGGGGAGGTATGAGCACAATGGCAGCGCATGAACAAAGACCTAGAGAGAATCACAGTCAACACCTGGATATGTGCAGGAACGTGGTGTGTGAATCACATACCTAAATGCCAGGGAATTCCTCCAAGTGGCTCACCTGACCATATTGTCTATGATCTCTGAGAACCTGTAAGATCATATTTCCATTACATAAAACCCTAGACTTTTCTCTCTTTATCCTCCCTCTATGTAGCTTCTTATTTTTATATTTATTATTGTCTGTATTCACCCACTTGAAGGTAAGCTCCACGAAAGAGGGATTCTTATCTGATCTGTCCTCTGATACATCCCAAATGCCGGCTGTGCTTGGCACATAGTGGACTCTCAATACATGAATGAATTTAATAATTTCTACCATGTCCAAAGGCAGGGACACCTGTTCAGGAGAATTTACTGATTCATTCAAGGAAAATTTCAGATCCATATGGACGTTTTCTGTGGTATTCCTTCTTCTGCTCTTCTAGACTTGACCTTCTCAGCCTACAAAGCCTGGGTGGGGGTGGAGGTGGGGGGAATCTCTTTGAGGGCCCAGGAAGGATAACGTCAGGTTTCAAACTCACAGTAACAAGGGCAAATCTAATCTCCCTCAAAAAAAAAGAAAGAAAGAAAGAAGGAAAAAAAATACAGAAACATAAAATTGGCTGTTCTGGAGGACAACTTTGCATAAAACTCAGGACAATTGGTGCTGTTGAAGCAGCCAGTTGAAATAGGAAAGAAAAAAAAAAATGACTCAACCAATTAACCTGTCTGAGTGAGTTTTCTTTTAATAAACTAACTTTTGACTGGCTTGTCACTTTTTGTTGGTGGGGTCAGGCCAA
The DNA here is from genome assembly GCF_000243295.1 of Trichechus manatus latirostris. Lineage (NCBI taxonomy): Eukaryota > Metazoa > Chordata > Mammalia > Sirenia > Trichechidae > Trichechus > Trichechus manatus. Next base: position 1,405,019 of record NW_004444202.1, read on the forward strand.
ATGAAATTTGAATTGTTTCTTCTTGGGAAAAAAACCAAATCGCCACTGCCTTCTGCAGCAAACTTCAGAGGAGCAGATACTAACTCACGTTATGGAACAATTTGTGGAGAAAAACTGTCCCCACAACTAGCTAATGAAGGGACTCAGGCATTTTCAGGTACAGGGCCTGCAGAAACAGCTTTCATTTAATTATTTTTGAATGAATTTGTGCATTAGACAATAGCTCTTGATGTGTTTTTCCTACTAAAAGGCCTTTGAGGCCCCAACAGTTCACAGTAACACAGGCTTCTGTATTTCAAACAGTGCTGGTGAGTATTTAACATAACACCATCAGTTGCAGTTCAACCATGATGAAAAACTCATTGTGGGAACCTCTGGGTTTAACCTGGGATTTCTCACCACTTTGTGTTCTGCATTCATCCATTTCCTTTAATGCCTAAATGCCAAGATCAAAGGGAATACAATCTAATTTCAAACTGAGGTAAATGGGAAATTAATGGGCGTTTGTTTGTAGGCAAAACAGAGTACCAAACCACTAGTCTGATCCCAAGAAATAGGACTATTTGGAGAAAAATAAAGCAGATCTCTCAAGATTTGCTTTTCTAATTAACTCTCAGCATTATAAACCCACCACCACTCATCTGCCAGTTTGTTATATTGTGGTGGCTTGCGTGTTGCTGTGATGCTGTGATACTGGTATTTCAAATACCAGCAGGGTCAACCATGGTGGACAGGTTTCAGTGGAGCTTCCAGACTAAGACAGATTAGGAAGAATGACTTGGCGATCTACTTCTGAAAAATTGGCTAATGACAACCTTACGAAGAACAGCGGAACATTGTCATATAGTGCTGGAAGATGAGCCCCTCAGTTTGGAAGGCACTCAAAATATGATTGGGGAAGAGCTGCCTCCTCAAAGTGGAGTCAACCTTAATGATGTGGATGGAGTCAAGCTTTTACAACCTTCATTTGCTGCTGAGGCACGACTCAAAATGAGAAGGAACAGCTGCAAACATCCATTAATAACAGGAATGTGGAATGCACAAAGTATGAGTCTAGGAAAATTGGAAGTTGTCAAAAATGGAATGCTTAAAGATTGATATCCTAGGCATTAGTAAGCTGAAATGGACTGGTATTGGCCATTTTGAATTGGATGATCCTATGGTCTACCATAGTGGGAATGACAGATTGAAGAGGAACAGCATCACATTCATTGTCAAAAAGAACATTTCAAGATCTATCCTGAAATACAACAGTCAGTGATAGGCTAACATTTATACACCTATGAGGAAGATCAGTTAATATGACTATTATTCAAATTTATGCACCAATCACAAATACCAAAGATGAAGAAATTGAAGATTTTTACCAACTTCTGCAGTCTCAAATTGATCAAAGATGCATTGATAATTACTGGTGATTGGAATGCAAAAGTTGGAAATAAAGAAGAAAGATCAGTAGTTGGAAAATATAGCCTTGGTGATAGAAAGGACGTGGGAGATCGCATGATAGAATTTTGCAAGACCAACAACTTCTTCATCGCAAATACCTTTTTTCAGCAATATAAATGATGACTGTACTCGTGGACTTTGCAGGAAGGAATACATAGGAATCAAATTGACTACATTTGTGGAAAGCTCCATATCATCAATCAGGACAAGGCCAATGGCCGATTGCAGAACAGACTATTAATTGCTCATATGCAAGTTCAATTTGAAGCTGAAGAAAATTTGAACAAGTCCACAAGAGTCAAAATATGACCTTGAATATATCCCACCTGAATTTAGAGACCATCTCAAGAATAGATTTGATGCAGTGAACACTAATGACCAAAGACCAGACAAGCTGTGGAAGGACATCATGCATGAAGAAAGTAAGAGGTCATTAAACACACAGGAAAAAAAGAACAAAATGGATGTCAGAAAAGGCTCTGAAACTTGCTCTTGAATGCTCAGCATTTCTCAAGCTGAAAGAACTGAAGATAAAATTCAAGCCTTGAACTGCAATATTGAAGGATTCTATGGGCAAAAGATTGAATGATGCAGGAAGCATCAAAAGAAGATAGAAGGAATACACAGAGTCACCGTACTGAAAAGAATTAGTCGATGTTCAACCATTTCAGGAGGTAGCATATGATCAAGAGCTGATGGTACTGAAGGAAGAAGTCCAAGCAGCACTGAAGGCATTGGTGAAAAACAAGCCTCCAGGAATTGATGGAATACCAATTGAGATGTCTCAACAAACCGATGAAACAATGTATGCACTCACTCGTCTATGTCAAGTAATTTGGAAGATAGCTACGTGGCCAAATGACAGAAAGAGATCCATATCTGTGCCCATTCCAAAGAAAGATGATCCAACAGAACATGGAAATAATTAATATCACATACAAGTAAAATTTTGCCGAAGATCGTTCGAAATTGGTTGCAGCAGTACATTGACAGGGAACTACTAGAAATTCAAGCCGGATTCAGAAGAGGACATAGAATGAGGGATATTATTGCTGATGTCAGATGGATCTTGGCTGAAAGCAGAGACTACCAGAAAGATGTTTACCCATGTTTTATGGACTATGCAAAGGCATTCGACTGTGTGGATCATAACAGATTACAGACAACGTTGAGAAAAATGGGAATTCCAGAACACTTGATTGTTCAGAATCTGTACATAGATCAAGAGGCAGTCGTTAGAACAGAACAAGGGGATGCTTCATAGTTTAAAAGCAGGAAAGGTGTGCATCAGGGTTGTATCCTTTCACCATGCTTATTCAGTCTGTATGCTGAGTAAATAATCTGAGAAACGGGACTATATGAAGAAGAGCACAGCAGCAGGATTGGAGGAAGACTCATTAACAATCTGCAATATGCAGATGACACAACCTTGCTTGCTGAAAGTGAAGAGGACTTGAAGCATACCTCAACATAAAATAAAAATCCTCACACCTGGGCCAATAAGCAACATCACAATAAACGGAGAAAATACAGAGTTTGTCAAAGATTTCATTTTACTTGGATCCATAATCAACGCTTATGGAAGAAGCAGTCAAGAAATCAAATTTCATATTGCATTGGGCAAATCTGTTGCAAAAGACCTCTTTAAAGTGTTGAAAAGCAAAGATGTCACTTTGAGGACTAGGCTTGCCTGACCCAAGCCATGGTATTTTCACTGGCTTCATATGCATATGAAAGCTGGACAATGAATAAGGAAGACAGAAGAAGAGTTGATGCATTTGAATTATGGTGTTGATGAAGAATATTGACTATATCTTGGACTGTTAGAAGAATGAACAAATCTGTCTTGGAAGCACAACCAGAGTGCTCTGCACGTACAATTTAGTGACATTGATTACATTCTTCGAGTTGTGCAACCATTCTCGTCTTCCTTTTCTGAGTTGTTCCTCCCTCATTAACATATACTCAGTGCCCCCTATGATTCCTATCTAATCTTTCGAGTTGCTGTTGACAATTTGACTCCGTACAGTTCTTAAAACGATTCCCTTTTTTAATGGTAGTTCTTAAAACTTTCTACTCCACACCCCCGTCCCTGGCTTTTCTTTATCTCCCTCTCAATCCTGTGAACCACCTCCAGCAAATGACTATCAGGGACTCTGCAGCTTTGCCCTCAACGAGCTGCAGTGCTGGAGGAAGTGGTGGTGCATGCTTTCACTGTTCCCCATTACCACTAAGAGTTGTGTCTTCACAGCTGCCTTTACCAGCCTCTGGACATCCCTGCAGACCCCAGCCCAGGTATACAAGGTGGCAGAGGTGCATTTTCTTGATCACTGGATTCAAAATTTATCATGTGCCTGAAAGACATATATGGCACAAGACTTGGAACAGGCAATTTCACGAAGATAATCAAATTGCTCATCACCAATGTATACCTACAATGGAATACTATTCAGCCATAAAATGAATGAAGTCCTGATACATGCTAAATATGGATGAATCTTGAAAACATTATGCTGAATGAAATAGGCCAGAAACAAAAGGATACGTATTGTATAACCTCACTTATGTGAAATGTCTAGAATAGGCAAATACATAGAGACCAAACTAGGTTAGTGTTACCAGGGGTTCGGAGGAGGAAGAATGGTGTGTTACTGCTCTCCATAATGGGTACAGAGTTTCAGGGGGGCGGGGGAGATCACCAATAAACTTGTTAAACTCTTGCGTTTTAGCTGGCCAGTTTTTGATTTGTCCTTTTCCAAAATACCAAATCTGGTGCCGTTGAGTCGATTCCAACTCATAGGGACCCTATAGGACACAGTAGAACTACCCGATAGGGTTTCTAAGGCATGGCTGGTGGAGTCCAACTGCCGACATTTTGGTTAACACCCAAGCTCTTAACCACTAAGGACTGTTTGTCTCCGTCCCAACTTCCTGCTAAAGCCATAAACTGAGAAGAAGAGAAGGAGGCTGAGAGAGCAGATTATGAGTCTATTTTTGAAGGAATATTTCTTTTGAATATATTATTCATTAATATATTTATTCATAAGAATATATTTGTAAGAGTTCTGAATATTCAAGAATCTGTTAGCAAATATATTCTTCATGAATATATTTATAAGAATAAATTTTTAAGAATACATTTATAAGAAAAATATAAGAATATATTCTTGAATATTAATATATTCATAGGAATGTTCATATTTAAGAATATATTCTTCTGCTCTGGGAGTTGCAGGAATGAACTAAATATTCCTTAAAGTGGTATGAAGCAAAACTTAATGCAGTCTGCAAAAACTCAACATTTCAAAAAAAAAAAAATAGATCTGGCAAATTGGTCATTTGCCGGATGGTTAACAAACGCTTCTAGATCCATCAACTGGCAAGGCAAGGACTCAGGATTCAAAACTAGGTGTCACTCCAAAGCTCAGCACTTTCACTATGTATATTACCTCCACCAGCCCTGATTCAAGAGTCCTATAGGGTTGCTACGAGTCAGAATCGATTTGACAGCACACACATACATACGTATGATGATGTTGTTAGGTGCCGCTGAATCAATTCTGACTCAGTGACCCTGTGCATACTAGAATGAAATATTGCCTAGTCCTGTGCCATCCTCACAATCATTGCTGTGCTTTAGCCTATTGTTGCAGCCACTGTGTCAATCCATCTCGTTGAGGGTCTTCCTCTTTTTGGCTGACTCTCTACTTTACCAAGCATGACGTCTTTCTCTAGGGATTGGTCCTTCCTGATAACACGTCCAAAGTAGGCGAGACGGAGTCTCACCATCCTCACTTCTAAGGAGCATTCTGGCTGTACTTCTTCCAAGACAGATATATAAGAGGAGCCCTGGTGGCACAATGGTTAAGCGCTTGGCTACTGACAGAAAGGTCAGTGGTCTGAACCCACCATCCTCTCTGCAGGAGAAAGATGTGGCAGGGTGCTTTCATAAACATTACAGCCTTGGAAACCCTATGGGGCAGTTCTACTCTGTCCTATAGGGTCGCTATGAGTCCGAATCTTGATGGCACACAGCAATATACATACACACATTATGTCATTTAAATTCACATATATGCACACATCCTCAAAGTCAAATCAAAACAAAAACTGGGTGTTGGCATTTTTTTCCTCTTTACAGGAAAGTTATAAATATTTAGGAAGTGGCAGAGCTGGGGTTTAGATTTGAGCTTGATTGGCTTGCTTCATTCGTTGATACAACAAATACTGTGTACCATTTAAGTGCCAGCTAGTATGCCAAATGTTAGGAATAAATGATGAGGAAGGCCAATACGGCTCTTGTCCTCAAGAGCTTCTAGACTAGTAGGGAAAAGCAAGCAAGGATAACAATAAAGAACGAAGAGCAACATATGGGCAGGTACAGGCTGAGGGGAGCTCATAAAGTAAGTTGGGAACCTAACAGTTTAGGTGTCAAGGAAGATTCGATTGAAGATGTGGAAGTGGCAGAGGAGAGAACACTTTAGGCAGAGGGGTTAGCATATGCAAAGACTAAGAGGCATAGGAGCAGGGTAAGTTTGGAGAAAAGAAAGAAGCTCAGTATAAATCCAGCATAGAATGTGAAAGAGAGTAAAGAAAGAGAAAACAGAAGAGGTAGGCAGGGGCTAGATTGTGGAACGCTTGCAGTGGTGTGCTGGAGGCAGATTGGATCAGCTTGTGAGAGCTGATTAACCACACCTCTTCCCAACACTATGTTCAGTATGTCATATTGACATTGGCCGTGGTAGAAAAATTTATACCATGGAAATTGGCAATGGTATGAATCAGGTTTTTTTTTTTTTTTTTTTTGGGAGCGCTAGCTGTAATTTTCCACATCCCACCAGTGTCTGTAAGTCCTGTTTGGAATTCAGTGAAAGGACAAAAAGAAGCCATTACAAGTTGTTAGCAGGGAAGTGACATGTTTAGAGTTGACTTTTTGTAAGTTCACCCTGGCTTCAGTATGAAAAAAAAAAGGAAGAAATAAGGTTGAAGTCAGGGACAGTAGTTAGCAGACTGTTGAAGAAGTGGCAATACACAATAGTCGTCTGAATTAGGGAGGAGATAGCGGTGGAGGGCCCAAGTGGCCTGTCTGGAAGATAGAGCTAGACTACAGACTCCCTCAAACTTGCAGATCGCTTGGATTGGGAGCTGAGGTGGAAGAAAGGGTCAAGGATGATTTTAATTTCCTAGCTTGGGCAGCTACTGTGATGATGACATCGTTTACTTAGGTGAGGAATACTATCGTGAGAAGATTTGAGTTCCCTTTTTAATATGTCAAGTTTGAGGTATTTGGGTGACATAAAGCGCGGAGCGGGGGAGATGTCCAGCAGGTGGCTAGATACTTGGATCAATCTCCTCCTATCAGATCACACTTCTTCCAGGAACACAACAGCTTAACGCTGATTTGACGTGCTACTTTCTGTTCTAGATTCTTCTGTTTAAATGCCATGTATTAAATAACACAAACCACAAATCCCCTATCTTCCATGGAAGCTATAAAATGAGCAATTTTGAGGTTCCTTTAATCTAAAAAGGGGCCCCTCGTGGCACAGCAGTTAAACTTTTGGCTGCTAACCAAAAGGTCGGCAGTTCGAATCCACTAGCTGCTCCCTGGAAAACCAGTGGGGCAGTTCTGCTCCGTCCTAAAAGGTTGCTATGAGTCGTGATCGACTCGATGGCGATGGGTTTTTTTGTTTGTTTGTTTTAACGGCTTCAATTTAATCTCTCAAAATTATCAACACCCAATCTTATTTCTTTAAGGAAATGTATCCCAGGGAACACAGTCCTCAAAGATGGCTGACTTCTTCTCTTCAGAGCTGACAGGAGAAACCTCCAGGCTGTGGTGTGAGTGCTACCATAATAAAGCAGTCATTACAGCAGTGAGGTGTGGGCTCTCCCTGTTTATTATCATTTAAAATACATTAAAATGTTTACATAGTGGAAGCAGACAATCTACAAAAACAACACAAAAACAAAAATTTACATCAACCAATAATATATTGAAATTCCACCTAGGTAAGGAACCTGAAGGAATGTAATATATGTACATCCCTTGGAGAAGAACCTTTTTTCTTCATTGACCTGAAGTTTGAGAAACCCTCTAAGCAGAATAAACTTTCTAAAACCATAACATTCTTAGTGCAGCAAATGGGTATGATTTGCTTCAATCTCTTTTATCTATTTCCTTTCTCTCCCCTTTAGAAAATGATGGATCTTCACTTCCATGAGGGCACTTGTAGCTCTTTCTACAGGTGTAAGCGAAGTACTTATCTTTCAAAACTGTGGACTCCACATAACTTAGGTCACAGATACATCACTCATAAAAATCAAATAAGTTCTGATAACAAGTCAGAATTTTTTGAGTAATAGATATTGAGCTCCCTGCTTTAGAGATGTCCCTTTTTAATAGCATGCCTCTATTTGTAAGATGTACATGGGCCTCAGATGTAACACAGCTCCTTATTACACAGATTCAGCCAGGTCACAGGACAATCAATTCTCCTGAGGGATTGGGGCACACGTGGGCATCTGGTCCACTAGCCAGTACCACCCAGGGTCATGACGAGGCCCCCTCAGTCCTGCAGAGAGAGCCCCGGTGGAGGGTCCTCATTAGGGTTCACCAGCTTTGCTAAATGCCCAGGCTGACGGCTCTCAGATCACCCATTTGTAGGCTCCAGGAGACCTTTGCAGCACAACCAAGAAATAGTTAGCAGAACAAAAAGGAGAATTAACAAATCATGAAAACATGTGCTTATTTCTTTTCTTTCTTTAAAGATTCACAGAGTAAAGTACACAGAAATCTCACATGGAGTCTTTTTAAAGCACCGGGCCTCCATCTCTTAGACCTGCTGCCACCCAGATGGCAGATCTGAGCCAAGCTCAGATGTCATTCTGGAGAATACATTAACAGTGCATTTATGAATTGTTTTTCTAATATTTTACCACTTGAGAGTTTTTGGCTTGCAAAATGGGAAATGGTTTCTTTCATGGACCAAGGGAAAGAATACAGGTGGGTGTGTGGACTTCTTTGGTCTGTCTGTTGTAACACATCAAAGCCGAAAGGATCCACCACAGATACAGATAACCCTCTGCACATGCCCAAGCCTCTGAGCTGCTGGCACTTGGTAGGTCATCCCAATCTTCTGAACGTAAACCACTGACATTTTAAAAAGTCCAGATTACATATGGATATGACCATGTGGAACGTTAAAATCAATCAATGCACACCAACTTTATTGCTGGAAGAACACAGGTCCTGGGGCCAGGAAAAGGTCAGTGAGTATGTTTATCCCCTGATGTCTTGGCCTGAGACGGTGTCTTCTTCACTGAGGTCCTGGGAATTCCTAAATATCAGGATGGAATTATAAATCTTCCGGGCTGTGCCAAGTTTAATCTTCATCACCTTGACGATGTCCATCTGTGTCAGAAGCAGGAAGGCTTTGCCATCAATCTGCTGCAAATAGATAAGAACAAATAAAAATATCCTCCCATTAATGCCTGTATTCTTTGCAGGCAGCTCCTGTGTGCTCAGCTGGGTGACAATGAACCTCACTGCAGAGCTCAGCAGCAGCAGAGAAGAGAGCTTCCCTCATACCGCGTGGTCAGCTCAGACTGGTCAACTCCATTTTTTATTTTTCAGGACTTTACAGTTAAACAAAATTCACTCTGTTAAACATGAATTCAGAATACACTAACTGTTACCAGGCTAAATTTATATTAGATTTAAAAAAATCTTGGCTTGAACTGGTATTGAAAGACTTAAAAATAATCTACTTTCATCTACCAAGTAAATCTCCAGGAATTTTTCTCAAGAGAAAAATCTGCAATGTGTACATTCTAGCATAATTTTTAATACTGAAATATTGAAAACAACCCAGATTCCAAAAATAGCAAAAGTAAATAAATTATGTCATAATCATAGGATGGAACACTGAAATTCCAAAATTCATACCTCAATGAAACATTAAATGATATGGGAAATTTTTCATCAACTGTTAAGCAACAGAACATGATATGATAATACAGAAAGATCTCAATTTTAATCTGTGAAATTAAATATGCATGTATACATACGCAAGTCAATAGAAGTTACCTGGTTGGTGGAATAGTGGTTGATTTTTATTTTCTTCTTTTAACTTTCCTATATTTAAAATTTTTCTATACTAAATATAATTATAAGAAGAAAAACATACAAACAGTACGTTTTATTTATTGATTTTAAAAACATACTGTTGTCTGAAAGTTAATAGCTTTCCTGAGGTCCACAGGAGGGCCAGTGGCCACCAGATGTACTGTGGTACCTCAGCTTCTGGAGGCCCAGGCATGATTTCCGTTTTGTTTCTGGGGACTGTTGGAGTGCCCTTAAGTAGACTGAGTCAGAATGATTCCTGGCTCCATAACCAGGAGGGCAGGAATGAAAGGGTTTTCCATGGAAAGACCCTTCCCCTCCAGGAACCGAGCACTGTGGTTCTAAACCTTTCTACATATAACACTACAACCCCTCAGTGTCAACATCTCTCTGACAGGGATTCTTATCACTGAGATAGGGTGTCATCCCTAGGCCCCTGGGGTGGGGTTTAACATTTTAAGTTTTAAAAAGTTTTCAGCTCAAAAAATGTTTTTGGAAATTTCCCATGTGTTTATGATATTGCCAGAGAACCATCCATTTAGAGGACAGAATACCTTTCTCATGGGGTACAGAGCGTACTTCCAACAGCAGGGGAGAGAATCTCCCTACTTCCAGATGCTAACCTGGGTTTAACTCCTCTTCCTCAGACAAAATTCACTGACCAGATGAACAGCCACTTGTCACAAGAATGAGATAATGATAGTGGTGATGATGATGATAACAGCTAATGTTGTAACTACTTATATGTGCTTGATCCTGCCAACAACCCCGTAAGCTGGATGAGGAAACCTAGAATTATAAGCTGAATGACTTGCCCAAGGTCACATGGTGCACAAGTGGCTAAGCTGATATTTCAGCCCAGAGGACTGGACCCCAGAGGAGACCCTGTGCTCTCTACGGCTGCCATTTATTAAGCACCAACTCTGGGACAAGAACTGGGCTGTTGCTGCTGTGGTTAGGTGCCGTTGAGTCAGTTCCAACTCACAGTGACTCCACATACAACAGAACGAAACACAGCCCGGTCCTGCGCCATCCTCACAATCGTTGTTATAAACATGCTATCCCTGATCTTTAAAATGTCTCCTCAGATAAGGCTGGGCTTTATAGGTATGTAAGTGCCCAGTGTGAGCAACGTGACCTGGACAGAGGCACTCTCTCTACCTCATCATGTGGACAGACTCGAGTCTAGGCACACAGTGAACTGTACCTGCAAGGGCAGGCCAACCAAACCTAGCCTCCTTGGCTCAGGCTGAACCATATAAACTCTCCCATCCGCAGCCCCCCCAGACAGAAACCACCCTGACCCTGAGTTCCCTGGAGAGACAGAGCTTGCCAGGCTCTGAGGGGTCTAGGGCCCAAAACTCAAGGACAACTTGAAGCCTTGCTCTGGACTCGAGAGAGAGAGAGTTGTGCGCTGCATCTAGGGTGGGAGCTTCCTTGGAGAGTTCTGGAGCCATGATTGAAGCTCTGGAATCAGAGGGATACAGGCTAGAATCCACGTCTGCCCTTTTCTTGCCCTGTTTAACCTTCCTGAGCCTTAGTTTCGTCACTGGTGAACTGCCGTGGTAGAGTCACTGTGACCGTCAAAGGACAATGTACGCAAGACGCTTAGCACAGCGCCTGGCACGTGGCAAGCCCCCCGAGAAACAGTAACTATCACCATTTGCATTGTTATTCTGCAGGTGCTATAGTCTCTTCTGGGGCCCTAGAGCTATGGAGACTAATTCCTGGACAAACGTTAGGCAGTTCAGGGCACTCCCAACCAAGAGGACGCAGGAAGGAGGAAACCCCTAGAAGTGTTTTGTGGCCTCTCTGCATCCCTCTTGCAGAGCAGGGGCACACAGGGTGACACCCTCTCACTCTAGAGTAGACTAAGCCCCTCTTCTCCCTGGGACAGCCCGTGGGGGATTCCTCACTCCCCCCAGTGTGGCTTAGCATAACCAATGCGGAGGATTCATGGCCCCCAGCTACTAATCAAGTACCTTGTTCGTTTGCTCTTCAACCAAATAGTACATCGCTTGCACACGTGGTGGGGCCAAGCACGGACAGCAGGAGGTGCCCACTCTTCTGTGACGAACACAGCCAACAAAGGACAACCAGAAGGCGGAGGCTGAGCTCGCTTTGTTCCAACGTCACGGCCAGCACAGGACAACCATAAGGCGGAGGCTGAGCTCACTTTGTTCCAAACTCTACTCGTGGCTCTTCTGCCTGGACCCTCCTTTCTCTTGCCCCCCGCCCACCAACTGCTTTTATTTACACTTAAGAAAGGCACTTCTGTGTCTAGAAGTAAAGAAACATGTATCATGTCTATATTTCTTACCTCTTTCTTGAAGCACTTGGCATGTTCTTCACAGCCCATAAGTGACTGTACAAACCCCGCCACCTACAGCACAAGATGAAAAGCTGAATTTAAAACATGCACCAGAAATAATGTCTTGGGTTGTAGTAAATCAGCATGTGAGTAGAATATACTTCAAACCCCTCAGACACTTGGGATTGAATAGTAACTATCAAGTCACATTAGTGCTTACCAGCTCAGAAACCAGCCCAGGCCCCGGAACCTTCCCTAACGTGTAACGGCCAGGCTGACCTACTGAGGGTCACGGTTAGAAGTGTGACAACGCCAGCCTCCGTCCGTGTGGAGTGAGTATGCTTGTGCGTCATCCCATCCGACCCTCCCGGTCACCCGCGAGGGCAGGCGGGCAGGGCTGGTGGCCTGAGCAGGAGCAGTCACTCCAAAGACTGTCCCAAGATAAGGACCTGCCACTTCCCTCCAGGCCGACTTCACAGGCAGGGCCCCTGTGTCTCTTCTGTGCACCATCTCCAGGAGCCAACACACTGCTTCACAAACAACAGGGACCCCAGGGACCCAACACATCTCTGCGGAGGTGAAATTCCCACCTACAAGATGATGAAGCCTAGGCTCAGAGAGGTTTAATAACTCAGCCAAAGTCAGGCAGCGGGTGAGCAGCAGGCGCGGTTTTGGACCTCTGGTCTTCTGATTCCAGATTCAGAATTACAGAGATTCCGTCGCTTGCAACTCAATTTCCCACCCTTACCTTTTCCTCCCTCCCTATCCATACATGCCCTAATTCTCTTTAATAAGAGTGAGCAGACAAAGACCTGGCTAGAAGCTCAGGAAGCCACCGAGTGTTCCCAGTAGATTCTTCTGGAGAGCTGACTGTACAAACACGATCAACAGCCAAAACGACAGCTGGCCTCGCCATTTCTGGCTGGCCGGGCACTGCTGCAGCGTGGGATGGAAGACAAGCCAGAAAGGAATAGTAAATGGCATCTGGGGGGGTATTTATAGGTGTGTCTTAGTTACCCGGTGCTGCTGCAACACAAATACCACAGGTGTGGGGCTTTCAAGAACACGAATTAATTCTCTCACAGTTCTAGAGGCTAGAAATCCAAATCAGGGTCTGGGCCGCGTGGATTCCTTCCCTGTGGCAGCCCAGGTGCTCTTGGGCTCCTTGGCGTTGCTGGGCTTGTAGACAGTCCTCACGTGGCATCTGTCTTCCCTGGTGTGTGTCTCTCTGGCTATTTTGATTGTTTTATAACTCAGAAGTGATTAGGTTTAGGACACATCTACACTGGTATGACCTCATTAACATAACAAGAAAAGTCTTATTAGTCAAACAGGATCATATCCTCAAGTACAAGGACCAGGAATTCAACACATATTTTTGTTCTTTTTTAAATTTTTTCCCATACAAAAATTTATACATTATCATGTGACTCTAATTGCTCTCCCCACACTGTGACAGCACACTTCTCCTTTCCACCCGACTTCCCATGTCCATTCAACCAGCTCCCAACCCTCTCTGCCTTCCCATCTCACCTCCAGACAGAAGCTGCCCGTTTAGTCTCTTGTATCTACTTGAACTAAGAGGCACACTCCTCACAAGTATCAGTTAATGTCCCACAGTCCAGTCCAATCCCTGTCTGAAGAGTTGGCCTTGGAAATTGTTTTCGTTCTGGGCTGATGGAGAATCCAGGGGCCATGCTTTCTAGGGTTGCTCCAGTCTGAGTCAGACCATTAAGTCTGGTCTTCTTACTAGAATTTGAGCTCTGCACCTCACCTTTCTCCTGCTCCATCCGGGACTGTCTGTTGTGTTCCCTGTCAGGGTGGTCATTGGTGGTAGCTGGGCACCATCTAGTTCTTCTGGTCTCAGGCTGATGAAATCTCTGGTTTATGTGGCCCCTTCTGCCTCTTGGGCTACTACTTTCCTTGTGTTCTTCATTCTCCTTTACTCCAGGTGGTTGGGACCATTTGATGCATCTTAGATGGCCACATGCAAGCTTTTAAGACCCCAGATGCCACTCACCAAAGTAGGATGCAGAACATTTTCTTAATAAGCTTTGTTATGCCAATTGACCTAGATGTCCCCTGAAAGGATGGTCCCCAGACCCCTACCCCTGCTACTCTGTCCCTCAAAGTGTTTGTATTCAGGAAGCTTCTTAGCTTTGGTTTAGTCCAGTTGTGCCGACTTCCCCTGTAATGTGTGCTGTCCTTCCCCTCACCTAAGATAATTCTTGTCTACAATCTAGTTAGTGAATAACCCTCTCCCTCCCTCCCTACCCTCATAACCGTCAAAGAATGTTTTCTTCTGGGTTTAAACCTTTTCTAGAGTTCTTATAATAGTGGTCTTATACAATATTTGTCCTTCTGTCAACACATATGTTTTGGGGAAACAATTCATAACAAGATGAACAGTCTTCTTGGTTCTTCTTTTTGGTTCTCTGCCCTACGTCAGCTGAGTTGTGCATAGGCTCCTTTCTTGTCCCATCTCTGATGGGGAAGGCTCGTTAGAAGGCCAGAGAGGTCAGGGCCCTACAGCAACAGGTCCCCCAACCAGAGCTCTGGGACTGCTGGTCTCCCCTGGGAGTCCCCGCAGGCGATGTTACAGGACACTGGGATGTTACAGGACACTAGTGCCCTCCACGCTGCAGAAGGGAACCGCACGGTGCTCACCCATATTCAAGGTAACAGAAAGGAGGGGCCAACACCCACAGGGCCTGACGACACCTGAGTACTCACACCAGGAGCTCTGTCCCTCCTTTGCCTCATAGCTCTATTCAGTCTGTGCTGATATGACAATGTCAGAACATCTCCTTGTTAGAGGCAATCAGCATGCTGGCGCCTGCTTCCCTCACCTCTGACACCATGAGTCATTTTACATCATCCTTCTAAAGGATGGGATGACAAAGATTACGAAAACCTCAGAAAGCAATTATCACACTGCCATGAAATAAGATGTCAAGCCGAGAGCACCTGGGTGTGTCAGTGTGCCTCCTGCTAGCCTTGGTCTCAGCAATTATGAGCTGCTTCAGGTAAGAACCTCGTCTCTGGGCTGGACCCGTCTGCTGAGTTAATAAGGCTTTCTCTTTTCCAAGTGAGCAGGAAGCATGGGGTGATGTGTGTGGAATTTGCAGGGAGCTTATTAACGCCTGGAAAAGACCAGCCAAGACATGGTAACCGTGGGGAGCTCAGGCCAGCTCTGATGTCCTCTGAGTGTGGCCAGCAGAAGTATCTTTTGGGCAGAAGGTATTGAGCAGTACGCAGAGGGGGGCTCCACTACCCCCAGGCTGCTTTCCTGGCCCGTAGGTGTGCCTCACCCACCTGTGTGCAGACGGCGTGCTGGGTGCTGGCCAAGGCAGTGCTCAGGAGCAGGCTGAGCTGGGCTCTCAATGAGCTTGCTGTTGGATTAGTGGGGAGCCACCTTGAGGACTTTAAAACCCACTAAAGGCCAGGCCTCATCCACGAGAAATTTCGGATTGGTGGAGTTGGTTTGGGGCCGGGGCTCTGGGTATATTTTTAAAGCTCCCAGTTGACACACTTGAGAGATGACCTCACAGTGTCTGCATGGATACAGGCTGGAGCCGCTGGGCTGGGCAGGGAGGTGCCTGCAGCACTCCCGTGGGAAATCCTGGGTCTGGAAGCTCAACAGAGCAGAGAGCTGGAGGCCAGAGGTGCTGCGGAGCTGACATCTTTAGGATCTAGTGACAGGTGGGGCCTGGGGCAAAAAGCATCAAAGCTGAGTCCAGGAAAAATGCTCTAAAGCAGGGTTTCTCAGCCTCAGTAGTACTGACATTTTGGGGCCAGACAATTCTTTGTCGTGGGCGCTGTCTGTGTTTTAGGATGTCCAGCAGGTTCGCTGGCCTCTACCCACTAGGTGCCAATAACAATCCCCCCCCCGCCCCATCCGTGTTGCAACAGCCAAAAATGCCTCCAGATGTCATCAAATGTCGCTTGGGGCTTGAGAACCACTGGCCCCAAGGAAGGTTCTCCCCGATTGCTCCGTCGTGGCTCTTCTGAAGGAGGACAAGAGGCTGGATGGCATCCTAGGAAACTGAACTAAAAATAGCTCTAGTGGGAAGCTATGTCGGTGCCAGGGACCTTGGGTTCCCACTGGTAAATGAAATCAGGCTCAGAGGCTGTTTGTGCACAGCAAAAGCCCAGGGAGTCGCCCCGATGGTTTGCATATGTTAAAATGTTCTTTTCTGGACAAACAAATGAAAAGGATCCCATCCCCTCTCCTCTGTATTGTCAGCCAGGAAATCACTGTCCATGACACGGGCAAATTGGATTTTTTAATGGGAATAAATAATGTGTTAATCCAATGCAAAGAGTAAACGGAACCAGGGCTGCTGTTTCTGACTTTCTCAGAGACTGAGGGCATCCACACGCGTTTGCTTCACCACTTGTCTGAAATTCTCCGTGTTTCTGGAAAGAGATTCTGATTCTATTCGATCTGGTTTTTTCCAAAGAACAAGTTCCATGAAATCTACTAAGGGATACTGTTCTGGCCAATACTTTTTAAAAATCCAAAGGCCTTCATCGTTATCCAGAGTCATTATTCAGTATTTATCTCCCCTAAGAATAAATTATATTATTCTTATATATAATGTATAAAAAGCTCTTTTTGCTACAAATTTTAGAGATGTAAAGTGGTGTGCTTAAAAATACCGAAGAGCAATATCAAAGTTTCCCTCTTATTTGCTCCTTAAACGGAAGAAATTTTTTTCCCTTCAATTTTGAAGTAAAATTTGGAGAACTGTTGGGAGGAAGAGGATTCTGCCAAAGAGGAAACGGACACCATGTTCCCTGCAGCTTGGAGAGCTGTGTGGACTGACAGATGCCTGCACGCCTCGATGCCCGGATGTTGGCCAGGCAGGAAGCCCACAGCGGTGTGCGGGGCTGACACGCGGGGGTCCCTGCCTCTCCGGGCGGTGCCCCATGTAAGGCCACGGAATGAGGCAGCAGTCTGGGAGACTAAAAGGCGACATTTCCCAGGCACCTAGATGAGCCCATGACTTCAACCACTGCCTTCCCCCAACCACCTACTTTCCTGTGTCCCTCCCAGCGCAGCGGACCTTGTTTCTTTCCAACGCGGCTGCTCCATCTTGCTGAACCCCGGCTCTGGGCCTGATGGTGCCGGCTGCCAAGTCCACTGGGGACCGTGCTTCCAGCCCAGGTCTCATTGTTTAACAGCAGAGTTTGTCCTTTGCCCTTTTTTTGAGGGCCCAGTTGTATAAGGCTGCTATGCTCAGTTAGCAGTACCCTGAATTTTTCAAAACATCACCTCTGTGTGAAGACTGCTTCTAAAGTGACTCATCTTTTAAAGTTAATGAACGTTTAGGGAGCACTTGGTGGGGCCTAGGGCAGTTGATATATGTATGGCGCTTTATATGTAAGCAATAAAAGCACCCCTATGAGCACCGAGCACAGACGTGGCTGTAAGGGTGCAGGGACCTATCGGTCACACCTGTCCATGCAGCTGCACCTACACCCGGCAGGATTCTACGGCCTGCAGCTCATCTGCCCACGCTTCACTCACTCACACATCTGTCAAACACCGACTCTGTGCAAGCCGGTTTGCTACGCAGATGGAAGTATTTCAATCCCTTCTCTCAAAAGCGTATCCTCCTGTACCCGCTACGTAAACTTAATAGGCCAGGACCCAGAAGCACACTCTACCTGTACTACCACGGTGCGTGCACACCCACACACATCTCTAACGGTCAAAACACAAGTTCCCAAAACAACCATCTTTCCCATACATATTATGTGCTCTCAGCTATTCCGTCTATGCTTGCCTTTCATTTTATAACCACTACATCGACTTCACAGCCTACCTGTGCTTTGAAACACCGCTCTAGTAGACACAGCCATAGCAACACAGGGCTCTGGGGAGGGTCCCAGGGGCCTGAGCGTGGCTTCTCTGCACAGTTCCCATAGAGCAGAGCAGAGGTCTGGCTCCTCGACCAGGGAGCAGCCAAAGGCAATGTCCTTTCACTCCATCTGCTGCTGGAGACTCTGTGTTAAGCCTCACTGAACGGCGCTGAGCACAGGAAGCACAAGGTCAACATGCTCTGCCGCTGGCTCCTGGGACCCCCTCCAATGCACTCAGACTACCAGAGCACAAAAGACACCCACCCCCAATGCACGCCATATACACGTGCTGCTCAGCCCTGGACTGCCTTTCAAACCGTCACGATCCTGTTCACCATTTTTATGGCGGCGTCTGTAGCAGTCTCAAACTCTGCTGTCGTTCGGTACTCGCTAGAATGCCCTGTAAGCGAATTCACTGGGAGAGCTGCCTGATTTTCAAGGATACAGTCAGAACAATCACAAAACCCACCACTGCAGCCAATCAAAGATGACTCCTGAAAAGCTGTTTTGGTGCCAGGAAATGTGCTATAGACTGTGAGGATGAAGGAAGAGATTTAGGACGTGGTCTTTGTCCCCAGGGACATCTAGTTAGGCAGAAATCCTAATCTATATTAAATAGTCTGGAATAATCCGACGGTTTTCCCTGGAATGCATCCACAATAGGTAATAGCAGAGAGGTGAAGCAGTATGCACCGGAGCACCAGGTATCAGCTCTGGGACTTTACCTGAGACACTTAGCTTCTCAGGTTCTTGTCGTATCTATAAAATCTCTAAGTCCCTTCAAATGGCAGAGATTCCACGCATACCCACTACAGAGAACTTAGGAACTTCTAAGGAACGTCATAATAATTCTTGACAGCATCTTCAGTCTCTCTCCCCAGGAGTCTGCCTTTTGACTTTAAGCAGGCTCAGATCATCCCTATCCTAATAATACTTGGACCAGCTACTTCCCTTTAATCATCTCTCCCAATCTGTAGCTTTCATTCAGTGCCAAACTCGTCAGCCCAATCCCCCCATTTCCTATTTGCTGTTCAATATCCCTAAAATAGTGATTCCTGTTCTTTTTGGATGCTGGTGCCCCTTTACAAGCTAAGAAGGCTCTGGCCCTCCTCTTAAGGAGAAACAATGCACATACTGTACGCGTACCATTTCTCACAAAGACCCTGAAGCCACCTCCATGGCCTGTCAGGAACCCGACCTAAATCTGGCTTCAGCCTGATTGCATCTAACACTAGCGATCACCCTTCCCGAGAAACTCTTCTTCCCCCAGGCCCCTCCCACCCTTCCTCAGGCCCCTGTGATGGTTACTGTTCCGTGTCAACTTGGCTAGGCTGTAATTCTCAGCGGTTGGCAGACACTGTTAATCACCTCCCATTTTGTGAGCTGATGCGAACAGCCAATCAGTTGGAAGAGGAGCGTCCTTGGGGGACGTGGCCTGCACTCGTGATATAAAAACAAACCTTCTGGCAAAGCTCTCTCTCCCCATCCTGCATTTGTCCCGTCATCCTCTGACTTCCAGTTCCTGGGACATGAGAAGTCTGCAGCCTGCTGCCTGACCTGCAGATCTTGGATGGGCCAGCTCCCGCAACCCCCCCGTGTGCCAGGAGCCTGCCACCTGATCTACAGATTTGGGGTTCGTCAACCCCTGCAACCACCTAAGTCAGGAGAAGCTTCCAGCCTGCCACCTGATCCACAGATTTGGGACTTGTCAGCCTCCACAATTGCGTGAGCCATTGCCTTGAAATAAATCTCTCTGTGTGTATTTATATATACACTTCACTGGCTTTGCTCCTCTAGAGAACCCAGCCTAAGCCAGCCCCCTGCCATCTACCCTTCCCCCTCTGCTCTTCCAACCCTGTGCCCTGGCCTCTCTGCTCCCTGCCTGTCAGGAGGGGCTCGGCCCCTCCTTCCCACCCACTGAGACAGTTCTACATCCACTGATAGAGCTCACAGGGACCTCAAACTCAGCGTGTTCAACTATAAATTCACCACCTTATCGCGTACCCCAAACTGGCCTCTTTTCTCAAAAGTACCATCCTGTTTGGTAGCACGACTGTTTTCCATTCTTCCGAATGAACTTGATGGGCCTGCTTTCTCTCACGTATTATTATCCTAATTACGTGCCAAACTGTGGAGTGCAGAGACTATAAATGGCATCACATTTGGCTCACGTCACGTCTTCATCCTCTGTACGTAATCTATTCTCCAGGACTGTAGCTTTTGACTATTACATGCAGGCGTTCTTCCTTCTTACCGCAGCAGCTCGCCCGGCCTCATCGTCCACACCAGGGCTGCTGTGGTGATGTCCTGCTGTCCCCTCCGCTCGTCTCTCCTCACGCTTACTGTCTCATATCTTGGGACAGCTCATTTCCTTAAGGCATCATCTTCACAAAGTGATTTTCTGCGTACCCTAAAATGGCCCCTCACGCTGGTTGAGTAACGCGCCAAGCGCTGCGCCTGGCTATGAGGCCCCCGTGTCATCTGCCTTCCTCACCCACCTGTGTTCCTTGTGATGTCCCACTCGGCAGTGTGCATGGTGGTTAGAAGTCACGCTTAGGACCTGTCTCTGACCGTGCGGCCCTAAGCTAGGTACTTAGTCTCTTTGTGCCTCAATTTCCCCATCTGTAAGTGGGAAAAATAGAGTATTTACCTCATTATCATGATGTTAATATTGTTATCATTGTTAGTAGAGATACAGCATCTGCCATCCTTATGTCCTCACCTCCATGCACCCTCCCATTTCCCACCCCACTGTCTTCTCTTGCCTGGACAGTCTACTGCTGCTTCAGAATCCAGTGCACATCCCCCTTGTCACTCAGCAACCACTCAGCCAGCGTTTATGGGGTACATACTGAGTGCCAGGCAGAGCGCAGGTGAGATAAGGCCTGTTCATTCAGCAGGGGACAGACAAGCAGGGTACATGCAGGGACTCAAGGTTCTCAGGAGGAAACAGGAGACCTGTGGGGGTGAGCACCTGGCTGCGGCCTGGTGGGGTGCTGCTGTGTGGGGGTGGGTCGCTGCTGAGTGGGGGGTGGGGCGCTGCAGGCGCAGGTCACACTGAAAGCATGAGGACGCCCTGGGAGTGGGGATGGGGAGCGGCACCTGCTGGGTGTTAGAGCCGAAGGACTCGGTGAGACGTGGGGGAGGGAGGCTGCAGGGGCAGGCAGGGACAGATCCTGAGGATGGCCTTATTTAGGGAGCAGGGTAGATGTGCCCACAATTCTCCTTCTCTACACATTCACCCGTGCTCACTGGTACTTAACTGTACCACCTGTGGAGGCCTGTAGGCCTGGAGTTCATCTCCTCCAGCACCTTCACATGGTGAGCTGGGAGCAGAGCAGCGACACCCACACCCATCACGTGGAGCAGGGCAGGGACGGGGCTGCAGGCCGAGAGCACACCACAGACGTGGGAAGGGCAGCCACTCTCTGTCTTACTAAGAAAAGAGAGGACTTCAGTTCCCAGCGGACCTCCCCGTGGTGTTGGATGTTTCGGGGGCAAATCCATACACGATCAGATTTAGCCACGATAGGTTGTAACTCTGTCATGGGTGCGCTCATGGAGCTCATGGCTTTGTGAACTGGTGAACAAGGGGCCGATTCTAGATGCTTTATGGGGCAGGATCACATTTCAGTCATCCCCTAACGCCCAGCCAGCGCCTGGGGCGGACAGCCAACCCTGCTTCCGAGGAGCAGGCAGGCATCTGGGTGGTGAGGGAGGGAGGCGCTCGGTGCCTCTGCCCACACAGCCCAGGGTGCACCCACAGGTGCCTGGGGAGGGAAGCCGGCCTTCGCTCCTTCTCCTCGCCCCAGGCTGGAAAGGAAGCAGTCAGCCAGCTCCAGCTCTTGCTGGTTCTCAGCGTGGCCTAGAGCTTGCCTTCATTAACAAACAAAAAACTCACCTAAAGCCTGGCTAGTGAAAACAATCCCTTCATCAAAAGGAATTTCAGCCCAAGTCTGCCTTCCAGAAAAGAAAATTGCTATCAGTGCAAAGCATTTCCACAGTATTACAATAAGCAACGGGGCTTAACTGATCCTTATTACAAACCAATATGATAAGGCATGTTTGTATTAAAACCTGATCCTTTTTTCCCTGTGTACAGCATCCTGGGCAGTGTTTTGATCAAATATGCTTTAAAAATGAACCTCAGGTGGACAGGATCTTCTCGGGGTTTGGGATGGATAAACTGGCCATGCAGAGCAGCTGGGTGGGGGGGCATGTGACCCTGTAGGCCGCCTGGGGAGCCTGTGGGGAGCAGCAGGCCCCTGGGCCGGGGAAGGGTGCAGGTCTGTGGGGTGGACCTTTGGTGCTCCTACAGCTGTGCTTCCCTAACCTAAATCTGTGATGCGCAATTTGAGGCTTAAATGAGACCAGTGTAAACAATGACAGTCGGAGGTGAGGCACGAACAAGCAGGTAAAACCAAAGGGCCACCAGAGGGCCAGCTTGACTGACCTCCTCACAACCGCGCCTGCTCCCTCCCACAGACACACCTTTAACTCCACACAGCAGTTTCAGTGCTTAGAAGGAAGGCATTCTACCTGCGTCAGGGACCCCAAGTGCGGGCCGCCCTACCCGCGTCAGAGACCCCCAGTGCGGGCCGGTCTACCTGTGTTAGAGACCCTGGACAGCAGGCCTGGGAAGTGCCTGCAGGCCCAGCCCTGCCCCAGGTCCCGGGAGTGTCGCTCACCTCGTCCGCAGTCCAGTGGGCCACCTCGCTGGCCTGCACGTCTGCCACGCCAGGAAGCAGCTGGCAGTGCCGATCTCTGCCCAGGGGAAGGTGGCGGAAAGGGTGGGCCGACATGGACCACAGGAAGACCGACTGGGGGAGCGCCCGCTGCCTCTGCTCCACTGAGGGCTCTGAAAAGAGGCAGAGCAAAGGGAAGCCCAGGATCTGGGGCTGTGACCACTGGTGCCATCCGTCCCTCACGTTGGAGGGGAAACTGAGGCCCAGAAGTGCAGACACAGTCGAACCCTGGGCTTCTGGTCTTACAGCGCCTGTGGAGCCCTGTGCACAGCCCGTGGCACCGGCCTGCTTCCAAACAGGGGTACTTAAAAACACGGGCTACCTGAGGGCCGGAAGATGGTGGCTGTTGGCTCACCAGATCATCTCTGTAGGTTATGGCCTGATGGCCAAGGAAGATCCAGCTGGTCACTGCTATGGCCTTCTCTCTCTTCACGTCAGACCTTACAGGAATCACAGGACCACACAGGATGTGAACACTGAGCTGACTGGCCGACTGCACCATCAGTGATGTGTGTACACAGAGAACAGTCTCCGCCTGGAAACTGCTCCATACCTCTCTAAAGATGGACGAGCCCAGGCCCACATCTGGCTTCCTAAGGCCCTGGGGTGATGATACTGCATATAAAATGCTGCACAGGGTCCCCACGGAGGGCCTGGGATGATGCCAGCTGCTGCTACAGGTCCCCAACGGTGCGGGATGACCTCACCCTGGTGAAATCGTTTGCCGCCAGGGACTTGTGGCGAGCAGCCGAAGCTGAGCTGAGACTGCCCTGGCGTGGGCACCTTGGTGAGGCTGGTCTTTTCTGAGCAGAAGCTCTGAATGTACCACCGCCCTAAGCCACCCAAGGCAACTGCTGCTTGCCTGCCCGAGGCTGGCTACCATCACCAAGGAGAAAACCCTCCGCTGACCTTGATGCGCTCCAGCCTCGTAGTCAACAGCCTCTCTGGATTAGTTTTCTGTCTTTGGGAGCGAGTTCACTCTTACGTTCTAGCCTGACACTTACGATGGAATTGTGGGTCTTTAATTCCCTAATTATTTGCTTTGAATCCACAAATGGATGAAACATTATTGACATTTCAAAGACAACTGATATCTTCATAAGAAGACATTTTTTAAAGATACTTTCAACGCACATTAGCAAAATAACACTATTGATATTTAAAGAGACTTTGAAAAGAAAGAACACAAAAGGAAATATTTTAAGCCCTCTAAAAATCTACCTCTTCTAATGCAAATGGAAGGTTAACTCAGCAGTAGCCACGTAATTCAAGGTCTATTATGATGGTTTGTGTTTTACTAACATCGTCTCAAAAGATGAGGCTGCTATTATGCAAATATTTCCACCTCAAATTAATTACAGTTTTTAGTGGATGAGGCTGACCTGCACTCCACAGTCACACAGTCACACACCCATTCATCATCAGGAAGGTTTTAGAGGAAGGGGCTGTCAATCACCGGGCTTCTCTGTCAAATACTGCTATTGTGGTTGGCCCAGGCCTCCTGCATACTTACTAATGCTTAGAGTCTGCACAGATACAGACAGCAAAATTGCCAGCTTCTCCCAAATTCTTATGCTCCAGTAGCAAGCAATTCTTCTCTAAATGCTGATTGTCCACACTGACATTTTTAGTCTGTAAATAGGTTATCTCTTTCCTTGTAGTTCAGCCAACAGTAGGTACTGCTGCAGGTTCCAAAGGGAAACTTCACATTTTCTTAGAAAAGTCAGTGTGTTTACAAATGGAAACGGTCTTCAATAAAGTTGTCAGGCTGGACAAGGAACAAGTACAAAACAAGCCCTGGGAACTCAGCGGGGGGAAACGTCGTAAGAGAGCAAGTCTCCAGTTCCAGAGAAGCAGAAATAGCCGAGGGCTTGACTGGGAGACCAAGGGTTAAAGCCGTGTCCTCTTAGGGATTAAGATCTGAGCCAAAGCCAGGCTTTATTCCGGAAAAGAATGACCGCATCAACCCCTTGGTGGATTTTGCTGGAACAGTGTGGGCTTGAAAACAAACGAACCAAAAGAAAAACAAACAAACAAACAAAACCGAAAAAACAAACAAACGAACAAAAAACATGTATCTTAAACCCATGCACTGGGTAAGTCGGTCACTCATAGTCCCAAATCTACAGGACTCTGAAAAGACAGAACGAATCCTATGCATTTGGAAATACAAAGATGTTGAGCAATGCTTGTCAGATTCCTGATTCGGAAATAAAGGCTGAAGGCGTTAAAAATGTAAAACACAAAAACCTGTGTGCTCCCAACCAGAAAATTTTTCCACCCCATAATTCTGGAAGCAAACTGTCTGCTGTGGGTGCTGAGGCATACACTTGGAAATACACCTAAATGTGTCTGCCAGCAGCTGAACAGAGCTGGGGCTCCTCAGGCCACTGCTTGTCATTGTCTCTGCTAGTTCTGGGCTCTGGGAAGTGGCAGCAGCAGGACTTCAGTTAGCTCAAGTAGCAACACGGCCTTTATGCTACAAAAAGTGGGGAGTTCTAGCTTTATGGTGTACACTTGAATTCAGGCTGGCTTTATGCTATTTATGGCTTTTGAAAATGGTTAATTGTGTCCCTATTAAATCAAACTATTTGTTTGAAGGGGGAGGGTGGTGGTTCAGTGGTAGAATTCTTGCCTTCTATGCAGAGACCATTTTGAAATTTGAAAAAAAAAAATAGCTTTTTTCAACAACATAAATGGCAACTATACACGTGGACCTCACCAGATGGAATACACAGGAATCAAACTGACTACATCTGTGGAAAAAGACAATGGAAAAGCTCAATATCATCAGTCAGAGTAAGGCCAAGGACCAAGTTCAGAACAGACCATCAATTGTCCTATGCAAGTTCAAGTTGAAGGTGAAGAAAATTAGACCAAGTCCACAAGAGCCAATGTATGACCTTGAGTATATCCCACCTGAATTTAGAGACCATCTCAGGAACAGATTTGACGTGTTGAACACTAATGACGGAAGACCAGATGAGTTGTGGAATGACATCAAGGACATCATACATGAAGAAAGCAAAGACCAAAATTGATGTCAAAAGAGACTCTGAAACTTGCTCTTGAACGTCAAGTAGATAAAGTGAACCAAAGAAATGTGAAGTAAAAGAGCTGAACAGAAGATTTCAAATGGCGGCTCAAGAAGACAAAGTAAAGTATTATAATGATATGTGCAAAGACCTGGAGTTAGAAAACCAAAAGGGAGAAACAGGCTCGGCATTTCTCAAACTGAAAGAACTGAAGAAAAAAATTCAAGCCTCGAGTGGAAATACTGAAGGATTCTACGGGGAAAATATTTAACGATGAAGGAAGCATCAAAAGAAGATGGAAGGAATATACAGAATCACTACCAAAAAGAATTGGTTGACATTCAACCATTTCAGGAGGTAACATATGATCAGGAACCGATGGTACTGAAGGAAGAAGTCCAAGATGAACTGAAGGCATTGGCGAAAAACAAGGCTCCAGGAATTGATGGAATACCAACTGAGATGGTTCAACAAAGAGACGCAGTGCTGGAAGTGCTCGCTTGCCTATGCCAAGAAATTTGGGAAGACAGCTACCTGGCCAACCGACTGGAAGAGATCCATATTTATGCCTATTCCAAAGAAAGGTGATCCAACAGAATGTGGACATTATAAAACAATAACATTAATATGACACTCAAGTAAAATTTTGCTGAAGATCATTCAAAAGTGGTTGCAGTAGTACATCGACAGGGAACTGCCAGAAAGTCAAGCCAGATTCAGAAGGGGACATGGAACCAGGGATATCATTGCTGATGTCAGATGGATCCTGGCTAAAAGCAGAGAATACCACAAAGACGTTTACCTGTATTTTATTGACTATGCAAAGGTATTCGACTCTGTGGATCATAACGAATGATGGATAACACTGCGAAGAATGGGAATTCCAAAACACTTAATTGTGCTCATGAGCAACCTGTACATAGATCAAAAGGCAGTCGTTTGAACAGAAAAAGGGGATACTGTGTGGTTTAAAATCAGGAAAGGTGTGCGTCAGGGTTGTATCCTTTCACCATACTTAATTCAGTTTGCATGCTGAGCAAATACTCCTGGAGGCTGGACTATATGAAAAATGGGGCATCAGGATTGCAGGAAGACTCATTAACAACTTGCATTATGCAGATGACCCAACCTTGCTTGCTGAAAGTGAAGAGGACTTGAAGCACTTATTCATGAAGTTAAAAGAGTACAGCCTTCAGTATGTATTACACCTCAACATAAAACAAAAATCCTCACAACTGGACCAACAAGCAACATCATAATAAATAGAGAAAAGAATGAAGTTGTCAAGGATTTCATTTTACCTGGATCCACAATCAACGTGCACGGAAGCAGCAGTCAATAAGTCAAATGACGCATTGCATTGGGCAAATCTGCTGTAAAAGACCTCTTTAAAGTGTTAAAAAGCAAAGATGTTACCTTGAAGACGAAGGTGTGCCTGACCCAAGGCATGGCGTTTTCAATAACCTCATATGCATGTGAAAGCTGAACAATGAATAAGGAAGACCAAAGAAGAATTGACGCCTTTGAATTACGGTGTTGGTGAAGAATATTGAATATACCATGGACTGCCAAAAGAATGAACATATCTGTCTTGGAAGAAGTACAGCCAGAATGCTCCTTAGAAGCAAGGATGGTGAGACTACATCTCACATACTTTGGACATGTTATCAGGAGGGAGCAGTCCCTGGAGAAGGACATCATGCCTGGTAAAGTAAAGGGTCAGTGAAAAAGAAGAAGACCCTCAATGAGATGGACTGACACAGTGGCTGCAACAATGGGCTCAAGCAACGACTGTGAGGATGCTGCAGGACCAGGCAGTGTTTCATTCTGTCATACACAGGGTTGCTATGAGTCGGAACTGACTCGACCATACCTAACAACAACAACGACGAGCAAGAGACCTGGGTTCATTTCCTCCCCAGTGCACCTCATGAACAGCCAGCCACCACCCAGTTGTCATTGGAAGCTTGCGTGTTGCTGATGCTGAACAGGTTTCACAGAACTCCCAGACTATGATGGACTAGGAAGAAAGGCCTGGGGATCTACTGCCAAAAATCAGCCAATGAGAACCCTATGGATCACAGTGGTCCGATCCAGAAGTGATCATGGGAATGGTGCAGGACTGGACAGTGTTTAGTTAAGTTGTGTGGGGTCGCCATGAGTCAGGGGTGACTTGATGGCAACTAACAACAACTTTTCCAAAGCTGATGACGTTTGAGTGGGATAGTCAGGTCTAGCTGAAAGAGAACCTGGAGGCGTTCGCCCCAGTGGCAATGTGGCTCGGTGGTGCAGGGCCCAGGTGCTGGCACTAAATTGCTTGGTATTGAATCCTTGTCCCCACATCCGAGCTGAGTGACCTTGGATAAGATACTTCACTTCCTTCATCAGCTTGAGACCAGAAGAACTAGATGGTGCCCAGCTACCACCAATGAAAGTCCTGATAGGGAACACAACAGAGAGTCCCTGATGGAGCAGCAGAAGGATGGGGTGCAGAACTCAAATTCTAGTAAGAAGACCAGACTTAATGGTCTGACTGAGACTGGAGGTACCCCAGCATGGCCCCTCGACTCTCTATCAGCCCAGAACTAAAACAATTTCCGAGGCCAACTCTTCAGACAGGGATTGGACTGGACTGTGCGACAAAAAGTGAGACTCGTGAAAAGTGTGCCTCTTAGTCAAGTAGATACAAGAGACCAAAGGGGCAGCTTCTGTCCAGAGGTGAGATGGGAAGGCAGAGAGGGTTAGGAGCTGGTTGAATGGTCATGGGGAATCAGGGGCCGAAAGGAGGAGTGTGCTGTCGCAGAATGGGGTAAACAATTAGGGTCACATAACAGTGTATGTATAAAATTTTGTAT
Source organism: Trichechus manatus latirostris (assembly GCF_000243295.1). Lineage (NCBI taxonomy): Eukaryota > Metazoa > Chordata > Mammalia > Sirenia > Trichechidae > Trichechus > Trichechus manatus. The sequence continues at coordinate 1,433,407 of NW_004444202.1, forward strand.
GGGAGACTAACTTGAAATGTAAACTTCATTTAACTACAACAATAAAAAAAAAAAGATACTTTACTTCTATGCATCAGAGTTTTTCATCTTCAAAGTGGGGGTAATAATAGCACTTATACCTAATTGAGTAGTTGTGGTGCTAACAGCTTCTGGTACACAGTAAGTGTTTAATATATGTTAGAGAGCACATTACTGTTATAAGATATGAAGGTATTTTAAATTGTAACAATGATGTATGGGGGGACATATAAGATTCCTTAAGCCAGTGTGGCCAGATGTGCCCACACAGCTCAAGGTGAAATTCAGACTGAATTTCAGGATCTTCAGCACCATATTCAGACTTCACTCCCCAGTGGTCCTGGAGCGGCAGAGCTGTAGTCACCAGCGTCACCGCAGGACATCGAGTGGAAAGAAATGAGCGGGTCTACAGGACGCCATCCGTCTGAAGGAGGGCTTCTGCTTCCCCTCCACGTGGTGACTGCGTCAGCGCTGTTAAAACCACTGAGGCTGCCGGCTTCGAAACTACGTGACTATCATAGACTTTAAAAATTTGGGGTGATTTGTATTATTTTAAATTCTGTGCATAGAATTAGACTTTTTAAACCCTCCACTTATAAATTAGCATATTTTAAATTTTTAGAAAATGTGAACACATTAATTTTAATTTTTCACCAAGCCCTGCGCAGCCTGTCATATTCGCTGCTCACTAGACAGCCGTTAAAAACCTGAAGCCTGGGATGAAGGTGCAGACTGCCCTCAGAAACTTCTCATCAAATCAAAAGGATCAGGCTAGCCTATCTTGGGGCACATTGGGTAAAAAGAGGCTTCCAGGTTAGAAAAGAAAGTCTGCTACAAACGGGGGCAGAAGGGTCTTCTTAACTGGGTAACCTGTGTGCTTAATTTCATTGCCTCATTACTGCGGTAACGATTCCTCCCCAACACCCTGAAACGCCAACCAAGGAAATTTCATCTGCAAAAGCAGCGCCCCTAGTGGAGGTTTTGAACATTGTAATGAATCCAGATGCTCTTTATGCCAGAAAACAAAAAGAAAAAAGGAAATGCGTATGTAATTTTGTGCTCTGCCTCTAACACCAGTGTGTGAGTGACAGTAAATAAAGCTATCCCTACATTTAAGGTGCCTTCCCCTTCAAGAAAACAGAGCTTGAAATACTTGTCACCTCAGCTGTTGGCTGGGTGAAACCCATGTGAAATTGTTCTCTACAGATTAGCAAGTAAGCACAAGTAAGCCCGTGCTTACCTTCCTTACTAGGTCATCCGCCCCTGTCAAGGATTGCAAATTTGAAGAGGCTTTGATTCTGTAGGAAGGTACTGTGGGGTTGGGAGACAGACAGATGCCAGCCATATCGAGAAGCAAAATCTTTGATGTGGTGAAAAAATGTGCAATTGTTCACAACAGATGATCTGGTAAGCAAGGTAAGCACCATGCTTACCTTGTCTATTGGATAATCTGCCTCTGGCTGTCGGGCATTTGGGCAGTAGTTGGGTGGGAAGAATTTTTTACTACCATTTTTCTCTCACTGGGTATTTCTTTCGGGTTTTATGCCTTTTAAAAATTATAATGAAGTGTTTAATGATCTCAGTCAAGGTGCTTAGAGAGTTGGAGCACGTTGAACCTTTCAAGGCCAACGTGCTCAGCTCTGTCTCCAACCCCAGGGTCCAAAGAGCTGCTGAACTAGAGTTCCGGAAGACTTGGCCTCCTATCTCGAGCCTCTTCAGCAGCTCTCAGAGAGGAGGGAATAAATAGCTCCATTTCCAAAAAGCGTAAGTCATGACCTTTCCTTGCAGGGGCAATAACATGTTGGACTCCAACTGAGTCCCTGATGAGACGTAAAGAAATGAGTCATCAGGCTTCAGTGGTACGTGGGATGGTAAGGGCCATCGGCCACTGGGACAGGGAAAGCCCAGCTGGGTGAAGGCACATCTTCTCCTGTCTGTGGAGACACCTGAGCCTGGCCTGCTGGGGATGATGTGTGACTTCCGGGCATCATTATCCTGGGTAAAATGATGACAGACGCACTGTCTGCCTCCCAATTCCACAAATTTAGAAGAAGTATTTGGAAATGAAAGGTGACATCTGAAAAGAACACGGAAGTAGGTCCCTGATTTCTTCTCTGCCTTCTCAGGCCTGCTCTACCCCCACAAAAGGAAAACAATCCTTTATGGGAATGTTCCTGAAAAATATGGCTGTTTCAACACAAAAGCCTCAAACAACACAACCAAAGCAAGTGAGTATAAATGGGAAGCCAGAGCCTGCCTGGCTGAACCTCCGGTTATTTTATTCCCACTAAAAACAGAGACTCATTTCACAAGTAACCATCTCTCAGTGAGAGGGGTAGCAAGTCCACTGTGTTCCCTGCTCCAAAAAGGAGGACACAAAAAAATAACACTGCCATGTGTCCTAATACCCAGTTGTGTATTTTTTTCTTGCCTACCGGGAAACACGCGGTGGTCAGCGACTGTATTTTATCAATTTATCAAGCACAAACTCAGAAGTTACTCCGTTTGGAGCTCCACGCTCCAGAATTGACTCCTGCCCGAGAAGCAAGGAAATGTTCAACAAATGGGCTCTTCACTTGATAATCTTTGGTTTTTTTTCCACGATCACCTATTTTCATGGTCTGCGTACTTCATACACTTGGGATCACATCATTTTGTTCTGATTTTCATGCTTTGGGAGCCACTCAGTCCCTCCTCATTTCCATTCTTTTTTTTTTTTCTCCCTACATCCCCCAAAACAAGAGTAAAAGAACAAGAGAAACTCAAACACGATCAGCAAAACTTCCTACGCCTGCTCGGGAACACAGGCTCCTTAAGAACAATTTATGGCAGGCTACTTCTTATGTGTCAAATCATACTCCTACCACAGCATATGGCGTGATCTGTTTGCTGTACTGCTTTATGTTCTCATACCTTTACTACCTAGAATTCATACACTTAGACCTGCAGAGTGCTGTACAATCGTAGTTATTAGTCATCCCTCATCACAAGCTTGTTTCCCCTCTGCTAATTTTACATAAACATGGTAGATGAAGCACAGAAAGGTCAGAGATTTACCAGGGACTATCCAGTGGACTATCAAGAGAGTAGAAGTTGAGAGAAGAACCCTGGATGTTCTAGATCTGCATCGTCCAATACAGCAGCCACTAGCCATATGTGGCTATTGACCACTTTAAATGTGACTATGGAAAATGGAGATGTGTTGTAAGTGTAAAATATATCCTGGATTTTGATGATTTGTAAAAAAAAGCATGTAAAGTATCTGTCATGGATTGAATTGTGTCCCCCCAAAAATGTGTGTATCAATTTGACTGTGCCATGATTCCCAATATTGTGTGGTAGTCCTCCATTTTGTGATTTTAATTTTATGTTAAAGAGGATTAGGGTGGGATTGTAACACCCTTACTAAGGTCACATCCCTGATCCAATGTAAAGGGAGTTTCCCTGGGGTGTGGCCTGCACCACCTTCTATCTTACAAGAGATAAAATGAAAGGGAAGCAAGCAGAGAGTTGGGGACCTCATACCACCAAGAAAGCAGTGCTGGGAGCAGAGCGCATCCTTTGGACCTGGGGTCCCTGCGCGGAGAAGCTCCTAGTCCAGGGGAAGATTGATGAGAAGGCCAACAAACAGAGAAAACCTTCCCCTGGAGCTGACACCCTGCATTTGGACTTTTAGCCTACTTTATTGTGAAGAAATAAATTTCTGTTTGTTAAAGCCATCCACTTGTGGTATTTCTGTTATAGCAGGACTAGATGACTAAGACAATATCTCACTGATAATTGTTTTTATCTTGATTAAATGTTGAAATAATATTTTGGATATACTGGGTTTAAATAAAGTATTCCATGAAATTAATCTTACTTGTTTTTAATTTTTTAAATGTGGCTACTAGAAAATTAGGCACCCTGGAGGCACAGTGGTTAAGCACGCGGCTGCTAACGGAAAGCTCAGTGGTCTGAACCCACCATCCGCTCCTCGGGAGAAAGATATGGCAATCTGCTTCCTAAAGATTTACAGCCTTTGAAAGCCTATGGGGCACTTCTACTCTGTCCTATAGGGTCACTATGAGTTGCAGTCAACTCAGCAGCAACAGGTTTGGTTTGGTTTACTAGACAATTAAACTTACATATGTGGCTTGCATTGTATTTCTACTGGACAGTGCTGGCCCATTGCCTCTCTCAAGAGCTGCCTTATGTGCTGAAAGTAGCTAGGTGGCTAGATTGAATTAACACTACTCTTGTTGAACTAAAGAGAACGTGGCTTGAGGTGGCCACAACCTCCCCAAGAATGGCAGAAGACGTGAAGACCTGAGACACGGACAGTCTACAGCAGTGGTTAAGTCTGTAGACAGAGCACTGGAGCTCTTGTCTTGGCTCCACTGTTTATTAGCCCTGAGACTGAGCAATATTGTCTGGCTCACAGTCAGTGCTCAGGAAATATCTGCTGACTGGATGGAGAGATGAATAAATGAATGTGTGCACCAGGAAAGTGGTGACTTTTTTTGTTTGTTTGTTTACTACAAAAGCCAAGAATGACTTTGAAAACCAGGTTAGGAGCTATTCAGACTTAGAGCCACCTTCTCTAAAAGTGTTGCTTCAGATCCCAAATCACCAAGTACTACAGGGTGTGTGGTAACCCACTGTTCTTGTTGTGGGTGCTGGCAGGCGAGGAGTTAGGGAACAAGAACTGTGGAGGCTCCAGACTCACACCTGCCATTTCTAAAGCATTCCTATTTGATCATCACGAAAAGCCCAGCTTTCTTTGAGCTTCACACTCCATCCTCTCTGCTCCTGCCCAGCTGACCTTCTCACCTCTGGTCATGTGCCCTCATCCGAGGAACACTCAGTGACCCAGCTCACAGGCCCTCCCTTCACGCCAGTCCTCCCTTCATTGGGCATGAGCCTTCCATGCTGGCCTCTTCCCACGTGTCTCTGGGGACCAGAAGCATCTCCTCCTAGGTGGGCACTGGCTCAGGCCTGTGCATCTCCTGGGCCACCCATGGCCCGCTGCCCTGCTCCTTCCCTGCACAGAGCATCCCCTTTCTTCCGTAAGGGCGGCCTCGCTTCTCCTCCAGCATTTTACTCAGCAGGGACCTGAGCTGTACACAATCCCACCAGCAGACACGGTGTCTTTAAACCTTCATCTTACCCTGTCCTGAGGGTGCCTTCCTGCCCCAGCCCTCCCTGGTGTCCCCTGCCCTGCTGCCTCCAAGAAGGCTCTAAGGGGCTTGCTGCCAAACACAACTGGATCCTGATGGAAGAAGACAGTTAATAAACGGGAAGTGGCAAATATGACACCTTTCCTAGAGTAGCAATCAGTCCCCTACTCCATGAAGGGATTTAGCTTTCAGCTTTTACTCTTGAGGGGCGGGTTTTACTTCCTTCTTCTGATGTTATTTTAGAGCACACCCCTTTGAAGGGTCTCCAATCCCGGGAAGTCCCTCCACAAGGTTTCCTAGGTCTAGAGACTTAGGGTTCCCAGGTCCCGAGGCCCTGTTCCGGAAACACTCTGACTGGACCACCTCACCCCTTTCCATCCTAGGTCTCATCGTCTCTGCCCAGCCTGTCCTCAGCACAGCAGGGGTGGGCCCTCTCCTCAAGCTGGTCTTTAGGACCCACGTCACTTGCTACCCGACACTGAAACTATCTGCTTATTTTTCAGTCTCTGTTAGAAGAGTGTAACTTCAAGGGCAATCATTTCCAATCCATCCTCATAATCCCACGGCGTAGCGGAGATCTGACACATGGTACAGCACAGCACAGGTGCTTAATACATGATGTTACTGTGGAACCATCTGAGCAATTTCCCCGCAGAGACGAACGATGCAGTGGCAAATGCTAACTCAGTCTGTGCCAGCGAAAACAACCAGTTTCCATCCTGTGGACTCTCGTTTGCCAAATATGCTCATTACTGAAGAGGCTGGGAATTGACTGTGATTTGGAATCTAACTAGCGCCTTAATTTGATACTCCAGACGAAGACATCCCCTGGTTTCATTTTAACAAAAATGCAGAAAAATCTGTCTTAACATTTGATATGTTAGCCATCAAATAAAAGACAATGGTGCAGCATGGTTTTTGATGGCTAAAGGTTGACCTTTTAGTTTAGTATCTGCTTCCCACAGTTTGAGACATCAGTAATTAACTTCTTCTGATTGAACACTACAACCCAATCGCCCAGAGTGCATTGTTTGTTCTCTGCAAGGCCACCCTGAAAGGGGAGACCATAATTAAATGAACACTGGCGCCGACTCAGCCAGAGAAGTGGAGTTGCTCCTCTCACAGTGGACCTCGTCCTGACTTGTAACTCCCCACCCAACTGTTAGTTGCCTTTGCTTTGACTCCAACTCATGGAACCTTATGTATAACCAACACTGTCCACCCTGCTCCGTCGTCATGATTGCTGGTACATTTGAGTCCATTGTGGCACCTACTGTGTTAGTCCGTCTCCCTGAGGAAACTCCTGACTACACGTGCAGGGACAAGAATGACAAGCTGTGTTTGTCATTCTGAAAAATCTGAAAACCCCTACCATCATCTTTATATGCGTGTGAGTACGACACAGAGGAAAACATCACAGTATATGAAGAAATGGTTTCCATGTATTGTAATTCCAGTAGCAGATGGGGTACTGGATGGAAAGGAGCAATAAATCCTTGCGGTGAACGAATCTGGAGGTAAACCCTTTGAGTGTACAGCAGCGTGTGAGCACCCGCCCTTGAGGTGGCAGCAAGTGTAACCAGTGGCAAAGCTCTACACAGGTCGGTGGCTGAGTCTTTGTACCATACAGTCTTTTTCTCTCTACTGCCCTGTTCCCAACCAGTGAGCACACGTTTGAGCAAGAGGTCCTTGGGTGTTCAACTTGATTACAGACACCCCAGGTCAAACGATCCCCGAGGTCCAGTGTGAGTCCGAGGTCTCTTGGGTCACAGGGAAGCACAGCCCGCTCATGGCACAGCTCTATGCTCTCACCCATCAGCACTCAGTCAGAACCATGAGTACAGCCCCATGGGATGAACCCAGGATGCCAGGACCATGGGCAGGCAGCCCTCACAGAAGCTCTGCCAGCACTGGCTGGAGTTGCTCCTGGGGTCAGTATGGACCAAGGGACCAACATGGGCTGGGCCCCTCTCCCTGTGTGTTATTGCACAGGACTCAAGCAGGGCAGGGCCATTGACCCCCCTTACAAACAATGAACCATCTCAGCGACACCAAGTAACCTGGCAAAGCTATTGAGTGGCAAGGGCAGCGCTGGGCTGCTGGGCCAACACCACCACTGTCTCTCCATCCCGGGCGTTCCTTTCTCAGCACTCTTTCCTCCAGTTCTTTAGTCAGGGTCTTTTGGTCAGTGTCTTTGAATTCCCATCTAAAGGCAGACAGGTTAAAGGCACAAGTGACACCTGGAGGCAGCTGGTTGCCTGATCATTCCTGGAGAGACAGAGTTGCCTGTTCTTTAATGAGGAAAGCCTCCACGTTGCAACACTGAGCACCTGCATTTCAAGACAGATCCTCTGAGCTATTGTCTGATTGTCTGACTCACCTCAAAATTAGCATGCTTCCAAGGACTCTACCTGGGGCCTACACAGGCTTGATAAAGCCACACCGTAATGGATGGCAATGACAAGGAACCTGGCGTGGCACTGGGCCAGGCCCAGCACTGGGGGCTCACACAGCCTCCTCCATGGCACGCAGAAAGGCCTCCTTCCTTGGCACTGAGCGCAGCACAGATTCTAGCTCCGAGGTGGTGCCAAGGTCTCCACTGGTGGAGCTGCTGCCGTGCTCACAGATATAAATGAGATACATCAGTCCGCGTTGGTAGAGCGCTGTGAGGTCCAAGTGACTGATGTGGGTGTCTCGGGAACCAGCCTGTTTGCGCAGGCTCATTGCCCCACCTGCTCTGCCGATGAGCTCCACCCATTTGACAGGTGGTCTTCAGAGAGGCCTTCCAGCCCAGAACAGTCCCCCGGAGACCACGTGTGCATTACCCAGAATGTGTCTTTCTGCTTGTTCTGGGAAGCAAATCTGCCCCTCCATGCGGTAAAACCAACTGCTCCCTTTTAGTTGTGAGTTTTTCTTTTGTTGAAAACATAAATAAATTAGACTGTGAACTTCTTTACACATTTCATTTTTTTTGGACAAATTTAACGAGGAAGCAGCTTATGGGAGATATGCTTTTTTTAGGAGTTGTACGTTTTTCCAGCTTCTCAGAGGAGCAAGATGCAGCTTTGAACCCTTGGAGAGGCCACTTCTCACGCAGCTCCGGGGTCGGTTGGTTCTTACTCCCTCCTGCACTGTATGTGTGTCCTGAAGTACGTACAGACTTCCAGGGAGGACAGACATCCCTGGCATCCCCCGCCACCAGCCCGCCCAGATGGCTGAGCCCATGCCAAGTTTCCCTGCTACTCACTGTTCTGAGAAGCCCCTCTGTACACATAAATAAAAATGTGTGCTCTCAGGCTCGCACACACCATAGCATGAGCTTCCTCTCTCAGCCCCTTTGGGTCCCTGACCTGGCCACACCCTTGTGCTAATTACACAAAGCAGAGTGGGTTGTGAAGGTCAGAAAATACATGGGTAAAATAGAAGAAAAAATTAAGGTTAGCTTTCTTTGTTACGTTAGTAAAAGAAGCCATTAGTATTTTACAGACTTCAACCTTTTAAAATTATTGGAATTATATATTAAAAAAAAAAAGAAAGAAATACTAAATCACACTAACATTTAAGAAAATTGCTTTGTTCTGGAGCTAGATAAAACCATCCAAAGACTCCCTAGTCTTCGTTACATGATTCAGTCTTGTCAGAAACTCAGTTCCGAGCTATACACAAGCTATTATGTTCAGGAATCTATTTTCTCTACTAAAATAAATATCACCTGATGCCCGTATGCACAGATAATATATCTGACCTTTTCCAATTTATCAGCATTCGGGAAAACAGAAAGCTTTTACAGCTGTTATTTTTTTACTTTTGTGTTTTGAAAAAAGGAGGAAGAAAAATAACCTCCAAGGGTTTAATTAAATGGAAAGAACAAGTACCTGGCACAAGTTAAAAACAAATTAGGAAGCAAAGGGATAATGAAAGACTGGGATCTGCTTGCATTTCAACCTTAGGTTTCAAAAGCAGCCGGAAAATCTCTGCTCCGACCTGAGCACGGCCCCTCCCACCCAGGCACCCCTCCCTGCCTGCACCTCTGCCCCCTTCCCGCCTCCCTGTCCTTTCCTCCTTCTCTGACTGCTCCTCTGTTGCCTGCCTGCCTCTAGCAATCTCCTTTCTTTCTTCCTTTTGCCCGGGAGTTCTCCATGCACTGCACAGCACTCATTTCCAGACTTGCTGAGCTGCTGACACAGTCAGACATGGCTTTCTGATGATATGCTAGCCTGTGAGCCGAGAGCATTAAATTAGGCTGAAGCAGGGTCTCTGTCGCTTGAAATTCACATCCTTCCGGTAGAATTCCACGTGGAAGCGTGCAGCTAGAGGAAGACAAAGCCATTCCGAAGCCTGGGGCTCCATACAGTCCAGCAGAGGTCGTGGAAATGCCCCACATTAAGTTATCCGGCAGGCTTTCAGAAAGGGCGGATGAGAAATACACCCTGGGCAATTTTAAAAATGAACCCGGATATATCACAGCTCAGAAGAATTAAGCTTAGGATCCGATTGTATTTACAGCATACATTTGTTTCTGATGCTAATTTTACACATTATAATATCTTGCAAAAATGACAGCCTATCTCATTTCCATTTTAAAAAAAATATACAAGAGACCACACCAAATCTACTACATTTATCACATGTACGCTCAGGAGGTGGGACTGTCGTGGAATGATAGATGGTGTGATGTGTCCTGGAATTAATTAACTGACTCTTGTTTCCCATTTATGAGAATAGATCAAAAAAGATGCAGACTTGGAAAAGTTATACTTTTAAATTAGTATTAGTTAAGTGCTCTCCACTTCTAAGTGACTAGTTCCAACCTACCATTTCAGAGATTCAATTAATAACCAAGAGGGATTTGAGGAAATGGGCTGAAGCCTTCATCATCTCAGCAGAAAGATGACTATTTCCTTTGGCCTTTTACTTCTGTGTTGTTGTTAGTTGCCTTTGAGTTGGCTCTGACTCACGGCGCCCTTACGGATAACAGAAGGAAACGTTGTCCGGCTCTGCGCCATCTTCACAGTTGTTGGTATTGTTTGAGTCTACTGAGTCGATCTATCTCACTGAGAGATAATAATATGAACAACTGATGAGACTTTGTTATGGGAGCCTCATGCTGCTAACAGAGAGGGAAACACAGTCTGTCCTAAGTTAAGGACTTCATTTCCGACATGAAGGGGCCTCCTTACTTGTAACGACATGGTATGCCCGTTCTTAGGTAAAAGATACTTGTATACAAAGCCCTGCTTATACTGCTGCTGAAAATAACCGCATTTAGGATCAATAATTTTCTCTAAAGGCTTCCTTCCACTTGAAGATATTGTGAAAGTGGAGTCCCTAAATGAGGTCATGTTTGAAGGGTTGTATGTTTAAGGATTGCTGTGTCATATGACAGGTAAGATCGCTGTTAATGAATGAGAGAAGGAAGGTGGTAACACCCACATTTAAAACAACAACAGAACGGTTTTCTTAATTATCAGGAATAAAAGGCAAGCTGCTAATATTTGTGTGTTTGTGTGGGTAGGCGGGGAGTTAAAAAAAAAAAAAAACAGTGTTAGAAAATCAGAGAATTTTGAAAAAGCTAGTGTTTGAGGAAGACTGATTCAGGTAAGCTGCCACCACACTTTTCAAAACCCCGTTTGCTGTAATGGGTAATATTTAGAAACAGTCAGCAGAGCTTCTAATAAACCATTTGAAAGAGAAAACATTGAGAACAAGATTGAACGGTGACAGAACGCAAGGGCCATAATAGAAAATGTGCCTGAAATAAATGAGAAAGAGCAAGTTTCTGAGGCCAGATGACCCCTCCTGCTTCCCAAACAACCTGACTCTACAGGGAAGAAAACTGCCCCTCACCTTTTGGTCTTCATTGAGGCAGATATCCTCATACTAAACACTCCTCTGTTACACAGTGAGACTTTATTATGCCACATTTTATTCTAGCCTAGGAAGAACGGTATCATTTGAAATTTACTAAAGGCCATGTAAATGTGTGAGGGCATATTAACGTACGTCCTAGTGCAAGGAGAAGCAATTGGGGCCACGTTTCTGAAGTCTGACAGTGCTGCTGGTACCTTGTTTTAGAAAACACCCCCTTAGCACTATTGTTACAACTTTCAAGGACCACAGAAAATACCGGTTCTCTTCAGTGATTTTCACAGCTGTCTTTTTAGTAGTTTCCACGATGTCATTCAAAGCTGAATATGATGACGGGTGAATATAAATACGAAGAAAATGTCTAACATTCTTAATTCTGTAACGATGCACGGAATCCTTCGTATAACTCAATAGTTGAAAAAAATGTCTTTCGAAACATTTCAGAGGCAATTCCACCTGAGATTATGAACAGGAAAGGCAGGTTTCTGGGTTGTCCCCTGCCCTGCCAATTTAACATAGTATTCCGTCAAAGATGGTTACTGCTGCTAAGTTTGCATTTCTTTCCTGGTGAAAAAATTAACTGCTATGCTACAATAATTTGTTTCTGAATTATCTTTGGACTTTAGCTTTCCTGAATCATGGATAATGATCTAGGTGTCTTTAGGGAATCTTTTCTCAGAGGGGAACAATTTATGGGTGTAGATTACTGGTCTAAATCATACTGGTCAATTCTGGGCAGGGAAAAGGAAAGTCACTGCTTGGGCCTCAAACTACGCTTTCTTCATGACCAGGAAAACGTCATCCTCAGCTGTTCCTCCCTTCTCAGAGCTCCGGATCAGAGCGCTGTGGGAAGGAAGAAGGGTTTAATGAAAGCTTTCACCCGCTGGCTAAGACTAAGCAGCCTATGTGTAAACTGCTCAGAAATTTAAGTAAAAAGCTCTTACCCACTCCAAGTTCAAATGAGAGAGCTGGGTACAAGAGTGAAGACGCAAGGGAGAACCACGAGCTGGGAGGAAGGACAGAATGAATGGAACCAAAGGCCACAGCGGCAAAGAGGATAGTAGCGGAATCCGTGGGAAACCAGGAGACAGAGCCGTGGTGAGGGCTGATCTGAAATAGCCCTGGAGGTAAGATGCTTAGATTTAGATTCTAATGTTGTAGGTGCACAGATAATTCCTGGGCCTGGGGCTAGAGGCAGAGAATGTATTATTAACTATTGGGTCAAGCGCTCTGCTCCTTCTGTTCCCAGGGACTAGAGCCAGCAGTCTTTCCTTTGCCTGGTGATCCCGTCTTACAAGGCCCGGCACTTATCCAGGACTTACTCCATGCCAGGCGAGTCTGAAGCATTGGAGGTGAGGAAAAGGAGGTACAGAGAGGGAATGGAATTTTCCAAGGTCACACAGCTAGAAAGCAGCAGAGGTGGTGTTCACCATTGGGCTGTCTGGCTTCTGATTATGCTGCCTTTATTAAGGAATGGAAGGGCATTTTAACTTGTAAAGGAACGTGGTCAACAAACAGGAAACGCTGGTCAGGAGGTGAGGGCCTGGGGAGGTAACGCATGGGGGTGTTATTTACCCTCCTGGGAGGCAGGATGTTGCTGCCTTGGAGGGGTCGTGTCCGTGGGCTGGATTTTGCAGGATATGAAACTGGAAAGACAGTTCAGGCTGCAAAAATCATCACACAGATTATAAAGGATGGGGTTGGGAGGACCCTGCAAATATGCACCAGGAGACAGGCTAACTCGACCGACTGTTTGTGGTTGGGCTCCAGAGGATGGAGGATGGCAGTCAGGGTCAGAGAGGGGCACAGAGAGGGACATGTGACTAGAGCAGGTGGATCTGGGATCAGTCAGCAACCGAGGATACTGAGCAACAATGCAGTCTTGCCCTAGGTCTGGAAATCAAGAGTGACCTGGTCACAGAGCAACCAGACCACAAAAATTGGATTGGCGGAGCAGCTGGCTCACCTGGGCATAAAATAAGAAGGCGGTGAGAGAGGCTGAAAGAGATCATGCCTTTAATCTGCTCCCCTCAGACAGCAGACAGGTACACACATACAAATGATCATGGCTTTTATCTGCTCCCCTCAGACAGCGGACAGGTACAGACATACAAATGATCATGCCTTTAATCTGCTCCCCTCAGACAGCGGACATGTACACACACACGAATGATCATGCCTTTCGCCTGTAAAGTCTTTCTTAGGTGTAGAAGTGCACTTCATTGAGTGGGGTATTTGGGCTCCACAACAATCTTGGGAGATACCACAGATCCATTTTCAAACGAGCACACTGATCACTGATGCGCAGGTGCCCTAATCTGTCAACAGTCAGAGAGCAAGAAATGGCAGAGGCAGGAATCAAATACAACACCCGACTTCCGTCACCGCTCTTTCCAGTAACACCACGTTCTGTTCGCTCATCTGTAGGGTGCACATGTCAGTGTCCGTGTGCCGTGTCACAAGACGGGTAACCTTTAATAAACTCCCTGGGAACCTCCAGCTTGGAGGTTTCATCTCCTTCACCTTGCTTCTGATTGCTGTTAAATGTTTCTCCTTTCTTAAACTTTAAAGTGGATCCTTAAGCAAAAATTTGAAAACAGGCACTATTAAATTCTGCTAAAAGCAAAACAAACAGTTCTGTGCCAGAGAGGACCCTTCCTGTCTCCGGGGCGGCCTGAATGTGTGCTTCTGGCTGTGATTACGCCCATGACCCAGCTCTTTGCCTGGCTGTTGTGCCATACAGTGGGGCAGAGCAGAGCATGCTGGACTTGGGCCAACAAGCCTGGGTGCGAATTCCAACTCCGCTGTGCAGTCTCTGCGTAGACGTCATCTAGACATCCGACTTCCTCAGCCTCTGTTTTCTCATCTGGAAAATGGAGCTCCTAACACCGACGCGACAGGATTGTTAAGGGAATTAACTCATTTGTATGGGATTGTTGGTGTTGTTCTTAGGTGCTGTTGAGTCGCTTCCGACTCATAGTGATCCTATAGGGTCCCATAGGGTTTCCAAGAAGCAGCTGGTGGATCTGAACTGCTGACCTTTTGGTTAGCAGCCGAGGTCTTAACCACATCCACGACACCACTAGGGCTCCCTGTACGGGACAGCACCCCAAAGATGATTAAGCACTATGCAGATGTCAAGAACGACTCCTTTTTTCCCCCATCTTCCCTTCCAAACCAGGAAGTAAGAAACCCCTAGATGTAATAGCTGGTAGGTATTGCCTCCGGTGAGTGGGGCAGGTTGGATCTGTCTGTTTACGGTGGCTTTGAGACCTTGCTGAATTGCTGAGGCCTACAAGGTAATGAGCTGGAATCAACTCAATGGCAACAGGTTTTGTTTTTTTCATTTGTACAAGGTAATTAGGAGCCCTGGTGGCACAATGGATAAGCACTCAACTGCTAACCAAAAGATCGGCGGTTTGAACCCACCAGCTGCTCTGCAGGAGAAAAGACCTGGTGATCTGCTCCTATAAAGATCACAGCCTAGGAAATCCTATGGGGTAGTTCTACTGCGTCCTGTAGCGTTGCTATGAGTTGGCATTGAGTTGACAGCACACAATAACAACACGAGGTAACTAGGTCACCGGGTGGTGCAAACGGTTTGAGCTCGACTATTTGTGCTCAGTTGCTAACCTAAAGGTTAGCAGTTTGAAGCCACCCAGTGGTACCAAGGAAGAAAAGACCTGGAGAGCTGCTTCCCCTGATCACAGCCAAGAAAACCCTGTGGAGCACAGTTCTACTCTGTAACCCGTGGGGTCGCCATGAGTCAGAATTAGCTCGCTGGCAACTAACAACAACAAGGTAACTAAGGCTCTAGGGTGTCCTTGAAGAGCGGCTGCCTCTGTGCTTTTTAACAGTGCTTCAGATGCGGAAGGGTCTGAGTGGCTGCCTTTCTGCTCTCTTCTATCTGTCTTGACTTCTCCAGGAAGAGAAAAGATGCTGGAAAGTGAGCCAGGGAAGGCCGGAAGCAGAGAAAGTGGGAGGGCACTCCAAGATGGGCTTACCTCCTCCTCAAGGGAGGCTGAAGTGGTAGTCCTCATAAACTCACATCGATGTTAACATTTCTGCACTGTGCCTGCTCTGGCCGTTGGCCACCTCAGGAGTGTGGAAATGGTATCAAACAACTCATTAACGCTGCTCGTGAGGAGTAGGCCCAACAGGAGCGAGCTACACTCCAGCCCTCGCTGTTTACGTTCATCTCAAGAGTTAGCCCACTATGGGCAACACAGATCAACACAACCCTCAGACCTCACGTGGCCGTTCTCCCCCCACACCTGTGACAGTGATTACAATAAATACCATTGCCCTACAGACGTTTCCAACATCTCCCTCCCTCAGACCACTTTTCAGTAAAAGTTTAAAAAACAAAACAGGAATGACTAAAAGTAGGTGAGTGGAAAGGTGAGGAACAGAACTTGTGAAATAATTTTAAGCCAGAGTCTGACAATGGGGAGTGAGCCAAGTGAGCTGTCAGACTAGACCATTTAAATATATTACACCAATATTTTCTCTGGCAAGAGATGGCTTGTTGGATTTGCATTCAGTTTCACTTTAAGACTTAATTCCTTGTCTAAAATAAACTGGAGGGAAATTTTCCACGAGCTGTATTTTACTTAGACTCAGATACAAAGCCGAGCCAATGCCTACTGCAATATAGTTAAACATAATTATATTAAAATATGAAAACATGGTAAGCTATTAGAAATAATGAAATTCCTTGTATAAAGTCATCGCATGAATTGCTCTGGTGATTGTCAGACCCCTAATCAGGAAAATCTGCCAGGAGCGGCAGAGATTTAACTTGCCAGGGCTCTGCAGCTCGTCAGCAAAGCAGTGGGCTTCGGAGGACAGTGGTTCTCCATCACAGCTGCGGTACCAGAGGATGGTTGCGGACCGGCGACTCTGTGGTGCACACGGCTGAATTCCAACAGTCATAAAATTCTCCTAATTACACTACCCGTGGAATTTTGGGCTCCGTGACAACAAACAATGCAATAAAAACGGTTTCTATGACTGTCGGAGGGGTCTTGTATTGATAGACTCACAGCTCTTGCTGGTACCTTCCAGATTATTATTTTCATAATAAGAAGTGTACATTACATTTAGCTCAAGTCAGCATTTGAATTTGATTATTTCAAAAAATCAAGTTTTTAAAAGCATTTAAAGCAATCTCGCTTATATGATACTCATTTACTAAGCCAACTCTGTTTCTATAGATAAGACAGTAAATGTTCGGCTGCTGGACAATTACCATCTGTTTTGAATCACCAAGGTGCAGAGTAATGAGTCTTCGGTGTAAAGCCTGTCCATATATACATACATTTGTGTGTCCGTCTGTTTGTCTCTGTCCCTATGGTTGTATACCTAGCACTTAGCTCAGTGCCTTGCACACAGTAGGGGCTTAACAAATACATGTTAAGTAAATGAGTGGGTGAATATTAAGTTTCTGGAGGGCAGAGCCTATCTCGTATTCAACGCCCGCCCCCCATGAGATGTGTACGCGGTGCAGTTTTTAGGCCTTTCCAGGTTCTGTTGATCAACTTGGAATGACTTGTCACCAGTTGCACTGCGAGTTTGCTACTCACGGCCTGGCATGTGAGTCTATACCACGCCAGAACTGCCATAATATCCACATGTTTACTTATGCTCACACCTACACCGTTCTATAACTAGAGTGGGGAGACAGGAGGAAGACCCAGGTAATGCAAACAGAGAACAAGTCACAGCCAGTGGTGTAAACAAAATGAATTTCTAATAGCAGGGAATTACAAAAATGCCTTTTCCTTACCTGACCCCATCTTTAAAATGTCTATAATAAAATTTTAATACATCAACTTTAACTACATTCAAGTTGTTGGAAATATTTCTGGAGTCCTGCTCAGCTATAAAATACCAGGTCATCTGAACATTTTGACCCTGGCTATCCCTTTCTGGGGCTGAATCTACTCAAGCACTGAGCCAGGCCAGCCCTGGGGAGACCTGGAGGGAGACTGGCGTCCTGGCTGGGTTCCTCCTACTGCACAGGTGGAGCTTCCTCACGCCCCTCCTCCCTCTCCACCTTCTGCCCAGGGGCCTCTACCGCCGGGGGCTTTAGACTTTCACCAATAATGCATTCATTCACCCAATCCTACACCAGGTGCATGGGATACAAAAATGAAGGAGAATTATTTTTTTTGCCCTCAAAAAACTCATAGCCCAGCAGGAAAGGCTGGTGTGTGAATTGATTGTGTGGAACAATAAGTGCAATGAGCCTTATCCTCTGGGTCCAATGGTGGGAAAGGAGCGATGACCACATCCACGTAGGTGGGCATGGCGGGGATGCTGGACTGGGCCTTAAAGGGGCAATAGAAGCCCCTCGGGTGGGTGTTATGGATTGAATTGTGTCCCCCCAAAATATCTGTTATGAATCCAAACCCCTATACCTGTGAATGTAATCCCATTTGGGAATAAACCCATTACTGTCTAGTTGATTCCAACCCATAGTGACCACATAAGAATACAGCAGAACTGCCCATGGGTTTCCAAGGCTGTACTCTTTACGGAAGCAGACTGCAGCATCTTTCCCCGGGAGAGTGGCTACGACCTTTGGGTTAGAGCCAAGTGCTTAACCATTGCATCACCAGGGCTCCTCACTCAGGAATAGGGTTTTATTTGTTACATCAATGAGGCCCAATCAGTGTAGGGTGTGTCTTAGACCAAATACTTTTGGGATATAAAAGAGCAGATAAGGCACAGAAGCAAGGAAGCACTCATGGAGGAAGACGGATGCCACCTCACATGAAGATCGCCCAGGAACAGAAGCTGAAAAGTGACAAGGACCTTCCCTCAGAGCCGACAAAGAAAGAAAGCCTTCCCCTAGAGCCAGCACCCTGAATTCAGATTTCTAGCCTCCTAAGTTGTGAGAAAATAAATTTTCTGTTTGTTAAAGTCACACACTTGTGGTATTTCTGTTATAGCAGCACTAAGAGACTAAAACAGAGTTTGGTATCGGACAGTACCAAACACCCGGAGTGTGGAAGTGGTTTTGGAATTGGGTTATGGGTAGAATCTGGAAGAATTCTCATGTCCTTCACAGTAAGGCCCTAGTTTTCCTTGAAGAGACTGTAGAATTACTGACATTAAGGGCAATTCTGATGAGGGCTCAGAAAGAATTGAGAGCTGTGATGAAAACTTCTATTGCCATAAACAAAATGTTGCTAGAAATGTGGACATTAAATGTGCTTCTGGTAATGCTTTAAAAGGAAATGATGAATATGTGATTGGACATTCGAGGGAAGGTGATGCTTTTTGTGCAGTGGCAAAGAACCTCTCTGAATTACGTTCGAATGTTTGGTGGAAGGTAGAACTTGTAAGTGATGAACTTAGATATTTGGCTGAGGAGATTTCTAAGCAAGATCTTAAAAGTGCCATGTGGTTTCTCCTTGCTGCTTTCAGTAAAATGCAAGAGGAAGGAGATGGACTTAAAAATGAACTATTCAAAATGAAACCAGAACTTAAAGACTTGGAAAATTCTGTTGTATAAACTAAGGAAATATGTCCTGAATAAACTTTTGCTAAGGGTACGGCTACTCAATTTTTTTCAAGAGATGAAGCCTGAGATTGACGGATCTATTCAACCACTGCAGCCTAAAGGGGTAGAGATGATACAAAATGAAGGAAAGCTGCCTGATTCGTGGAATTCTACAGGCAGGAAACAGGCTAGTGGAATGGCTTGGTTGCTAACATCTGTTGTCCTCCAAGAAAAGGCAGGCACCATCCTGGAACAGAATGGAGATCAGTAGAACTGTAGGAGGGACCATGCTGGGCAGAGGTGTCTTCATTTAAAAGGGTGGAAGCACCACCTCCATTTCAAAGAGTCAGGTCTCTACTACCTTGGTTCTGGAGTGTGGGGCTGCTGGTTAGGTAACGAAGCCACCCAGGGCTGAGGGGGTGGTGTCGCCACTGAGACGGACTAGGAGAATGGGGCCGTCCAAGGCCGAGGGAGCAGAGTTGCTGTCCTAGTGGGCCTAGAAGGCAAGGCTGATGCCCAGGATGGAAAGGCCTCCATCCAGAGTCTGGAGGGTGGAGCCATTGCCCAGATGGTCCCGGAGAACAGAGGATTATATTCAAGCCTTGAGAGCTAATCAAATTTGCTCTGCTGGTTTTGGACTTGCTTGGTACCTGTGATTTCTCTCACACATGGGGTCACCCTGAGTCAGAATCAACAACAACAACAACCTTGTATCTGTCCCACCATTGTATTATGCAAATAGATAACTCATATTCTAGATTGCTCAGGTTCTGTTGTACGTAGGGTCGCTATGAGTCAGAACAGACTCGACAGCACCTAATGACAACAGAGATGGAAAGGAATTTTACCCCCAGGATGGAATATACCCAGATTCTCACACTTACTTGATTTATATAATTGAGAAGCATCATCTGAATGATTCAGAAGATGAGATTTTGGATTTAGGGTGATGTAAGACTTTTGGGATAATGTGATAGGGTGAATGTGTTTTTGCATGTGGGAAGGGCATGAATTTGGGGGGACCAAAGGGTGGAATGTTAAAGATTGAACTCAGGAGATGCTTGATTGGAGCTTAAAGGTGAAATAGAAGCTCATCGGGGTGTGGGGGTTGGCGTCTTACAGGCAGAGGGACGACTTGTGCTCAGTTATGGAAGCACGGAACAGCATGGTTTATGGAATGGCATGATATATTTGAGGAGCCTGTGGGGTGTGATAAGGTGAGAGCATGCCCTTCTGTGGGGGAAGATGTGGGACATGAGGCGGAAAGGCAAGGTGGGTGCCAGAGAATGGAAATCCCGACTCCACTCTAAGTGGTTTGAATGTTTCCCTGAAGCTCATGGGGAGCCATGATAGAGACTTATGTATGGAGAACTCTATCAGACTTAGGTTCTAGAAAGATCACTCTGGAGGCAGACGATAGGTTGGTGGAACGTGAAACTAGGAGCATTTAGGATACAAATGAAGGATACAAATGAAGAGAGGTGAAGGGCAAAGCCTGAGAGGGTTCCCAATGCAGAGTTTCTATGTCCCAAAAAAGGGGTGCACTACCCTCCCACGTGCATCTGTGTCTTTTACCAACCAGAAAGCCCGCAGAGCTTCCATGTCTAAAGTTTTTGTGGGTGAACTCCTTAAGTAACTCTCCCCTGAGGTAGACTCATATGAGGTAAGGTGGGTCTTTCCGGTCTGGCCAGCCCTCACCCAAGAGTTACTTCATTAGCATAACCTGTTAAGTTAGGTGTGGTCTGGAGACCTCATCAAAGACACTTACAGGATTACTAGGAAGATTCCGAGGTTTTGGAGGTTATCTCTTAGGAACCAGGGACAATGATCAAATTCTTTGGGTAAAGTTAATCCCACAACTGCTTAACACAAAGGAGATGTTAAAAAAAAAAAAAAAAAAAAAAACTTCTCTGGCACCTCCCAAACACCTTAGAGAATGTTTTTCTTCCTTACATTTAAAATAAAAAAAACCTGTTGTCAACGAGGCGATTCTGACTCATAGCGACTTACATTTAACAGACACTCAAATAACACTTGCTATGTACCTGCCACTCATTGTTCCAAGTTTTTGTCTCTATTTTTCCAAATATCAACACCTCAAAATTATCAGCCTCATCGCAGGTAAGGCTATCGAGGCACAGAGAGGTAAAGGCAGTTGCCCAAGTTTGCAAAGCCAGTAAACGGAGGGGTAGGATACGAACCAGACAGTGTGGCCGCGGGTTCCATGCCAGTGACCGCTCAGCTGTGCCGCCCTCTTGGAGGAAAAGGGACCCTGGGGATTTTTTGATGCTGGAGCGTATCTCCAGCCCACCACCTCCTGCAGCAGGGTGTGACTTCCAGGAGGCAGCTGGATCCACCCAAGCATGGCCATGAATGCTTGCTGCATCTTCCTCAGACTGAGGCAAAATCACATCCTTAAATGTCTACCCATTAGCCCCAGTTTTGCAATCTGGAATAGCGTCAAAATAGCCAATCTTCTCTTTCACACACACAAATCATGATCTTATTGCCTTTTTAGATGTAACACATTTATATATTTTTACAAACATTCCCTAAGTCAGGTTTTTTCCTAAACTGAGATAAGTATCCATTTCATCGCCATGATTTACTGAGATGATGTTATCAGTAGAAAGTGCACCCAGAAACGTGATTTTCCAAAAGCATATTTAAGGATCCTAAACTAATTTTCAAAATGGTTGGAAAGTAGCTGCATTCCAAACTCCAACTAGATTCAGAATTCCAGCTAGAGAAAATGGCAGCACCCAGAAGGGATGCAGGCTTGATGCATGGGCCTGACAGTCACCATCTGTGCTTTCTGCAGAGGCGGCCATGCCCACAGTGACTCAAAGGTGGCGATGCAATCAAGGACTCGTCAAATAAAACAGCAGTAGGCTCCCTGGATTTGATGCAATCTGGACTCAACTGCCATTGCGTGTTCCACTGCTTTGTAACATGGGACTTGAACCCTTATTTCACAGGCAGTGAAGGCTGGAGGCCAGTGTCTGAAGCTGTTTTTCTTTTCAATTCAACATGTTTTATAAAGATGGGCTGTTTTGTAAAAGTTATTTACAAGATGGCCTTTCTAATTTATGAAAATTTCATCTGTGAAAATAAGAAAAATGGAAACTCAGAATTCAGCCAAGATTCGGGTAAACGAAACCCATCCTTAGGCAGTCTAGACATGTACGTAGATTTGCTTCTTTCTTTTCACTTTCAGTGATGTCTGAATACTCACTTCTCCCATGTCACCAAGGGTGTCAACACGGAACTGTCCAAGCAGAGCGGAGGCAGTGTTCCTGGGCCAGAGCCCAAGGACAAATGCAAGCAGATGGAAGTTGAGGCCGAGTAACAGAAAAACATAAAACCAAAGGGCGGGCATTGGCAGGGGTGGGGGCAGGGGGTGGTGGCTTTTCCACTGATTCCATTTATTTAAGCAACACTATTTCAGTGATTTGGAATTTTCAATAGTCATTAAAAGAAGGCGAGAGATTCTTGTCTATCAAACAGCCTATGGGTTAATCCCCATGAGAAGCACGGCTTTGGGATGAAGGCCTGCGAAAGGCATTCTTCACCAGCGCTGGCTTTGGCCTTCTCAGGCACACTCTGAAGTTTCAGCCTCCAGAATCTGCTCTCTACTTCACATCCCTGAAACGAGCACCAGACGAAGATTCTCCATGGGAAAGGCCTGACCATGTCCACTAGTTCTGAATTAACATAAATGGAGATTGTGAAGCACATGAAAAATTCTAGGAGCTAAGCATTTCAAGACTGGAGATTAAGACTTAGGAACGTATCTGAGAGTACACTGGGATGCCAAGGTATTGGGCGAGGGGACTTGTGGGCAGCAGGAATATCTTTGCAAGGAATAGGACTCCGGCATCATCCATACACTAAATCCATGGATCCTTTAAATGGGCCAAAGGAAGGAACACTAAAATCACGTCACTACCCCCTAAATCAAAACAAAACAAAACAGACAACACACTGAATTAACACCACTCCCAAACTCTCTCTGAAGAAGACACCTCTTAGCGTGGCGCTCAAGACCCTGGACTCTCCTGCCCACAACGGCCTCGCCATACTTTCCTTCTATCTCCATGTGCTGTACTCCAGAGGAGCCCGAGTCTCACAGTGCCCTGAAAACGCCCACACGGTTCTACTGCTGTGCTTTTGAGGATGGATTTTGCCCATCAGGAATCTCTTTTCTCTTTATTTGATTGGTTGAAATTTCACCCACTATTTAGGGCCCAGTTCAAACGCTACCTGCTCTGTAATATTTCTCTGATACCCATAAATGGAATGACTCTTTTGCCCTTTTCTGAATTTCTCAGTTTGTACTTGTAAAGTAGCTCTTATCCCTGTGACCCTGTGTATCTGTAGTAGTTCCTATCTCCATGCCTTACTAATAAAAGGCCACTTCTTCTGTGCACTCTCTGTGGTGCTTAACCGAGTGTGCCGTGCTTAAGAAAGATGTGTTAAACTGCATGAAAGAAAGTGTAGCTTTATTGCAATCTTTTAAAACATGCTAACCAGTAAGGAAAGCGGCTGTATTTCCCATTAGCTTTCCGGAATCACACTAACATGACAAAATAAACAAACAAAATACTGTAAATTCTATTTTTAGTACAACTAGGAGACGGAGTCTCCAGATTCCAATGTACATGCAAGAGATGCCAGAAAAAGCTGTGATTGGCCAGAAGTCCTGCAAAGGGAAGAAAAAGGGGCCTGGCGGTGGCAGTTAAGGGCCCAGTTCCAGAGTGCTAAGGCTTGCTTGCTTGTCCCTTGCTTGCAAAAGTGGGGACAGGACGCTGCGTGAGCAGGGCTGGTGGAAGAAGACCTTCTGGACTCAGTTTGGTTCAGAGAGCTAGTGGAGTCTGGGCAATACAAAGAATCATTCCAACCAGCCATATTTGCAAGGAGTCCCTGGGTAGCACACACAGTTAAGCTCTCGGCTACTAGCTGAAAGGCTGGCAGTTTGAACCCACCTGGAAGTGCCTCATGAGATCTGCTTGTGAAAGGTCACAGCCTTGAAAACCCTGTGGAGCAGTTCTGTGTTGTACATATAGGGTAGCCATGAGTCAGAATCGACTCAACGGCAACCAACAACGTTTGCAGTAAGCAATCTGTCTCCGTGTCAGATAAGAGGCTGTGAAGCCTGGTCCTGTCCCCAGTCACTCTGGAAATGTGTGCAGATAGCTAGTTCAAGAAAATTCAACCCATTCAATAATGAGTGATCAAAAAAAACAGGAATTGGTATGGCATTGTTACAAAGATGCCATGAAAAAATGTGGAATTGGCCAGCAGACTCTATTATAGATTAAGAATGCCCTCAGGAAAAATGTTGCCACTGAGGATATGGAAAGAATAATTAAACATATTGATATGCTTAGTGAAGCAATCATCCGTACGAATGAAAAACACAAAGCAGAAATGCAAAAATTCAAGGAAGAGGTGGCAAGTCTATGAAACCCAGCTAAGCAGAATCAAGAAAGCAGGGGGACAAATAAAACCATCACTAGACTGAAGATGAGTCCAGAATGAATACAAGAGAACAGGCCTTGCATAACACATGGTAAGGGGCATAAAGGACAGAAATGAGAAAAGCAAGCAAAAGGAAATTAAGTAAAGGCTTAAAAAAAAAAATTAAGAATGAGTTCCACCCACTCAAAATTCCAACAGCCTTCTTTACAGAAATAGAAAAACCAGTCCTCAACTTTACATGGAATGGCAAGAGGCCTGGAGTAGCTAAAACAATGTTGAAAGAGAAGAACAAAGTAGGACTTACATTTCCTGATTTTAAAACATACTATACAGCTACAGTACTCAAAATAGCCTGATACTCGTATAAGAATAGACACATAGCCCAATGGAATAGAATTGAGAGTCCAGAAATAAACCCACATGTCTATAGTCAATTGATTTTTGACAAAGGTGCTAAGTCCATTTGAAGGGGAAAGAAGAGTCTTCAATAAATGGTTCTGGGAAGATTGGATTTCCATGTGCAGAAAAATGAAACAGGATCCTTGCCTCACACCATACATAAAAAGAAATCCAAAATAGATTAAGGACCTAAATGTGCAAACTAAACCCATAAAATTCTTAGAAGAACAAGCAGGGGCAATGCTTTCAGGCTTAGCTTTCAACAACAGATTATCTAATATAGTAACAAAAGCACAAATAGCAAAAGACAAAATAAAAAAAGGGACCTCATAAAAATTAAAAATTTTTGTTTATCAAAAGATTTTACCAAAAAAGTGGAAAGACAAGTTACCAACTGAGGGAATATCTTTGGAAACCATATATCCGACAAGAATCTGAAACTTTGACACCTTAACAACAAAAAGACAACTCAGTCATAAAATGGGGAAGGGACTTAAATGGACATTTCACCAAGAGGACATTGAAATGGCCACCAAACACATGAGAAGATGCTCAGAGCCATTAGCCATCAGAGAGATGCAAATTAAAACGACGATGAGATACTATTTCATTCCCACTAGGATGGCTAAGATTAAAAAAACAGAAAATAACAAATGCTAGCGAGGATGTGGGGAAATTAGAACCCTTATCCATTGCTGGTGGGAATGCAACATGGTACAGCAGTTGTAGAAAGCAGTGTGGCAGTTCCTCACAAAACTAAAAACAGAGCCGCCACAGGACCCAGCAATTCCACTCCCAGGTATTTACCCAAAAGACGTGAAAGCAGAGACTCAAAAAGAGATTTGTACACCAGTGTTCATTGTGATGCTATTCACAACAGCCCAAAAGTAGAAACAACCTAAACATCCCTCAACAGATGAATGGATAAACCAAATGTGGCACACATACACAATGCAATGCTACTCAGCCAGCAGGAGAGATGAAGTCTTAATACGTGCTACAGTACGGATGGAGTTCGAAGATATTATGCTGAGTGAAATAAGCCAATCACAAAAGGACAAATATTATATCACCTCACTTATATAAAAAGACAAGAAAAGGCGAGCGTATAGAGACCAAGTTTATTAGTGGTTACCAGGGGCGGGGGGTGAGGAAAAGAGAGGGTGAGAAGGCTTGCACAATTCGAAGAATGTAATCAGTGTCACTGAATTGTACACGTAGAAACTGTGGAACTGGTGTATGTTTTGCTGTGTATATTCTCAACAACAACAAAATAAATAAAATTTAGAAAAAAAAAAACAGTTCCAGCAAATACATACCTAGTCTCTGAAGAAAATCAAAGCAATGAAACAGAACAAATATTTAAATATATAATTTTTAAAACTTTCCTAAGCGTTATGAATCTATATGCTTGAATATAGCTGAACCTATACACTGTGCCCATATTAAATGAATCAGAATTCAATAACAAGATGTATCTGAGTAAAGTTATTGGAGTTAAAGAAAATGACTCATTTGGGCAGCCAGACTAACCTCAGATATCTTCTCAAAACCTTCAAAAACAGAAGACAGTGGAGTTACATCTGTAAGATACACAATGGAAAAGAAAAGAGAGTGTAAGACAGGAATTTCAGGTCTGGAAAACTGTCCTTCAAACACACAGGCTACAGACAGTTTTGAACATGAAGGAACTCAGGGAATATTGTTAGTCCTTCCTGAAAATATCACTAGAAGAGGAAACCTTCAGTAAGAGGACTGGCACTAAGCACTGAATAGGTTTAATGGTAGGTGTAAAGCAAGAGGAAGAGAATAGGGTGACAGAATGGTATAACAGCACGTGCTCTGACACGAAGAACCCGAAGAGCAAGGGGGAATACGTAAGAGGTAGAATGTGTTCTCTGATTGTTTGATATATAAGAGTGGTGAGTCAAAGGATATTATTTAAAGATAAAAATATCAAACAACAGACATAAACACATATTTAACAGTACAAAGATAAACAGTTAGATACCATTACTGACTAAAATCTGGTGTGGAAGGGAGGAGGAGAAAGCATATTGATTTTATGATTGCTCACAGTAGGAAACAAGTAGATAATGTCCTTTCCAGAAAAAGAAAGCGAAACATTTTATATACAATTAAAATTGTGGTGACCATTTGAACAAAAACACAAATCTTCTTAAATTTCAGAAGAATCAGACACAAAAGAACAATCAGACCATATACGAATGACTTAAAAAAACAATAAAAACAGAAAATAAGAATAAGGGGGAAATAATCACAGAAACAGAGGAAATTTAAAAAAAAAAACTAGTTATTTCACATGAGTGAAGTCATACAATAGCTGTCCTTTTGTGATTGACTTATTACACTCAGTAGGAAGTGTATAAAGACCAAAGTTTATTAGTGGTTACCAGGGACCGACAGAAGGGGCAAAGGGCGACTCATTACTTAGGAAAAATTTGGAAATGGATAATGGTGATGGCTGAACAACATGATGAACATAATGAACGTCACTAAATTGTACATGTAAAAAATGTTAAAATGGCAAATGTTTTGTTACATATACATTTACCAAACTCACACACATACACACACATACAAACTACTCTTACTCTGTGCAAATACATTCGAAAAGCAGATAAAATTGGTAGGTAATTTTCTGGGAAAATGTAATTTACCAAAAATGAATCCTATAGGAGGTAGAAAATTTAAACAGATGTATATTTTCATAGAAAAAATAGACAATAGTATCAAAAAATTACCCTCACTCTCTACTCGCTCAAAAGCTCTAGGTACAGGGAGTTTCACAGGGGTCCTACCAAACCTTTAAATAGGAAAGGGTTCCAGTGCTATTTAAAATTATTCCAGAGCACAGGAAAAAGGAAAAACTTCCAAATTCATTTTATAAAGTAAGTCTAATACTGACAGCCTAACCTGACAAAGACCGCATGCACATACGCATAAAAGAAAAGTATAGGCCATTCTTGTTTATCAATATCAATGCCAAAATCCTAAGTAAATTATTGGCATACAAAAGTATATACCATGACCAAGTGGGGTTTATTCCAAGAACGTAAGGACAGTTTAGTAACAGAAAATACATTCATATTAAAAAGCTAAGGAGAAAAAGCATATGATCATCTCCATAGATGATTAAAAGAAATTTATCAAAGTTCAACAGCCATTATTGATAAAATCACTCAATAAAGGAACTTGTTACAGTTCTTTCACACAATAGAATGTTTCTATTGTAGCCCCAAAGTCAGCTTCATGCTTAACGGGGATGCACTAGAGTAACTTCAAGTAAATCTGTGAGCAAGAAGGCTGCTCACTATCACCATTATTATTTATTATCAGCATCCTTGTCTCACTTAAGCCCACGCCAACCCAATTAGACAGGAGAAAGGTATCAGAGGTACAACATTTGGAAAGGAGAAGATGAAACCATTATTATTGCAGATGATTAATTGTAAACTCAGAAAACCATGAGAATCAACTGAAAAACTCAAAAAAGAGAAAGTTTAGTATATTAGCAGGGTATAAAATTAAAGCACTGATATCAAAAGCCCTCGTATACACAGATAACCATTAGTTACAAGATATAATAGAAGAAAAGAGCCCATTTATAAAAGTTGCCAAAAAATTATACATACCTAAGAATAAACTTAAGAAATGTGCAAGATTTAACAATGGAATACTATTCAAAGATAAAGAACAACGATGAAGCTGTGAAACATCTTATAACATGGAGGAAGCTGGAACTCATTATGCTGAGTGAATTTAGTCAGTCACAGAAGGACAAATATTGTATAAGACCACTATTATAAGAACTCAAGAAAAAGTTTAAACACAGAAGAAAACATTTTTTGATGGTTACAAGGGTGGAGAGGGAGGGGGAGGGTTATTTACTAACTAGATAGTAGATAAAATTATCTTGGGTGAAGGGAAGGACAGTACACACTACAGGGGAAGTCAGCACAAATGGACTAAACCAAAGCTAAGAAGTTTCCTGAATACAATCAAACACTTTGAGGGACAGAGTAGCAGGGCTAGGGGTCTGGGGACCATGCTTTCAGGGAATATCTAGGTCAACTGGCATAACAAAGCTTGTTAAGAAAATGTCCTGCATCCTACTTTGGTGAGTGGTGTCTGGGGTCTTAAAAGCTTGCAAGTGGCCATCTAAGATGCATCAACTGGTCCCAACTACCTGGAGTAAAGGAGAATGAAGAACACCAAAGACACAAGGAAAGTATTAGCCCAAGAGACAGAAAGGGCCACATAAACTAGAGACTCCATCAGCCTGAGACCACAAGAACTAGATGGTGCCCGGCTACCACCAATTACTGCCCTGACAGGGAACACAACAGACAGTCCCTGATGGAGCAGGAGAAAGGTGGGGTGCAGAACTCAAATTCTAGTAAGAAGACCAGACTTAATGGTCTGACTAAGACTGGAGGAAGCCCATAAAGTATGGCCCCTGGATTCTCTATCAGCCCAGAACCAAAACAATTTCCAAGACCAACTCTTCACTCTTCAGACAGGGATTGGACTGGACTGTGGGACATGAAGTGCTACTCGTGAGGAGTGTGCCTCTTAGCTCAAGTAGATACAAGAGACTAAACGGGCAGCTTCTGTCTGGAGGTGAGATGGGAAGGCAGAGAGGATTAGGAGCTTGTTGAATGGACATGGGGAATCAGGGGTAGAAAGGAGGAGTGTGCTGTCACAGTGTGGGGAGAGCAATTAGGGTCACATAACAATGTATGTACGAATTTTTGTATGGGAAAGAATTTTAAAAAATTAATATAAAAAAAGAAATGTGCAAGATTTATGTGAATAAAACGTAAACTACTGAGGGACGCAAAAGAA
Organism: Trichechus manatus latirostris; assembly: GCF_000243295.1. Lineage (NCBI taxonomy): Eukaryota > Metazoa > Chordata > Mammalia > Sirenia > Trichechidae > Trichechus > Trichechus manatus. The sequence continues at coordinate 1,462,711 of NW_004444202.1, forward strand.
AACTAGAACAAACTAAAATACACAGCATGTTCTTGGAGAAGAAGAATCAATATCATATAGCCCTCACTTCTTATACTTTAATACATCTAACATGATCCCAAAATATACCAACAACAAATGAACAAGAATAGCAATGAGACATGACTGACCTACCTGATACATTATCCTGTTAGATTATTACATTATAAAACTTTAATAATTAATAACGTGACACAGGTACATGAACACACAGACCAATGGAACAGAACAGGAATAGACCAAGTACTTATGAAAATTTAGTGCACGCTAAGGTGGCATCTCAGATTAGTGAGGAAATGGTGGACTATTCCATAAACAGCATTGAACGAACAGGGTAGCTTCCGGGACAGAAAACCACGGCGTGCCATGACACGACACAGCATGATAATTCCAAGTGGATAAAATATTGTCTGTAAACAATAAAACACCCATAAAAATACTAGAGGAAAATACTGCCAGATCCTTTTATGCCCATGGCATGGGAAAGTCCTTTCCAATTGTGTCAGTAAATCCAAAAGAGAAAGGGAAAAAATGATAAATAAGGTCAAGGCAAACCCAAACCAATGGACTAACAACTGACTAACTAATAAACCAAAATACCCATAAAAATAAAAACCAAACGAACCCATTGCCATCAAGTCGATTCCTACTCATAGCGACCCTAATAGGTTGCTATGAGTAGTAAAATACCCATAAGCAAAATCAAAGCCAAAAAAACAAAACAGGAACAAACATTTGCAACTCACATCATGGAGAAAGGTCTAATCTTCCTAACACATAAAGTGCTCTGAGAAATTGGTGAGTAAAAGATTAATATCACAACAAAAAAATTGGCAGAGTTCACTGAAAAGGAAACAAATAACCCTTAAACATTTGAAAAGATGCTCAGTCTCGCTCATAATAAAAAATGCAAATTAAAATTACACTGAAATAGTATTTTTCAATTAACATGCTTGCAAAAAATCCAAATGTTTGATAACATTCTTTGCTGGCATTGAGAGACAGGCGTTTGGAAAAACTGTCAGGAGTTATGGATCAGTATACTGTGTATGTAGGACAATTTGTTATTCAAGTAAGGAATGTGTATTCCGTTTGATTCAGCCACTCCACTTCTGGGAATTCATCTTATAGACCTACTAGCACATGTGCAAAATGACACATGTAGATGGTTATTCATTACATCATTGTTTGTAATAGCAAAAGACAGAAAGTAGCCTAAATGCCCACAATAGAACATTGGTGGTATAATGGCACATCCATTCAATGGGAACATTACTATGCAGCCATTAAGGTACTCTCTAGGCACGGAGAAGAGGTCCCCTATGTACCAATGGCGGAAAATCCCCAGGAGATTAAGTGGAAAAAAGTAAGTAAGTCTATACAGTATACTGCTTATTGTGTTAAAAAAAAAAAAAAGGAAGGGGCTAAGAAAATGTATTTACATTTGCTTGCTTGCACGTAAAGAAACTACAGAAGGTTACGCAGAGACAAGGAACAGTGGCAGCATCTGTAGGGGGTTGGAGCTGTGTGGCTGGAAGGCAGCAGCGGGTGGGAGACTTCTCACCATATAACTTTTAATATATTTTTTAAATTATATCATGTGATATACTGCTGTTGTCGTTAGGTGCCGACGAGTCAGTTCTTACTCAACAGCAACCCTATATACAACAGAATGTAACACTGCCCAGACCTGCATCATCCTCACAGTCCTTCCTATGTTTGAGCCCACTGTTGCAGCCACTGTGTCAGTCCATCTCATTGAGGGTCTTCCTCTTTTTCGCTGACCCTCTACCTTACCACGCATGATGTCCTTCTCCAGGGACTGGTCCCTCCTCACAACATGTCCAAAGTACACGCGATGAAGTCTCACCATCCTAGCTTCCAGGGAGTACTCTAGTTGTACTTCTTCAAAAACAGACTTGTTCATTCTTGTGGCAGTCCATGGTATATTCAGTATTCTTCACCAACACCATAATTCAAAGACATTAATTCTTCAGTCTTCCTTATTCATTGTCCACCTTTCACATGCATATGAGGTGATTGAAAATATCATAAATATCATGGCTTGGGTTGGGCACACCTTAGTCCTAAAAGTGACATCTTTGCTTTTCAACACTTTAAAGAGGTCTTTTGCAGCAGACTTGTCCAATGCAATACGTAGTTTGATTTCTTGACTGCTGCTTCCGTGGGTGTTGATTGTGGATCCAAGTAAAATGAAATCCTTGACTACTTCAATATTTTCTCCGTTTATCATGATGCTGCTTATTGGTCCAGTTGTGAGGATTTTTGTTTTCTTTATGTTGAGGTGTAATCCATACTGAAGGCTGTAGTCTTTGATCTTCATCAGTAAGGGCTTCAAGTCCTCTTCACTTTCAGCAAGCAAGGTTGTGTCATCTGCATATCACAGGTTGTGAAAGAGTCTTCCTCCAGTCCTGATGACACGTTCTTCTTCATATAGTCCAGTTTCTCGGATTATTTGCTCAGCATACAGACTGAATAGGTATGGTGAAAGATACAACCCTGATGCACACCTTTCCTGATTTTAAACCACGCAGTATCCCCTTGTTCTGCTCAAACAACTGCCTCTTGATCTATATACAGGTTCCCCATGAGCACAATTAAGTGTTCTGGAATTCCCATTCTTCGAAATGTTATCCATAATTTGATATGATCCACACAGTTGAATGCTTTTGCGTAGTCAATAAAACACAGGTAAACATCTTTCTGGTATTCTCTGCTTTCAGCCAGGATCCATCTGACAACAGCAGTGATACCCTCGTTCCACATCCTCTTCTGAATCTGGCTTGAATTTCTGGCAGTTCCCTGTCGATGTATTACTGCAACCATCTTGAGTTATCTTCAGCAAAATTTACTTACGTGTGATATTAATGATATTGTTCCATAATTTACACATTCTGTTGGATCACCTTTCTTTGGAACGGGCCTATTCAAAAATTAAAGTATAAAGGAAAAAGAAAATGCTAAGATTGCTTTGTTTTGTGTCTGGCTTTGCCAAACCAAACCAAACCTACCACTGTCATGTCGATTCTGACTCATAGCGACCCCCTAGGGTTTCCAAGGCTGTACATTTCTATGGAAGCAGACTGCCACATCTTTCTCCCACGGAACTCCTGGTAGTTTCGAACTGCCGAGCTTTGGGTTAGCAGTCGATCTCTTTAACCTCTATGCCACCAGGGCTTTACCCTATGATCTTTAAAATATGATTCTTTCCTTATGCTATTTCTTGATTTAGAAAAACCCATAATAAAACCGAGCCTTCTTTTATATCCGTGGATGAGTGGTCCCAGGAGCCTACCCTGCAGCGTGAGAATGGGAAGGCATCCCACACAGTGTGCAGGACACTGCCTGTGCTCCTCTCCAGCCTCTGTACCCCACTCTTCCTCCCAGGACAGCTATGGACAGGCCCTAGAGTTGGCTTCCGCTGTCAAGGGGCACATGGCAGCCCGAGGAAGGTCCATCTGCATCTGACACAGAGATATCCATAGGCTCCTTGACAACGGAAGGATATGAGATGGTGCAAACCTTTATCCAAGGGTGAGAATTTTGCACAAATTCCCAAACGGGGTGTTGCTTGTTAAAATTTGGCCTTTCTCTTTGCCAATATATTGATAAAGCCTGGAGCTGCGGAAATCTGAGGGCCAGGCACCAGCTAGTCTTGTGTCCGATAGCGGGCTGTACATGAACAATTTCAGACCCGTGGGAGCCTCTCCTATGTCTACAGGCCTCCCTTAGGAGCCGATTTCAGTGTTTAACAGCTCTTGGTGGGCTGGGGTTACTTCTTGTACAGCCATCAATATTAGTGATTGCCTATCAGCACAAGTCCTGGGGCGGGGCGGGGTGGCACACAGGTGTGGTGGTGGGTGGGGGAGTCAGGCGCGGCGGGGTGGCACACAGGTGTGCACAGAGGTGCAGCAGGGTGGCAGACAGGCGCGGCGGGGCGGCACACAAGTGTGCACACAGGCGTGGTGGGGTGGCACACAGGTGTGCACACAGGTGCGGCGGGGTGGCACACAGGCGCCGCAGGCACAGCATGCAGACCTGTGGGAGCTCTGAAGAGGTGAGCTAGGGTGAGCACAGACCACAGAAGTAGGGTTGAGTCAGCTGGGGGTAGAAGGCTGGGTAAGCAGCCTGGCAGACAGACTTCCTGGTTATAGAAGGCAGCTGGACAGGCAGGGCTTCAAGGTCTCTGGCAATCAGGCAGGTCAAGGGAGTGAGTTCCAGAGTTTGGGCACCAGGCCGTGAGCACAGGAAGGATCAGTGTGGGACATGCCGTGGAGATGAGCAACTGCCAGGCCCAGGATGAGGCTGCCCCAATCCTCAGAGAGAGGAGGACGGATGGAGTGAAGGCTTTGCAGTCAGGGCCAAAGAGTCCTCCCTGGGAGGCTGTGAGCACAGCCACGTCCACCAGGCCTTGCAGGCTCTCTAACCAGCCCCAGAACAACACTCGTGTTCCTACAGCAAACGGGCAAGCCACGTCCGAGAAGCCAATTCATGCACAAGGAGGCCAGGCTCCTTAGAGCATCCTCCATCTTTGGTGTCATATGTCTGTTTGCTTCGGTTCTATTCTTAATTGAGACTAGGAACAAAGGCGTCCACCATCTCGCCTATGACTCATCTAGGGACCTAAAGTATTGCAGTTATTCCTTAGTCATTTCTCACCCAGAAAAATGACAAAAGGCACTTCACTCCTCCATGACAGTTCTGATTTTTGGCCCTTGGTTATTAGTGTTTGCATTCTCTATCCGTGTCATGTTTTCCATGACTCTTTTAAATTCTAGTTATGACTAGCTATTCAACAAAATGCGAGGCACCCTGGTGGCACAGTGGTTGAAGCACTTGGCTGATAACCAAAAGGTCGGTGGTTTGAACCCACCAGCCGCTCTATGGGAGAAAGTTGTGGCAGTCTGCTTTCATAAAGATTACAGCCTTGGAAACCCTATGAGGCAGCTCTACTCTGCCCTATAGGGTCGCTAGGAGTCAGAATGGACTCAACAGCAGTGGGTTTGCTTTTGGTGGTTATTCAACAATAACAAAAAAAAATGTTAAGACAGTGAATTGAAAGTAATACACTTCTGATTAAGAATCTCCACTCTTCCTTTTTTATAAGACAGCCATTAAAATTGAAAAGCCAGGAAATGGAGTGAGAAGCGCTAATGAAATGTTACCAAGTAAGAGTTTAGATTTTAAGATGCTGGGAATCTAAGAAGAACTGCAGGAGGAATGTGACGGACGGGTCTAGCAGCTTTGATAGGATCTGTTTTATGCCTTTGAAACGTCTTCCGAATTTCACATAAAAAATCATCTGTGATTCATTTTGATCAGTAATGTTTCAAATGATTCAAAAAACAAAAACAAAAGCACCCCTGAACACACGCAATTGGACAGCAGCCTCTCTGGGCTGGTGCACAGGGCTCTTCCGGTCAAAGCCTCCTGTGGTTGGAGTCTTAATACTGCAGCATTTCTCTTTGAAGACAGATCTGGTTTCAATCTGTTTCTTCAATTTTTATCAGTGCTGGCCTAGATTTCCAAAGCTGAGCTAAAATGGAAATATTATTTCCCCCCTTTAACCCATCTGTCTCCACGTATTTACATAATATAATATATTTTTCCCTGAACAATTCTAAGTTTTTAAAAGAGAAAGTGGAAGTAAAAGATATGGAAAATTTTGCATCACAAAGTGAAACTCGGTCTCGTTCCTCTGGATTTCTACCACACCTGGCCTCGCCACACTCAGATTCAGCACAGTGAGTAGGCACTGAGGCTCTGAAGCCCCCAGGGCATGTCTGCAAGGTGCCCACTGCTTTACAACCACCTCTCATTTGTCAAACGACATTCTAAAAGGCAGAAAGAAGGAGTACGTCTGATTCCCTGCTAACACTGGCCTTCTTATTCCAACAGGAGGAGAGAATCAGCCTGGGTAATTACTTCACGAGCACGGGGAGGGTTCACAGTTATGCCAACTCGGTTATTGCTACTGCTTCTGACAGAAGAGTTTATCGAGTTATGGTGTCTCATTGCGGGGACTGAAAAGCACATTATCAGTGAGCAATTATTTCTAAAGAAGACTTAATTACTACTATATGTGTTTTTAATGTAGGTTGAAAATATACAAGGAGACAAGCTAACGTGGCATGTGACAAGTCCTCCCTTAAGTCTGTCAGCCATAATAGCGTATTTAGGAAGACAGAAAAAATGAAACAGATCAAGAGGTACAGGCAGATTGTCTTGTCACCTCAACATAACTGCAGTGTTTCTGCTGAGGTCAACGCTTCTGTGTAGACATCTGACAATGACAGTTCTACAGGCGCCCGGTGAAAGGTGGGAGGCGGCGGGTGACAGGCGCAGTGTGGAAGCTGGAGATTTGGATGTCTTCTGATGGATACACGTCTGAATTTTTTTTTCCCCTCACGATCGTAGTTCCTGGTGACCACGGCTTTTTTACTTCCATCTCAGTCTATTAAAAATAACCGCTCCTCATGTCTTTCCAGCCTTGATTTACCCTGGGGAAGGCAGTAACATACCAACACCCTCTGGGTGTGCCCACTCAGTCTCCACCATTCTCACCATCTACTGACCAGGCCAGCTCAAAGTGGACACAGCAGTTTGAGGAACACAACTGATTTCTTTGGTACAGAGGACGGCAGGCCTGTGGTGAAACTATTTCCCCTCTGTTCACACTTCTGTTACAACACAAACACACGGTACAAAATAACAGGATGACTGGCTGAAGGACAGTTGTTAAAGAGATATTTTTAATGAGAGAAAATTCATCACTACTTGTCTAAACAATGGTCTGGCTGCTTTTCTAATTCCCGTTAGAAGTAAACTTTGCTTCTGGGTAGCAACCTTTTCTATTGTACTTTAGCCTGAAGCACATTACAATCCAGTTTTCCTTAAAAATAGACCATGTAATAACTACCCACATGTGCAGGCTCATGCCTGGAACAGTAGTGAGGATGGACACGTCACTGTGAGTTCAGGACTGCACTGCGGTGCTGGGTAGCTGTCACCTACATCCTGGGTGCAGGTTACAGCTGCCGTGGACGCCACGAGGTTAAGACCATGTAACAGCGAAGACCGAGAGTTCAGGGATCGCTCTCCCGAAGAGCTGTCTAGAAGGGACACAGCAAGAGCAACAAGAAACGTAAAGTTATCTTTACTTGACGAAAAATAAAGATCAGGATGGGGAAAAACAAAACAAGGAAACCTTGTGAAATGAGGCACACTGTTGCGAAGGTGATTAAAAAAAAAAAAAAAACAAGCACACAAAAAACCTGCAGGTTTCAAGCCCTGGCTGTAGAAAATAACTTTTGAAAATATGCACAAGCATATTATTTTAATGTCAGTTTTGTCAGAAATCAACAGAAATGACCATTTCTTGATTCATGGCAGTGGAATAGAGAATATTTCCAAACAGGTAAACACTACCAGTCCTGGCGTTTTTCATCTTAAACTCTGTAAGAATCCTTGAGGATGTGTGGCATTTCTTTTGGGTCTATGCACTTCTAGAGGCACCCTGTGTGTTTACTCTTCATGCAAATCCATCCCTCGTGGTTCCATCTCTACTCTTCTCTCCCAGCACCATCTCTTCTCTTCTACTGTCTTCCCTTCCCACAGTAGATGCCAGAGATCTGCATCACACACAGCTCCTCAGGTCGGGGCATTCTTTCGTGGCCGATGGATCAGGGGGACCAGGTAGATGACCCATGCACACTTCCTCTTCAAAATGGAACCAAAGCAACAAGCTTCAGCAGTACTACCTGCAGGGCCCCTCCAGGTTCAATTCTGTTGCCCGAAGAAATGTCCTAGTCCAAACTGACTTTCGACAAGCACCCAGAGGCAGGCAAATCCCTGCCCACTGGCAATGGAAGGGAGGTTTCTAAAGTCTGAACACAATAATCCAGAGAAGATTCATATGCACCTTTCTGTGCCATTTTTCTCCTCTTACTGCTTCTGGAATCCTCTTGTTCTTCCCCTAGCTTTTCAGCTATAATTGGCTGGAATACCAGTCTTGTGCTGACTTAGAATGAATGTATGAAAAACTTTAACCTACATATTTTATTCCTTTCACTATTCCATGATGATGAGGATCTGTGCTCTTCTTCTGATCCTTAAACTTCCATGAAACTAGTAGATTCCTGCTCAGTCTTGCACAGTCTTCTGGTTGCTCATGGTCCTTCCCAGCCCCACCCTTGCCAAGCAAATGCTCATTATTCCTCGGTATGTCCTCAGACACCCCGACTTACTCAAATATCCCTGTTATCAACCAACTCTTGAGGTACCACATATGCCTGCCCTTTGCAGATCTTCTCACAACTGTAATTTCACAGTATTTCCCATGTTTTTGGTTAAAGTTTATCTCTCCCACTGAAAGTACACGAGGGCAGACCAGTTTCCATTTTTGTCCGCCACTCTTAGGCTAGGTTCTCTAGAGAAGCAAACACAGTATAGCGTATAAATATATATAGAGAGATTTATATCAAGGAAACAGCTCACGCAATTGTAGAGGCTAGAACATCCCAAGTCCATGGATCAGGGTAGAGGCCTCTCCCAATTCACGCAGCCACAGAAGCTGGCGAGCCCAAGATCAGCAGGTTGGAGAGCAGGGCTCCCGCTCACAGGCTGTGAAGTTTGATGAACCCCAAGTTTGGCAGCTAAGCTTACTGCTCAAGTCCCAAGAACCCGAAGTGAGACAATAGGAGGCAGCTGCAGGATCCAGAGTGAGCAAAATCCAGAACATCTGCTTCTATTCAGATGCAGGCCACACTCCCAAGGAAACTCCCTTTCATCTCATTGGCTACTCACAGCAGATTCCATCATGGGAGTGAGCACATATAAACACTGAGAATCATGGCCCAGCCAAGTTGACACAATCTTAACCATCACAGCCACTCTATCCCCAGTACCTGGGTGCATATTAGACATCTATCAAAGAATTAAAATGATCTGCTGAGGTCTTAAAAGCTTGCAAGCGGCTATCTAAGATGCATCAATTGGTTCCAACCACTTGGAGTAAAGGAGAATGAAGAACACCAAAGACACAAAGAAAGTATTAGCCCAAGAGACAGAATGGGCCACATAAACCAGAGACTTCATTAGCCTGAGACCAGAAGAACTAGATGGTGCCCGGCTACCACCAATGACCGCCCTAACAGGGAACACAACAGAGGGTCCCTGATGGAGCAGGAGAAAGGTGGGGTGCAGAACTCAAATTCTAGTAAGAAGGCCAGACTTAATGGTCTGACACTGGAGGTGCCCCGGAAAGCATGGCCCCTGGACTCTCTATCACCCCAGAACTAAAACAATTTCCAAGGGCAACTCTTCAGACAGGGATTGGACTGAACTGTGGGACATAAAGTGATACTCGTGAAGAATGTGCCTCTTAGTCAAGTAGATACAAGAGACCAAAGGGGCAGCTTCTGTCCAGAAGTGAGATGGGAAGGCAGAGAGAGTTAGGAGCTGGTTGAATGTTCATGGGGAATCAGGGGTGGAGGGGGGGAGTGTGCTGTCACAGAATGGGGTGAGCAGTTGGGGTCTCATAACAATGTATGTAAAAAAAAACTTTGTATGGGAGACTAACTTGAAAAGTAAACTTCACTTAATTACAACAATAGAAAATAAAAGATTTGCTGAATGACTGAGTGAATGGAAAGGACTGATCTGATGTTTGTTCTTTTCTCAGGATATGCTTTCTCCACCACTTACTCTTTACCAATGACCTTCCTGGTAGAGAGAAGGTTACCTGTTTTCTGGTGATCAGCCTAAGTACAAGGAGCCTGGGCACATGGCCTGTGGTGGCAGGATGGGCAGTGAGGGGACCTTCCTTTGAGTCCCAGCTCAGCAAACACACTGGGATGGCAAGCCAGAGACTTCACTGCTCTGGGCATTGATTGCCTCCTTGGTAAACAAAGCCTAATCTTTTGTGCTCCTTACGCCTCATATGGAGTTGTGAGCTTAGTGCGGCAAAACTGATTTTTAAAGGTGCTGGATAAAGACAATGGTTACACAAATATAATGTATTTTAAAAATAAAACACTTTTTGGCACTTCTACCATCATCCCTTATGATTTCACCATGCCGTTAATGAATTCTCTAGAATGTGTTCCCCCTTCTTTAAAGATTTATTTCCAGAGGAACTAGCTTTTCAGTAAACATGTCACCCATCCATCCATCCTTTAGATAGTCTGTTAGTGAGCACAACATTAAACAAGCCACCACAATGCAGCAGGACCAGATCCGTGAGAGAAGCAGAGATGTTACTGCAGCAGAGGAAAGGGTGTCCCGCACAGATCTTGAGGTCAGAGGAGGCTGCCAGTTACGTGAGATCTAACCTGAGATCAAATCTAGTCGGTAGGAGTCAGCCAGGTGCAGGATGTATGCCTGTGACAGCAGAGAGGTGGCAGGTAGGGGTGGGCACCCATCAACAGAGGCCTGGAGGTGAGAGGAGCACAGAGAAATCCAACAACAAGAGGGATTACGGCTGAAGCTTAGAGCTGGGGCATGGGAGCAGGAAAGACGGCAAGAAGGGAGGCGGAGAGGCTACAGGGGAATCAATGATGGAGGGTTTTGTTAGGAAATCTTGACTTTATCCAAAGAGGAAGGGGGACATTACGAAGAGCTTCAAGCAGAAACTTTACCTGGTTACGTCTGACTTTCAAAAATATCCCTCTGGCTTGTAGTGTGGAGAATGGATTAGAGAGAGCAGAGGTGGAAACAGGAGGAACAGGACTAGCCCTGAAGTAACCAAGGTGACAAATTATGGTGGCTTGGGTTCAGATAGTCATGTAGGAAAGGAGAGAAGTGTTGGATATAGGAGTCAACAGGTAGAGTTAACAGGACTCAGAGAAATAGGATGAAGTGGATAACAGAGGGAAAAGCCATCGATATTACTCCAGTTGGTGGCTTTGGGGACTTGGTAGAAGGCAGTGTCATTCACTGACCCAGAAATCAGGGAGAAGAGGTCTGTGCAGAGGAAAAGTGATGATGTATGTGCTTGCAGACAAACAAGGAGAGGTGTCCAGCAAACAGCTGGGGTCTGCTGCTCAGGAGAGAGATGTGGCTGGAGATACAGGTAGATTTCAAAGTGTTCAGCAGGTAGATGGCTAACTGATGCCCTGGAGTAGCTGATATCCTCTAGAGGGAAGTGAAAAGAGAGGGGGAGGGGAGGGCCTGACAAAGTAGAGGGCCTCAAAGAACTCAAATTAACGGCAAGCAGAGGAAGAAGAATCTGTAAAGGAGTCCAAGAAGGATGGGCTGGCAACGTGGGAGGGGAATCAGGGAACATGTTGCTTCCGAAGCTTCCAAAGGCAAGGTGCCCAACAACACTCAGTGCTGCCCTTCTCTGCACTGTGCCTAAACTGTGGACTCGGGTTGTGGGGGAGGGCCACTCTCCACCGCCTCTCCTTGCATTGTGTCCTTGAGGAGTCTTCAATGACCTCTACAGTCAGAAGTGTTCACCATCTCCAAGTATTTATTGAGCCACTATTCTGTGTATCGGGCATTGGGAATTAAAAAAAAAAACCCTTGTTATCCAGTTGATTCCAAGTCATAATGACCCTATCGGACACAGTAGAACTGTCCCACAGGGTTTCCAAGGCTGTAATCTTTACAGAAGCAGACTGCCACATCTTTCTCCTACAGAGCAGCTGGTGGGTTCAAACTGCCAACTTTTCGGTTAGCAGCCAAGCACTTAACCACTGTGCCACCAGGGCACTTATTGGGAACTTAAATAGACATAAAGTATGATCCTTGAGAAGGGAGAGCATTTACATGAAACTACATCATAACTAAGTGTCGTCTACACTGAGTGTCCTGTAGTGTTACAGAAGATAAGTTCTCTAGGCAGCCAGGCCAGGACTGGCTACGGTGGCCTGGGGCAGTCAGGGCAGGCCCACTCAGCTGGGGACTTGATGCTGAGTCTTGAAAACTGGGGCCTGGCTTCGAAGAGCAGAATGATGCGGACATTACAGGAGGATCATCACTGTATGCATAGGTGTGGAGGAGGGAGTGAGCAGGGCTTGTCTGGAGAGCAACACACAGACCCACTTGGTCAGAAAAAGAGGACTCTTCTAGGGGTGCACTGGGAGGGGACCTGATGGAGGTGGGTCTAGAAGTAGGTTACCAGGCCTTTTTCCTAGTCTGTCTTAGTCTGGAAACGCCACTGAAACCTGTTTAGAATCCTATCAACATGCAAGCCTCCACTAGAGAAGGCTTTCAGTAGATAGAAAAAGCAGAGGGGGAGGTGGTGGGTTCGAACTGAGGTAGAGGTGACACGGACATGGAGGTGTGCAAGTGACTGGGTTAGAGTCTTGGGTGCACACAGGGAGAGGGAGACAGGAAATCAGATGAAAGGATGCCATTCAGAGGGCAGCGATTCTCACCCTTAGTTGCATTTCCAAATCACTGTGAAAGTAAAAAATGTACATATGTCTGGCCCCTACTCCAGAATTTCCAACTTACGCTGAAGTGGTGGGTATGTGTACATAGGAAAATGCTACACAGGTGATTCTGATGTCCAGCAGGGCTGAGCATCACTGCATAGGCTGTGTGGAACCACGAGAGGTTCTGAAACTAAGGATGGTATGTGGGTCCTTTTGCTACCCACCAAAAGTCAAATGGAAGTCTTAATATAGAATATCGGTAGGTTCTAGAATGGCAATTACCACTATTTACTAAAGACTTCAGTGGCATCTACATCTACAAGTGAGGGAGCTTGCTTGTATTGTGAGTGTGCAATGCGATTTTTAATGCGTGCTACCACAGAAGAAAGCCCTAACATTTCCTCCCCACCCTCAACTCTGAGGGTAATTTGGAATTTGTTCTTCTGGTAGACAACCCACTTCCACACATGAATTTTTAGATAACTGGGTAATTCTTTAGGGAACTTCAAACCAGTGCCATGCTTGTGCTCTGAAAGGTCTGGGAGGAATGTGAGGTCAGAGATTCTGATTAGCACGTTACAGATTCCCGTGAAGGTGCCTGAAGCAAAGCATAGCAGTTAATGACTTATCATCATCTCGGGGACCCCAGACCAACTGAAATCAACTTGTTGGCAGTCTGCAAGTGATGCGAAAGTGGGTGACAGAAATTTCATCACATTACCTCTTAGGATTAAAGTACACAGATATTTCGGATCACCAACACCATAAAGAATAGGCTTAGAGGGCATAGCTCTTTTCTCAAGGAAATACAATGTAATACGTGGATATTACCTATCACTTTTGATCAGAATTACATATCATAGTACATGTCTTCAACGGAATTTCTGTTGATGCACAGACAGCTGTAGATTTTATACTTTTAAAGTACACCTTCCCGAGTAGACCAGGCTGATGAGGTTGAGGTCCAGGGAAAAGAGCTTATTATGTAATATCATATAGAATCAAAATCAAAATGGACGAATAAAGATGGCCCAATGTTAGCAAAACTAAGCACAAACACAAAAGTGCAAATAATCCCCTCAGGACGTATTAAAAGGAGTTTTCCAGCATAAAGCCTGTCCCTTGGTTCCTTGGTTCATTACAGCTTCATGGAGGTAAACCATGAATTATGTATTAGACCATAGTTTAGAAACTTCCCTCATGTAAACGCAGGCTGAAGGTGTAATTTTAGCCACATTTGAGAAATAGATTATTTTTTTCTCATTGGCCTTCAGGTGCTTTCATTCAAGAAGCATTGGATCAAAGAATTTAAATTCATCCACATGATAAAAGAGCAATTATCTACTGAACACCTACTAGGTGCCACACTTCGTATATGTCATTTACATTTCTCTATTTAAATAAAGTGCATTTAAACTCACTTGAGAAAATAAATAAATACATAAATTTCTCTATTTAATCCTTGCAACAGTTAGTATCAGCCCACTTTTCTGCAGCAGGAAATTAAGCTTCAGAGAAGTTAGGTAAATTGCCCAAAATAAAACAGCTAATTAGCGGCAGAGCCAAGTCTAAAATCAGATCTCTTTCTGCTATGGTGACCACCTTATGCTGGCTCTTTCACATTTTAAAGGCTGACTCAAGTCTTCCAGACAAAGTTATCCACTCCCTGTTCTGTGTCATTTGGATTGTGTATGTATCACCATTACTGTATCTATTATGTGATAATTGCTCGTAAGTCTTTCTTTTTTACAGGATTATGGTTCTTTAAAGGCAGGCTACACGTCTTCCTGTCCATCTTTGCATTCCCAGGGAGCATCACTTACCCAGTAAAAGTTCCTTAAATGCCTACTGGGTGCTAGACCCTAAGATAGGCACTGCAGACACAGGGCTGACCAAGACAGACATGCCCTGCCCACTGGAACTAACATTCCAGAGGAGAAGTGGACAGTTAATCAAGCAATTAAAATAGAGTATGCCACGACAGGGAAAGTATAGGGATCGGAGGGCTTATGAAATTACAGAGCAGGGGTCCCTATCCTACAGAGGGAGGGATGAAAGGAAGCTAGGGGTGACAGGGATGTGTGGGCAGGAAAGGATTAAAGAGGAAAGAGATGCCTAGCTGAGGTGAGAGGGTTGACTGTGATTTAGCCAGGTATTAGGTAGCAGTGAGAAGAAGGAGGGGAAGAGGGTTCTGGGGACAGGAAATCATATATGCAAAAGTAAGAGGTGAGAGAAAGGTGTAACGGCCTTGAAAGGTGTTCAGTGGCTGGAACAGAGAAGGAGAGACAGGACGGTGGAGAGAGATGGAGCCGGAGATGCGGGCAAGGACCAGGTCATGAAGGGTCTGTTGTTACCATTGTTATTAAGTGCCACCGAGTCAGTTCGGACTCATAGTGACCCTACAGGACAGAGCAGAACTGCCCCAAAGGGTTTCCAAGGAGCAGCTGGTGGATTTGAACCGCCAACCTTTTGGTTAGCAGCTGAGCTCTTACCCACTGCACCACCAGGGCCTAGAAAGGCTTATTCTGAGGTTTCCGGAGAGGCCACTGAAGGGATTTAAGCACTGAGTGACATGATTATGTTTACAAGGCCACTTTAACTGCAAAGGGAAGAATAACATAAGGGGAGTTTGTAGAGAGGCAGGAAGACCAGATAAGAAAACACAGTCTTGTAGTCAAGGTGAGTGGTGGCAGTGTAGATGGAGAGAAGACTCTGAGGGCAGCATCCATGGGTTTGGTGTCTAATTGGATATGGGTGATTAAAGGACAGGAGTCAAGGACGATGCTAGTTTCCTGGCTTGGGTGATGGACAGACAGTGAAGTCATTTTCTGATTTAGAAAACACCTATATAGGAGTAGGCTTGGAATATAAGATAAGTTTAGTTTTGGACTAGTTTAATATGTCTGGGGTCTATCCAAGTGAATGTGTTCATTAAGCAGATGAGTGGGACACTGGCAGGAGACAGAACTTTGAAAATCATTAGCCCTAAGACTGAATGAGATTACTCAGAGATGGGTAGAGACGAGTGCTCCACGGAATAATATTTAAAGTCAGACAGAGAAAGAAGAGCCAGCAAAGGAACCTGAGAAAGAAGGAAAGGCCAGAGAGAAGAAAACCTAGGACAGTGTGATGTCTAGGAAGCCACAGTAGAAGTTTTCAAGACAGTAGGCTGGTCTTACAGGGCCAAATGGATTTTCACGGTCAAGTAAATGAATTCCTGAAAAGTTTAATGGACTTTGCAATACGGAGGTCAGTGGGCACCTTGAGGAAGGCAGTGTTGGTGGCGTGAAGGCAGTGAAGCTGGCCTGGTGTGAGCTGAGCACCTGGTGTGGGAGCTCATTCGTGGCAAAGGCACACCTTAAACCCAAGTGTCCTCATTGAAACCCAGAGCATGACGAAACTATTTTTTTTTTCTTTTTTCAATGTATTTCCATGCAGCTGTGGGAGATGCTGCCACAGGTCTATCTTCAGGGTAGAATAATGCTTGGTGAACAAATCCAGAAAGGGATAATGAATAAATGCCCTGAAGGAGACAAAGAGCTCCAACCGGGAGTCACTGATTTTCAAAGGTACAATCTGCTGGGAAGCACAATGCCTTGCACAGCTGGTAGGTTTAAATTCTAGGAACTCTGGACGGACATTCCGACAGCGTTCCCTTCCTTTTTGTGACCCAACATAAACTGCTCTCCATTGAAGGACACCGTGCTTTTCATGGGACTCTCTGCACTGAAGTGACTAAATAGCAGTATTCAGACTATTCTCCAGGAGGGAAAAAACGGGAAAACGCTGATCTATTATTCAATATGGACAAACAAAGGTGAGTTAAGAAGCAAAGCCATAGCGTGACACTCCTTTGTTCCAGAGTTTTGTTTCTCGGTCTCCTTTGTTGGCTCTTCACTGCCCCTACCACGCTCCTCTTCCTTGCCCTTTCTCTTAGGGTACTTCACATTCTCTCTAGCCATTCCCTTCTTTTCTCCTATCCTTCCTTCCTTAAACAGTTACTGAGCACCTACTATGGGCAGCATAGTGATGTGGATATTGCTAGAGATGCTAACCAGAGTCAAGCTTCACTGGTGGTCATTCACTCCCAGGTTTTCATCTGCCACCTTCCCTACAAATCCCAAATCTTGATCCATATCTCAGACTTAGCTTCTGAACTACAGAGCCAATTTCTGATATTTTCTCTAAGATTCCTTGGTAGGAAATCTAAAATTCAGCATGGCCTAAATGAGCCTCATTATCTTCACCATAAAATCTGTTCCCCGTCTAATATTTCCGATTTTGGGTTAACAGTATCACCATATACCTGGCTGCTGGAATCCTCAAGATCATGTGTAGCTATTTTATTTCCTTACCTCCATACGAAACTGGCAACTAATTTGCTCCAACTCTTCTTGTACAGTATCTAGGAACCACTAACCGTCCTACTTCAAAATTTTATTTAATCTCTAGCCTGGGCCAGAAGTTGTTGTTGTTAGGTGTCCCTGAGTCAATTCTGACTCATAATGACCCTATTTACAAGAAAATGAAACACTGCCTGTCCTGTGCCATCCTCACAATTGTTATTATGCTTGAGCCCATTGTTGCAGCCAGCGTGTCCATCCATCTCATTAAGTGTCTTCCTCTTCCTTGCTGACCCTCCACTTTACTAAGCATGATGTCCTTCTCCAAGGACTGGTCCCTCCTGATACGTGTCCAAAGTACAAGAGACAAAGTCTTACCATCCTTGCTTCCAAGGAGCGTTCCAGCTGTCTTTCTTCCAAGACAGATTTGTTTGTTCATCTGGTAGTCCATGATATATTCAATATTCTTCAACAACAACGTGACTCAAAGGCGTCAATTCTTCTTCAGTCTTCTTTGTTCATTGTGCGGCTTTCCCATGCATATGAGGCAACTGGAAATACTATGGCTTGGGTCAAGCGCACCTTAGTTCTCAAAGTGACATCTTTGCTTTTTAACACTTTTAAGAGGTTTTTTCAGCAGATTTTCCCAATGCAATGCAACCTTTGATTTCTTTTTAAAATTTTTTTTTGTTTATAGTTGTAGTTTAAATGAAGTTTAAATTTCAAATTGTTCTCCCGTACAAAAATTTACACGTACATTGTTATGTGACCCTAATTGCTCTCTCCATACTGTGACAGCACACTCCACCTTTCCACCCCTGATTCCCAATGTCCATTTAACCGGCTCCTAACCCTCTCTGACTTCCCATCTCACCTCTGGACAGAAGCTGCCCATTTAGTCTCTTGTATCTACTTGAGCTAAGAGGCACATTCCTCGCGAGTATCACTTAATGTCCCACGGTCCAGTCCAATCCCTGTCTGAAGAGTCGGCCTCAAAAACTGTTTTAGTTCTGGGCTGATAGAGAATCTGGGGACCATGCTTTCTGGGGTTCCTCCAGTCTCATTCAGACCATTAAGTCTGGTCTTCTTACTAGAATTTGAGTTCTGCACCCCACCTTGCTCCTGCTCCATCAGGGACTCTCTGTTGTGTTCCCTGTCAG